>NC_085930.1:164191071-164500952 GCF_028885625.2 Pongo pygmaeus | reverse complement strand
CAGGGCTTTATTGGACGCTCATATCTTAATTATGAAGAACATCTTTAAGATATCAGGACATTTTTACCTGGAGTTGTATACTATGTGGACCATTACTGGAAAGAATTGTTTTTTCATTTACGGAATCTTAGAGTTGGAAGGGATTTCAAGGTTAAAAGTTGTGCTCCTTGATATTGTAGGTGAAGAAATGGAGGCTCCAGGAGGTGATATGAGTAACCCACTGTCACAAGGCCAAGTAAGCAGTAGAATTAGGACTAGTGTACATTTCTTGGTTTGATTCTGCCTCTGTTTTTACTTTACCAGTTCCCTAAACCAATAATCAAGGCCGATTTCCGTGTTGGTGCTAAAGGCTTTGCAGACAGACACAGGCTTATCCTAAATGTTTGTATCTGCAGAATACACACATGCTTAGGGCTTGGCTGTCCCTGCCTCTTCTCTGGAGAAGACTTTGAGAGGCTTTGGTGAAGAATTATATTTGATAAAGAATTATAGAATAAAAGGATAAAAATATTACTGCTGTCAGACTCCTTTTGTCACTTCTTTGAACTCCAGCCATATACTTTGTGGGGCATAGAGTAGTGTCCATAGTTGAAAGCCCCAAGTGGGTGCTGCGTGCCTTAAAAACAGAAGAAAATGAGACTCAGGCACTTATTAGTGATTGGGCCAAATGTTTCACCCTTTTGGTTCTTCAGTTATTTTCCTCCCAGATCTGGACCTCCCTTAACTTCCAGGGGTCAAATAAAATGAGGCCCTGACAAGTCTATAAGGAAAAATTGAACTAGAAAGAGCTGGGCTAGTTATTTTAAAAGTTTTAAAGGGGAAAATATGAAATAAGGTATTTACAAAATATGAAGTAAGGCGATCTGAAAATATCCTCTACTTAATTTTAGAAGACATAATACCTTACCTTTCTAGTTGTTTTTACTTTCTGAGGTATAATCTCCTACAGTCGTAATTTGAATCACATAGAAATGGAAACATGCTGTACCCTCTCCTCTGATATACATTCATTCCCCCATTTCTTGGTTTTTAAAGCTATACCTTTTGCTTACTTTGATTCTCTGGTTTCTTTCTATCACCTTATTCTTTTCCTCTCCATTGCCCTTCAAATATTGAAGTTTAATTGGTTTTCTAAATATGCACGCAGTACTTGCCTTTTGTAACCTACGCCTCAACAACTATGAATCATCCATTTGAAAAAATCCTTTGCTAAAAGTTAACTGGGAATTTTCAATTCCTGTGTTACCATTTCGTCTACGTTCTCACTATGTAAAGCAACCCAAGGCTCCTCCCACTGAGGATCTTTTAAAATTTCAGTTCACATGATGTAAACCTTTTGTATGTAAACTCAGCCTCTTATTCTCAGTCACTTCATGTCATACCTGAGCTTTGAGGGCACCTCCTAGCACATTATGTTTGTACTTCACATTACCTGCCCATGATTTAGAAATTTGGGCCAATTAGGTGAGAACCATCAAAGCTAGTAATAGGAAGAGAAGCGTGGTGTAGAGACAGACCTTATGTGTAGAAGAGTGTGCTAGATCAGGCACAAAAGACCTGGGTTGAGACCTGGTTCTCATACTAATTCTTATCAGATTTCTCTCTCTCCTCTCATTTTATATCCTTATCTGAACAATGATGAGATTGAACTAGATGGTCTAATTTGCTAAATGTCTGAGTGGGACAGAGAAAAGAGAATTGAAAAGATCATGTACCGTGGGGTATTGTGAAGGTAAAAAGATAGTAGGTAAAAGGGCATAGGAGAAGATAAGCCTTATATTTATGATATTTGGGGTTTCATCATAAGGAGATTCTTAAACAGAAAGTGTTAGAGAGTTGTAATACTGGGCCATTCCTGCTACATGCCATCTCTATGCCTCATAAACGAAGAACTCTAACCTTGTGAATGAGAACTGATAGGGACACAAGATTTGTCTTATGAACATGGCAGCATAACTGAGAAAAACTGGTTAGAAAATGAAAAGCAAAAAGGGATAACGTTTAAAGTCATATAGAAATATTTATGTTTATGGAGTTTGCTATTGGAGGTGTGAATTAAGGTGTTATTGTCTTGCTAGAGTGGAATTAGAACCAGTAATGTAGCTTTTAGTATCCATGAGGTTTTAGTATCCATTAGGTTTTAGTATCCATTAGGATTAGTATCCATTTAGGATAGTGATATAGTGTTTTGCAATAATAGATTTGATATTTAATTTGGATAAGATTGAATAAGAATGTTTGAATTGAAGATGCTCAAAATCATTTGGTTTAACTCTCATTTCACAATGGAGGGAACCCCCCCCTCCTTTTTTTCTTTTGAGACAGAGTTTCATTCTTGTCACCCAGGCTGGAGAGCAATCTTGGCTCACTGCAACCTCCACCTCCTGGGTTCAAGCGATTCTCCTGCCTCAGCCTCACAAGTTGCTGGGATTACAGGCATCTGCCACCATGCCTGGCTAATTTTTGTATTTTTATTAGAGACAGGGTTTCACCATGTTGGCCAGGGTGGTCTCAAACTCCTGACCTCAGGTGATCCACCTGCCTCAGCCTCACAAAGTGCTGAGATTACAGGCATGAGCCACTGCACCTAGCGGGGAACCCCCTTACGCCCTTTATGTGTTCCCCTTCCATTCCTGGTTTGTTGTTGTCATTGTTATTGTCATCACTATTAGTAGCTCATCAGAGCCTATGGATTGCAGGGGCTCCTCAAAAGAATTTCTTCTCAAGTTCTGTGTTACTGATAAATGTCCTTGCGAGTATTCTGTGAGAGAGCAGTTTTTAATTTTGATGAGAACACAGGTGTTTTCTTTGACCTTTCTGCACATGGGTGAAGCAGACCTTTGAGGAAGCTGATAAGAATGGTGATGGCTTGTTGAATATTGAAGAGATACATCAGCTGATGCATAAACTGAATGTTAATCTGCCCCGAAGAAAAGTCAGACAAATGTTTCAGGTAAGTTTTCACAATTTCACTGGCCTTATATAAAATACACAGAGGTTATTAACATACTTAGGTATATTAAAAGGCTATTTTGTTTTGTTGGAAGCTAATATATGTGCTCTGTACTGTTTTTTTTTTCTTTGATGAAGAAATGATTTTGTTTCATCAAGTAAAAAGATTTTATAAATTTAACATTTGTCCAAAATTTCACTTCCTAAAATGCTTTTTTGTTATTGTCGCTCTTTTCCTGACAAATAATGGAGGAAACTTGCTCCAGTCCCTTTGAGAGGACAGTAATACCTCATTTGCCTACTTCGCAGGGCTGTTGTGAGGATCAGAATAAAGACTAAGTAACATGACAAAAAATAGCACTTGTCTAAAACCTCAAGAGCTCTGTATTTTGTTTCTGAGGAGTTCAGGATTTAGTATCCATGAGGATTAGGAGGGCAATTCACTCCTGCCATTTAGGGAGCTCTCCAGAATTTCATTCAACTCCTTGTTGGTTAGATGAAAGGCTCTTTCCCTGTTGATAAGTCATTGAGAAAAATCCTTGGGCCCAGACTTATTCTGTGGCATCCAGCTAGGACTGCATTTAATCCTCACCTGAGTACAGAAGTGAGCTGTCTTAAGTTTAAGTCAGGGCAAAGACAATGTTAGGCTATTAGAAATTACTAGAGTATTAATTTGTAACAGGCTGTTATTTGAAGATAAGTCGTGTGAGTAATCCATGTTTTGCAATGATTTTCTAGGTGATACTTTGTACGTGTAAAAATAAGCATAGGAGGGCAATATGATGTTTAATGTTTGTACTTGTTCTTAGAGGTGGTAAGAACAGAGACAACATGGGGTATGTGTTGCAACAATAAATGGAAGACAGAGGCTGGCTCTGTTCTGTGACCCTTTAAGGGTGGCCCTGTTCTTGGTTGGAGATGGTTTGCATTGTGGAAAACCGAGTCCCATTGCACTGGAGAACAGCATGAGAGAATGGGAAGAGGAGGAAGGAGTGAGATTTGCTGTATAGGGAACCTGAGAGATGGAGTGAGGGACTTTGGAGCGGAAATGAGTTATCTTTAAACATACGGGAAGGTTTGCCATGTTTCTGGTATTCCATGTCATCTCACTTTTGCCCTGCTGTGAGCCCCACCTCCTGTCTGTTCATTTGCACAGGAGCTGATCACAGCATTGAAGAGGTAGCTGCTGATTCAATGTAAGAGGCCAATCCTAAAGGGGAGGGCAAAGTCTGTATCTATACAAATCATGATTTCTTGGGTAATTATTGGAAGTAAAATTTGGAAGCGTTTGTTCATAATTGACCCAAGGTTAGCAAAATTTTAAAAAGATTTTAATGACCACTTTGACTTTCAAAGCTTTGTTTAATACCATATAACAGTTGAGTGTACTTCACAAAATCTATGCATTTCAAAATGCCATTCATTCCCTGTCTGTTTTTGTTGACTTAGAATTGTGTTCACTTAGAATGAAGAAGAGCACATAAATGGGTCAGTTGCTCATTATTTATCCCCAATAGTTTTATGGTTTTATGAATAATTCAGCCAACCTGTAAGTAAGGCATATGATGAAAGCTTCATGCTCAATAGTTACTAGAAACAATTTTAACAAGAAATCAATCCAGATGGATTGTTTAGACTTTTCTACGGAGGGAAAGCAGGGAGTTACCAAGGATGCCCATGGCTTTAAGAGCATCAGCTCTACCTTTGGAGAATTAAGAGAGATTCTCTCATAGGTAAAAATTACATTTGATTGGATTACAGTTCAGAAACTGATGAGAGACTGTTATTTTTCTCATGTGTTAAATATATCTTCTTTCTTTTGTTCTTGATTAGTCTTTTTCAAGATTTCTCATTTTTATTGGTTCTTTAGAAATCAGGCTTTGGTTTTCTTTCTCACGTGTATGTTACAGCTGTTTGTTTTCTATTTTATTACTTTTTACTTTTGTTTATAATTTATTTTCCTCGCTTAATTTTTTTTTACATTTTTTGAGTTGAATTATTCTTTTTAAAATCTTTGCTCTCTAGTAATTTAAGACTTCAAGTTGCTAATGTTATTTTATAAGTTTTAATATGTAGTGTATTTTTCACTTCCATATGTTTTATTTCCTATTTAGAATTGTATTGTTTCTACAGGTTTTTTTTTTTTTTTAAGGTTTCTTTGTTGATTTATAAATTTACAGTGGTCAGAACAATTGGTTTGTGTGAGGTTGATTCCTTATAATTTGTTGAAACTTTCTGGCCAAATATGTGGTTGCTTTATAATGTTCCACGTGTGCTTGAAGAGAATGTGTGCTCGAAGAGAATGTGTGCTCACCACTTGGGATTTGTGTACTAGCTCTTTTATAGTAAATATTATTTCCCAGTACTGAATTTCCTATTTCTAACTTTCATATTGCTTTATTTTCTCTATGCCCTTTTCAGGAAGCCGACACAGATGAGAATCAGGGAACTTTGACATTTGAAGAGTTCTGTGTTTTTTACAAAATGATGTCTTTGAGACGAGACCTTTATTTGTTACTTTTGAGCTACAGTGACAAGAAAGATCACCTAACTGTGGAAGAACTGGCTCAGTTTTTGAAGGTGGAGCAAAAGGTATCATTAGACTGTTAAAATGAAAGTTTACTTAAAAGTACTCATGAAAGATATGTCTTTCTTTTGGGGTTAAATATAGGTATACTTTGAATTTTGCAAAGGTGGTAAATATCACTAGTTCACAAAAATCTTATCTATGAGTCATTTAAAACAGTTTCTAGCAGCTTTTAAGAGAGGAAGTGATAACTTGAACACTGGGTTATATAATTCTTAACCTTAAATGTATTGAGTACAGATATGCCTATTTTCCCACAAAGAAATGAATGTTAATATTTTAATACAATGGTAATGCTTTCTTTATACTAATACTATGATGTATTAATAATATTAGTTTAAATTTATACTATATATTAGTATAAATTTGTATTAGTATAAATTTAGTCAAATTTATTTATTTTAAATATAAATTTATATTTATACTAATAAAATAGCTAGGTATTTAACTATGGCATAATTCTTAACTACTATTGTGGTAGGTCATTGATAATTCTGATAGTAAATTGGCATTTGATCATGTGAAAAGGCTAAGTAAATTAGGTCCTGATTAGCAAAGAGAATCTCTAAGTATGTTTAAAATAAGATGTTTTAATCTTAATATTATATAGGCTGAATTATGGTCAGCAAAGCTAACTTCTCAGCCTGCTTTTTAAATATCTCCTCAAAGTCTGTTTCTCACTAAAGTAGAGGAATAAATGAATGTTTTATTCAAATTTTTAACCTTTTATATTAGACTTCTTGAGAGGAGGCTTTGGTTTTGTGCAGTTGATGAGGTTTACTTTTAATTCTCTTAATGGACCAATTTTCTTAATATAAAGAGCTGCTTAACTCCTTTGTTCATTTTAAGTCAGCAGCATTTAGCTCTGTTGAAATCGTAAAAAATCATCAAATATTTGGACTATATAGTACAATAATCAGTAGAAATAATTCTTTCTACAGTACTCACACAAATAATCAGCCAGCTTGTGCTTGAACACTTTCCAATTTTTTAATAAAAGCTTTATTGAGATATTATTCACATACCATAAAATTCACCCTTTTTAAAATATACATTTAAGTGTTTTTTAGTGTATCAACAGAGTTGTGCAACTATTGGCCAGGCAAGGTGTCTCATGCCTGTAATCCCAGCACTTTGGGAGGCTGAGGCGGGTGGATCACCTGAGGTCAGGAGTTTGAGACAAGCCTGGCCAACATGGCAAAACCACGTCTCTACTAAAAATACAAAAATTAGCTGGTCGTGGTGGCGAACCCCTGTAATCTCAGCTACTTGGGAGTCTGAGGCAGGGACAATTGCTTGAACCCAGGAGGTGGAGGTTGTAGTGAGCTGAGATTGAGCCCCTGCACTCCAGCCTGGGCGGCAGAGAGCGAGACTCCACCTCAAAAAAAAAAAAAAAAAAAGGGCTGGGCACGGTGGCTCACACCTGTAATCCTAGCACTTTGGGAGACCGAGGCGGGTGGATCACCTGAGGTTGGGAGTTCGAGACCAGCCTGACCAACATGGAGAAACCTGGTCTCTATTAAAAAAAATACAAAATTAGCCAGGCGTGGCGGCACATGCCTGTAATCCCAGCTATTCGGGAGGCTGAGACAGGAGAATCGCTTGAACGAACCCAAGAGGCAGAGGTTGCGGTGAGCCAAGATAGTGCCATTGCACTGCAGCCTGTGAGACGAAAGTGAAACTCCATCTCAAAAAAAAAAAAAAAAAGGAAAAGAGAGTTGTGCAACTATAACCACTATCTAATTTCAGAACATTTTCGGCACCCCAAGAAGAAACCCCATACCTATTAGCAATTATTCTCTATTTCTCTCTCCCCAACATGCTGTGGCAACTAATATTTCTGTCTCTATTGATTTGTCTGTTTGTCTGTTCTGGACATTTCATATAAAGGGAATCATATATGTGACCTTTGTGATTGGCTTCTTTCATTTGGCATAATGTTTTCAAGATTCATTCATGTTGTGGCATTATCAGTATTTCATTTCTTCTTATTGCCAAATAATATATCATTGTATGAATATATCACATTTTAATTTATATATTCATCAGTTGATGGAAATTTGGGTCATTTGCTTTTTGGGGGCTATTATGAATAATGCTGCTGTGAACATTCATGTACAAGTTTTTGTGTGGACATACGTTGTCAAGTCTCTTGAATATATATCTGAGTGGAAAAGTTGGGTCACCTAGTTTGATCCCTTCTTTCAGTCTGGATCTGGATATTGCAAGGACTTTATGTGAACCAGGATAAACTTCTACCACAGAGCCCCAGTGAATAAAACATTGGATTAATATCTGAATATCAGAGAGAGAAATTTCCACTAGCTCTTAAGAAGTATAGCTGACCAAAGATGTGCTGGATGACTTTGACAATTGTGTTTTCTTCCTTGAAGGTGTTAACAAGGATTTGAGATGCTATTAAGGAGATTGAAATATGGGTGGGTGCTTGGATTAGTAATATTTCAGATTAATTCATTTTCTTGAATGAATAGATACTATATTTCCTAGGTATTGTGCTAAGTTTTGGTAGTGGACAAAACCTACCCTCAGAAAGCTCAAAATAAAGACCTTTTTTTGATACTTTGATTTTGAGATTTTTTTGATACTTTATGATAAAAGGAAAGAGAATGTGAAGAAGTAAAACAACATGCTTTTTAAAGTTTGCTGGATTTTTCCTTTTTGAGGTAGAATAAAATTTATTATAATTATCGTGCCGTATTTTTTTTTCTGGAAATGTTACTTCTTTAGAAGAAGTACCTTTGTAAAGATACTAAAAATATTAATTAGTAATACATTGTTAATATACATGAAATCATGCTCACTTAGTTTTAGTGCTAATTTGAATTAAATTGAATTTGTGAAGTGATTTTCATTTGAGAGTCAATTCTTTTAACTTTCTTTAATTTTCTCCTACATAACCTGGAAAATTATGTTACACTTGGTGTAGTCTAAAAACTATTTGACATTCATAATTTGAGCTAGTAAATGCTGCTTATAGATTCATAAATGGCAAAAAGTCTCACTGATTCAAAATCTGCTCTTATTTATGTTAACATTTTTATAGCATTTAAATGCCATATTTGAATTTTTTAAATGTGAGATTAATTTGGTGATCAGTCTTCAATGTTTTGCTTTAGCAAGAATGAAAACAAGTACAAAGTATTTGCTAAACAAAATCCTTGTATATGTTTTTTTCTGAATTATTTACTTATTATTGAGCCATAGGATAAAATATTTTCATGGCTTTTGAAACATATCTCTATAATGCTATATAAAAGATTTGTTTCAGTTTATAATTAACAAAGCAGTGAACAAATGATTAGTTATTAAATGGATCACTTTTAGTGCTAATATGGTAGCTATAGAATGATAAGTTAATGTTGGCTTGATTAACATTTTTTGATAGCAGGGATGAATATTTTTCCATGTTTGTTTTTTAATTGTATTTTTTGAACTTTGAAAGGCTCTTTAAAATGCAGAAAAATCTGTATGAATTCTGTCCTGTTTTTCTGTTGTTTATTGCCTCTGTGTGTGTGTGTGTGTGTGTGTGTGTGAGAGAGAGAGAGAGACAGAAAGAGAAACAGAGACACACAGAGATAGACAGAGACAGACAGACAGAGACAGAGACTGACAGGCAGACAGACTGGTTTTCCCCCAGTAATTCCAGGTGGATATCTATTCTATTTAAATGCCACTGAAGAACCAACCACTAGCACCACACTATTAGCTCTTATTTGAGAGGTGGCAGGCAATACCCAAGTAGGAACCAGTTTTAATGCCTTTCTTGATGTCTCTTTCAAACTCCCAAAGTTAAATGCATTAAACATGTTTTCTGATAATGTGTTTCTCTTATCGTCTTCATCAGTAATGCTAATCACCTCTTTTCAAGCAGATGAACACTTCATTTGGCATGGAAGTTTTAAAAATTACTAGACTGTGTGGTGGAATAGGAGTGAGCAGAACTGGATACACAGCCTTGCTTACCTTGCGACTTGATCACATTAACTTTTCATCCTTGACTTTGTGAGTTATAAAATGGTTTTGGTAGTACTATTGCCCTTGCAAGAGTAGAGTGAGAATTAAATGAGATGTGGATGTAACTTCCTAGTGCATTGCCTGGTTTATTAGCTGCACAGATCTAGCCATTTCCAAGGAGCGATGTGAGATTCTTAGTGGGCAAGTATCCGCACATATACTTGACTGTAAAATTCCATAGGTGAGGGGAAGTGTTTTTTCCACACCCATCGCTAGGGTATGGCAGAGGCACTTATAACAAAAGACCGATTTATAACAAGAGAAAAACATACAAATTTGTCTAATAAGTTTTTAATAACACAGAGACACTGAAGACCCAGAGAGTCAGGCAAACCTGTGTATTTCTTATGCTAGTTTGATGAAGTGTGGACAGTCATGGAGAAATATGTTTAGAGGACAAGGTTATGATCTAATGGCAGTAAATGGGGAATTTAGCAAGGCATGTTTGTTCAGACCCTTCTTGGCACCTCTGTGTCTTTTGCTCCTTTCCTCCGGGTATTGGGAAGGTGCTGACGGTCACTTTAATGAGGGTCATATGGTCTGCTTCAGGGGAAGCTCAGAAAATTCTTCGTAGGTTTTATGGGTGGAAGGGCTGGGGGGAAGGCCAGAGATACCTTTCCTTTTCTGCTGTTTTCCACAAATGCTAGGGTGCAATATTTTAGGGTACCATGTTCTAAACTGCATCAAATCTGTATATGGTTAGAATTTTCTTCCAAATTACTTCTCCTTTACCCTCCCACTCCAAGTCTGTCATAGTGTTATATAATAAAACATACATTTGGTCTTCATTCCAGTTCCTGGCACAGAGCTCCTAAAACTGTTAGAATTTCCTGAGAAGTATCTTTTATTATTTATAATGAACCCCTTTTCATCATATCTGAGTTCATGCTAATGAGGTAACTATTGTTGGGCCCCTGGATAGTTTCAGGATAGGGACTGGTAGCCAGCAAAACCAACCATGTGATTAGATAACTTTCTAATACCTACTTAATATTTTACTTTACCTTATTATCATAATCACATACATTTTAGAAATAACAGATTCACTTTTATGAATTTTGTTGTTGCTTTCTTAAGAATTAAACCAGATAGTGTTATTAGCAAAATTTGCTTTGTCAAAATTAGTTATTTTAAGTAGTTTGATAGTTTGGTAAAGGCAGAGATTCCTTATTAACAATGTTAGCTATGGGACAGGTAGAAAAAGGGAATTGGATAATAGAAATGTCTATATTTTCCCTTAGAGGATACGTCCTTTCTACATCTTTACTCCTCTATGTCCCTCTCTTATATAACTACTTCTCCATCCTTACTTGCAGAACTCTCATAGTGTACTGGAAAGAACATTAGACCAGGAGTCCAAAACACCTGCATTCCACACACTGCAAGCTTTAGTGGTTGGAGAATCAATCATGATTGTTTCTGAGCCTTGGTTTCCTGATCCATGCAAAGGGAGCTGATACCTGCCTTTCCTATCTCACAGTGTCAAATTGAACATTGCAATGATGAACAGGAAAGTCCTTTGCCCAAGATATTCAGAAGTGTGACAATGTGAGGAATTAAAGTTAAAAGGTATAAACTACTGACTTCAAATTCATTCAGGCTAGTGGAATTACCCCAGTTCATTTGAATAGCAATACTGGATGTCACTTGCTAAGGGGCATGTGTTTCTTCTCTCCTTTTAGTTTTGTTGACATTCTGCCAGTAAATTTTAGTTAGAGAAGACAGAAGCCAGAATTCTGTGACATTTGTTCCTGGCAGATGATTAACTGTATCTAGTTTAATTTTCTAAATTAGCTTGAAGCTACTTACATATGAGCATGACTCAAAAGAAATCTATAAAATTATAAAAAAAAAGTGATCATACATCAAGAGGTAAAAATCACAAAGGAAAATTTTAATGTACTGAAACTTTGTTTATATGTGGTCCACTTTATTAAGCACCACAAAATTAAAGGACAGAGTAGGAAAATATCTGTAACATACAAAAGAGAGAAATAGTGAATTTCCTTAATATGGCAAATATTTTCCTAGATCATTGAGGAAAAAAAAAAATGGAAAAATGAGTAAAACACTTGAAACCTATGCAAAATCATACAAAGTCAATAAACCTATGAAAATGGTCACCCTTTATTAGTAATTCAAAAATCTGAAATAAAACCAAGTTATTTATTTCTTAGAGACAAGGTCTCTGTCACCCAGGCTGGAGTGCAGTGGGTGCGATCATGGATCATATAACCTCCAACTCCTGAGCTCAAGCAATCTGCCTGCCTCAGCCTCCCGACTAGTTGGGACTACAGGTGTGTGTCATCACACCCAGCTAATTTTTAATAATCTGTTTTAGAGACAGGGTCTCACTATGCTATCTAGGCTAGGAGACTATTTTTTCCCCATCGTATTAGTAAAGATTAAAAAATATGCCACCAAACGTACTGTCCATCTCTTCTATTTCTGGTGAAATTATAGAATGATACTAGAGTAGTTTTACAACTATAACATTTAATATAATTTATAAAACTTTGGCCGAACCATTTTACTTTAATAATTCATCCTAAGAAAATAGCTCTGTATTTAAAAATTGTTATAAAGTTGTGCATTTCAACATTCTTTAAAATAGTGTTAAAATTTATTTTATTAGATTGGACACAATCTAACTGTGTAGAAAGAGTCATTAGTCAAGAGTTTTGTGGGGTTTTGAGTTTCGAAATTGGATTTTCACAATGGCACAAATTTGAGGCAATTTGATGATGTGTGTGACAGTAATTCATTAGCTTCTGATAACATAAGATTGGTGTAGACACCAGGATATTCAACTTTTATAGGTTTACTCAGTTGTGAAATGAAATATCACTGCTGGCCACATATGCTGTCGAGGATTTTATGAAATCAAATATTGGCCTGTGGGTCAGATTTTTATTTTACTGAAGCTCTCAGAATATTGAATTTATGCCTTTGACAGGTCCAATTGCTGTTTGATTAGGACTTTCATTCTTAAAACATGGCTGTGCCAAGGGAATTCTCACTATCTTTTATAACCATGAGGAAGTACCAGTATAGCCAGAAGTTATCTGGCTGAGATTTCTCTTTCTTCTCTTCCTTTCATCTACAGATAAAGGATCACAGATATCCACTAATCTGTGGTTCCAAAGTATTTACTAGAGTTGATTGAGAGTTTTTGTTTTGTTTTGTTTTGCTTTGTTTCATTCCCCACCCACCCCAACCTCATATTTGCCAAATAACCACCTACATCTCCTCCAGAGTTCCTATCCATTTCTTGGCACTGGAGCTGAGTGTTTTTTTTGTTCCATCCTTTTTAGTGTTTTGGTTCTGGAGTGACAATTTGATTTCATTTTCCCATCCCCTTGGCAACCTTTCTTAGCAAGCCCCTATGCTCTTTATATTTTTTTGTTTCTTATGGATTGAGGAGGAAGGAAGAGAAGGCAGGAACATTGAAGTGCCTTTATATAGTTGGAAAACCCTCCTAGCCAGGCCCAGTGGCTTGCCCCTGTAATCCCAGCTACAGGGGCAGGCAGGAGGATCACTTGAGCCCTGGAGTTCAAGATCAGTCTGAACAATATAGTGAGACCCCTTCTCTTAAACAAAAATTAGTTGGGTGTGGTGGCGCTTGCCCTTAGTCCCAGCTACTTGTGGGGCAGAGGTGGGAGGATTGCTTGAGCCTGGGAGTTCCAGGCTGCAGTTAGCTATGATTGTGCCTGTGCCACAGAGCAAGACTCTGTCTCTAAAATGAAATAATTTAAAAAATTTAAAATTTTCTGCTAGCTGTTATCTAAGAGCAAAGGCTACCTTTATAGTAAGTCAAAAGTAGGTTTCTGTTTATACAAAGCTTTCATCTGAAATATGCATGTGGATAGTTAATTCCAAGAGGATTTTCAGAGATTTCCTGTTTCCCTGCTACAGGGCCCTCTCCTTATTGTAATCTGATATAGATCTATACATTACCCGTGTAGTAGCTCTGAAAATTGCACCTTTAGCCCCTTTATTCTTTGTGCTAAAATGTTTCCTTGATCATTCTGATCCAGTTATAGGAATCATCTGTGCCCTCTCGCTTACTTACCCTTCATTGAATCCAGAATGGTTTGGTAAGAGTTATGGTCATTCTAATCATTCTAATCTTCTCTCTCATGAGAAATAATTATAAAGTCTCCTTTGCTTATAACTATCCCATTCTGGTGATAATGTATCTTTATCTTTTTTGCACCTTCCTCATATAAAAGCATTCCTTTGAGGTGTTTTCCTGAATTTCTGTATCATTTTTCTTTTTATTTATTTATTTATTTTTTTAGATGGGGTCTCGCTCTGTCACATAGGCTGGAGTGCAGTGGTGCTGTCTCGGCTCACTGCAACCTCTGAGTCCTGGGTTCAAGCGATTCTCCTGCCTCAGCCTCCTGAGAAGCTGGGATTGTAGGTGCCCGCCACCATACCCGGCTGATTTTTGTGTTTTTAGTAGAGATGGGGTTTCACCATGTTGGCCAGGCTGGCCTCGAACTCCTGACCTTAAGTGATCCACCCACCTTGGCCTCCTAAAGTGCTGGGAATACAGGCATGAGCCACCACACCTGGCTGATTTTTCTTAATTATTCACAATTAAAGCAGTTGAAAGATCATTCACAGTAATTATATCTTGTAATATTTTTGCTGCATTGGCTATATTTCCCAAATAACGTTTTCTGTGAAATCATCTATTCAAATGCTGTGAAATGTGTGGTTTCCTTTTAGGATGAATTAGAGGTAGCTAGTTTGAGGAGGTAAATAGTTACTGTGGTTGTCTTATTCAGTTCAATATGAAATGCCCATTCATTTAGAGGTGTTTCTTCACTCCCTCTTGAAATTACCCCAAAATACAGTAAAGACAATCCCCCTGTGTAAAACCACAGATACAAAGAGAACAGGAGAGGAGCAACAAAATTTTAAAACTTGTCTGGTTTAAAGGAGACCCCAGAGCACTGAAATTCAATCTCATAGAGTGAGAAGCCTCGAAGCAACTCCATTGGCCCAGGGGAAGCACCTGATAAGCTCAAAAATTGATGTTAGTTACATGATATTCCTGAAAAGAGGAGAGGAGGGGTTGAAAACAAGCATTGGTTGAAAGTCTGTTTAAGATATGGTTAGGGCTTCAGATCTTCTCCCCCAACCCTTGTAGCAGGGCAAGTGTCCCTTCTCTACCGTGGCATAAAACTGTATGTAAGAGGTAAGGGGGGGCTGGGTATGGTGGCTTACTCCTATAATCCCAGTACTTTGGGAGGCCGAGGCGGGCAGATCACTTGAAGTCAGGAGTTTGAGACCAGCCTGGCAAACATGGTGAAACCCCATCTCCACTAAAAATGCAAAAAATTATCTGGGCGTGGTGACACACGCTTGTAGTCCCAGCTACTCGGAAGGCTGAGGCAGGAGAATCGCTTGAACCCTGGAGGTGGAGGTTGCATTTGGCTGAGATTGCGCCACTGCACTTCAGCCTGGGCAACAGAGTGAGACTCCGTCTAAAAAAAAAAAAAAAAAAAGAGGTAAGAGGATTTGACTAAGTGATGCCACACACGGCTGAGTGTGGGTACTATATGGAAAACATGGGGATTATGAAGATGGCTATAATAACTGCCATATTTCCATATGTATGTGTCTTTGCAATGCAACTTTGCCACTCATTCCACCAAGAATTGAATTCTATTTTCCCGCTTCTTCAATCTGTGCCAGTTTAATGATTTACTTTGATTAATAAATTGTGGTAGGACTGATGTACAGGTTCTGGAGCCTAGGCCTCAGGGAGTCTTGAAGATTTCATCCTCACCCTGTTGGAACTGTGGGACTATCATGTGAGGAAACCAGGTGAGTTTCCCTGGGGATGAGAGACTACGTAGAGAAAGAGGCCTAGCCAACAGCCAGCACCAACCACAGACATGTGGGCGAGGCCATCTTTTACCATCTGGCAAGTAACCAGATGCCTGTAGTCACGTGAAGAACTCTAAATGAGAACAGCAGAATAACCATCCAACTGAACCCAGTCTGACTTGCCACCCTACACAATTGTTATCAAATAAGCAGTCGTTGTTTTAAGTTTCTAGGTTATGGGGTGGTTTGTTTCACAGAAGTAGAGAATGAATGCAAGGATTAGTGACCATCTATGCATTGAGATGTGAAAACCATAGCCCTCTTCCAATACTCAGTTCCAAGGTTACTGGTTTTAAATAACCAAGGCTTACCAATGTTTGAGGAAATCCTCCACTGTAAAGAACAGAGACTACTAAAGCAAATAAATAGAGACAATAAACTTGGAGGAAACAGAGGTAATGCAAGGAGGAGGAAACTAAAAATTAATGTTATCAGAATGTTTCAAATATTGTTGCCATAAAGCAAGAGCAAGATGCTATGACAGATTGGGCACAGTGGCTCTTGCTTAAAATTCCAGCACATTGGGAGGCCAAAGTGGGAAGATTGCTTGAGGCCAGGAGTTCGAGACCAGCCTGGGCAACATAGCTATACCCTGTCTCTACAAAATAAAAATAAAAATAAAAATAAAAATAAAAAAATCAGCCAGGTGCAGTGGTGTGTGGCTGTAGTCCCCACTACATGGGATGCTGAGGAGGGAGGATCACTTGATCCCAGGATTTGGAGGCTGCAGTGCACCATGACTGTGCCACTGCACTCCAGCCTGGGTGACAGAATGAGGACCTGTCTCTTAAGAAATAAAAGGATGCCATGAGAAAAGAAGAGTCAGAGAAAAAAAGAAAAAGCTCTTGGAAATTAAAAGCATGAGAAGGACAAACAAAAAAGAAATAGAAAAAAGTAAGAGAAAATAGAACGGAGAAACTTATCACATAAATAATACAAAAAATTTATTAGCATGGAAAGGTAAATTCTCTAGACTGACAAACCCAAACGAGGGCCAACCTCAGTATAAAGATCCACAAAGAGGCAAATCAGAGTGAAATTTCACAGTGCCAAGGATAAAGTGGAACCCTGAGTGCTTGTAAAAAGAGAAAACTAAACTAAAGTAATTAGCAAACAACAACTGGTCATGTGAAAAGGATTGGAATCAGAATGGCATCAGATTTCTCAACAGCAATTCTGGAAGCCAAAAATCATGAGAGCAATGATTCAACCTAGAGTTTTCTGCCAAAAACTGTCAAACAAATGTGTGTGTGGAATAAAAGACAAGTACACCAGAGCACACACAAAAACACATGAGGGAAAGAAATAATTTACTTCCTGAGAGCTGTTTCACAAGAGTGACAGAATAAAGTCAGAGCAAAAGCTGAATACTGTTCCAGAACCCAACCAGCAGGAAAGAAGGAGAACTTTTGTAAGGAGAAAAAAAGCACAATTCATGGATTATCTGTTTCCTTTCATTATGTGGAACTTGAGAGACCATTAGAGTCATTGGGAAGAATTTGTGATAGGTATGTTACAAGTTAACCAAATGCGTAGGAATGGCAGCAAGTAATCATAAAAAATGTTCTATGAGAAAGGAAACAATCACAGTGTACAACGGATTCAGCATTGTTCAACATTTGCATACCTGGAATAATTTAAACACCATATATTTCATAAAAACTGGATGATATAATTATACTGAGAGGACAGGCAAAGAGAAGCAGATCTGCTGATCCAGAAGATCTTATTATTATGTTAAAGATCTAACATAATATGTAACACAATAAGAAGTCAATAAGTTTTAAAGTGTACAATATAGCATTATAAACACAATAATTAAGAATATAAAGACGGCCGGGTGTGGTGGCTCACACCTGTAATCCCAGTACTTTGGGAGGCCGAGGTGGGCAGATCACCTGAGGTCAGGAATTCGAGACCAGCCTGGCCAACATGGTGAAACCCTGTCTTTACTAAAAATACGAAAAATTAGCAGGGCATGGTGAGGCGTTCCTGTAATCCCAGCTACACTGGAGGCTGAGGCAGGAGAATTGCTTGAACTCGGGAAGCGGAGGTTGCAGTGAGATCCCTGCTCTCCAGCCTGGGTGACAAGGCAAGACTCCGTCTCCAAATACATATATAAAGACCAATTTCAAAAGAAATATCTAGAAATATTGGCATTATTGACTTTGGGGAGTGATTCTGGGTATAGGCGGGGGACTTCTGGTTTTAGTTATAAAGATCTTAGTTTTGACTTATTTATTTACAAATATATCACTTTGGTAAAAATAAGCCAGTAAGGTTTAGCAATATTAGAATTTTTGCAAATGATATGTTGATTTTGCACTTGGTGTTGTTGAGAACCATAGCCATAAGAAATATAATTGTTTACCCCTTCTGACTTTGTTTTAAATTTTCATTCACAGGGAAATTTTGCTAAAAAACTTACAGAAAGTCTGAGGATAAATAGGTAGTGTCAGAATACGGGTATTTTATAGATCTACGACTAGTTTCTACAACTAATTTATCTGAAATTAGTTGTCCTTTAATGTGAGGACCAGTGAGTCTTTTCTCTTCTGGATGAGACTAAAGAACTACAGTAAATAAAGGAAAAGAGAATGGAGTCTAATCTTGAATAATGAAAGAAGTTAAATTGTAATAATTGATTTGAAGTAAAGAAATGATTTAGGAGTTTCAGTTATATTGAAATTAAAAAAACCTATCAGTTTTAAAAGTAAGCATTTTAATTTTTCAATAGAAATAAAGAAAAATGCCCAGAGAACAGTTATACAAGAAAGTGCTTTGGACTTGAAGTCAAGAAGGTCCAAATTTGATCTTTGGTTCTGCCTCTTACAGTTTTGTGACTTTGATGGTGATGTTTAATTAACCTCTCTCAACATTAATTTTTCTATCTATAAGGCAGGGATAAAAACACTAAATTTACAAGACTATTGTAAGAACTATTTCAGATTATGTGTGTAAAAGCTCTTTACTGCACATTGACAGCATTATATAAATGTAGAGTCATTATTAAAATAAATCAAATTTTATCTTAAGTTCTTCTTTTAGCACCAGTTGCCTAGTGTAGAAAGAACAATATTCAGTATTGGAGACAGCAAGTGACTCAGATGTTCAATGACAAACAAAACTTTCAAATGAACTCCATAGGAAACAGGGTTAGAGTAATAGGGAGAAGGGAGAAATTCCTATTTCTCCCTATCAGCTCTGTCAAATAGGAAGCAAAACAGGGTGAAGAAGGACGGTAAAGAGCATTAACCTATATTGAACCTTCAGTCATACAATAAACTTATAACTTAAATGAAGTCTTAAAAAACTCAATTATGTAAAATGCAGGATTTTGCTGTTGGGAGATTAATTAAATGAGATCAGAGGCTGGGGAAGGTTGGGAGTCGATTGACTCTTACATTTCAATTCTCATTATTATGGGGTTTTACTGTATTTTGCAAAGAGTCAATCCTTAATACATCAATTTTGGTAGAAAGTAGATTATTTTTTCCCATTAATTCTTTTACAGTGCCCAGAAATTTATGAACTTCACAGAATGCTTACTATTTTTGCTAATTCAAGGAATATTTTCAAATATGATGTTTTTTGTTATAAAAGTCTGCATTGTATCCTGAATTAGTAACATATTCTCTGCTCCCCTGCAGTTAGCTCCATCTCAGTGAGTTAGTTGTTTTGCTGTTTCTTTATTGTTTTTTTTTTTAAGATCACATGGGCTTCTGGTAGTCTACCTGAGTCCAGTTTAAGACCTCTACATTTCTGAACAAGTGGCCTTATAAACAAAATAATTGCAAAGTGAACTTAGTCTTCACATGGCATGTAAAATTGTTATCAATTTTGTTCATTTTATTTTGTGAAAAATTATGTATCTTTTAGACTGCATGTGCCAAATTTCTCTAGCTCACAGCAGACAAATTAATGAGCTGCTCAATGCCTGCCTGGGTCAGTAGAGTTCCTTGGAGGTATTGCAGTTTCATTTATTTATAATACTTTCAAGTGGTTTCTGGTAATATGGGCCCCTGAATAGAATAAGAATTATAAAATTTACTCAAAGGATGCATCAGCCACCATGCTGGTTTGAAAAGAAAGAAAGCATTGTGTGTTCTTTTGAACTGATAAAAAACAGCCATACAGCAGTGCTTCACCCCCAGTTTAAATAGACTGTTTAGAAAAACTAGATTTTATTAAAACGTTAAGTGTTAAACCTAAACAAAAATGGAATATTTGAGAAAATATAATTAAAATATGAAATACTAGCTCACAAAATTATCTTCCTCTATAATTATTCATTAATATTTTTAAATGTCAATGTTACATTGTGGGACTAAATGGATTTTTGATCAAAATATCACATTCTTGATGTTGCTGTTTAATTAAAGAAATTATTTCCGAAGAGTTTACTTTTCCCAGTGACACTCAGCATATATTGTTCATGTAGCAAATTTGAGACTGACTCAATAAGATTAATAATAGTATATACTGCCTTTTTGGTGCCACACAATGTTTTTGCAAATATTGATTCATTTAATCCTTATCACTCCACTATCAGGTAGCCACAGAAAAGGTAAGTGACCTATTCAAAGTCACACTATTAATAATATGAACTAGGTGATTTGAATGCAAGCAGTCTAGCTCCAGAGTTGTTGTGCTAGCTACCTCACCTAGCTTTTCATTTTTATTTCCTCTTGCTAACCTTTGTGTTCCTGAATTACCATGGCAGACTGCTGTGCTCAGTGGATGGTTCTATGGATACACACATACACACACACACACACACACACACACACACACACACAGAGGTACATTTACTTAGAAACATTCTGTTTTGGTAGGGAATCATTCTTTTTCTACATATATCTATGATCAGCAAACTTTAGTGTGTTTGTGTAGGAAACGTTAATTTTTGCAGATAGCTGCTAGCTTATAGTGAGAGTATTTTTGGCAATGGATTCACATTGATAACTGATTTTATTTCATTGCTTCACAGAGAACATTTGTCTAATAGTTGAAGGGCTGTTTTCACTGATTCAATCTAAAAGATGCATGGGAAGATTGAGATCATGGTCATTCTCCAACGATAAAGTAGCTGTGACACTAGTAACCCCAAACCCTGCTCATTTAGGTGCTTTGCACGGTGTAAAGAATGCAAAATCAGTCAATGTCTTTTTACTGCGGACGAAGATAGTTTATGAAATTGCAGGTACTCTACTAGTATTCTGTTTTTCTTAGATGAATAATGTGACAACGGACTATTGTCTTGACATCATAAAGAAGTTTGAAGTTTCAGAAGAAAATAAGGTGAAAAATGTTCTTGGCATAGAAGGTAAAATAACCAATATTCTTTACTTCTCATTTCTTGATTCAGCCTGTTAAGTTAAATTCCAGCAAAAATTTTTAGGAAAAGAAATCAGGAGATATCCATGGGATTATATTAATAAATAATTCAAACAAAATCTACAACACACATATATTTTCCTGCAAAGCAAAGACCATGATGTTGCTATTTCTCTTACTTTTGCAATGCCCATAAGCATTTTCCACTTCAAGTCTACCTGATATCACCACATGTGATGGATGCCATGACATATTTGGGCTTTTCTCAACTGGCTAATTTTTGGAAATTAGCCTGATAATTTCATGAAGGGAAATTCAGTCCTAAAATAAGTTCTCTCTGAGACTAGTGACTTGCCATGTTTCTTTTAAAATGGTAGCAACTGACTGTTTTTCCTAATTGGTAGCTTTGCAGAAGCTGTTGGAACCACAAATCTCATTAATACAATGACTTCATTTTTTAGTTGAGGAAGTGAGGCTCAAATAAGTTAAATAATTTGCCCACAGTTATATACTCAGAATCTAGCTCCTGGAATGTTAGACATAAATAATATGGTAGAAATACAGCTACATGTATGTATATATATTTAAAATATGTAAAGAAATACTGTGTAGGCTGTCACCCAAGAGGAGGATCTTTCAGGCAGAGCAGATGATCTTTAATGAAAGACCAGCTGCCTATAAGAGCATGCAAAGTCGTGGTTTATCTCACCAATTTTGACCGTTGGCCCCCTCATTTCTTCTGCTCCCAGATCAGTGTGAACAAGGGGGGTTTAATACCATCTATTTACTTCCTGTGGTGGTAGGTAATTAAAATGAAGAAGAATAATTTAAAATCTTAGATCATTAGCTGGGTGTGGTGGCTCACACCTGTAATCCCAGCACTTTGGGAGGCTGAGGGAGGGGGAATCACTTGAGGCCAGGAGTTTGAGACCAGCCTGGCCAACATGGTGAAACCCCGTCTCTACTAAAAATACAAAAATTAGCTGGGCATGGTGGCACATTCCTGTAATCCCAGCTACTCAGGAAACTGAGGCATGAGAGTCCCTTGAGCCTGGGAGGTGGAGGTTGCAGTGAGCCAAGACTGTGCCACTGCATTCCAACCTGGGTGACAGAATGAGACTCTGTCTCAAAAAATAAAATAATAAAATAAAATAAAATAAAATCTTATATCATTAAACACTGTTTTAAAAACAACCAGAGATGATAAACTAACTTGGGCCTTTTCTGTGCTAAGAAATGAATCTTTTCTTTGGTGAGGCCCGAAAAGATGGAATTAAACATGGTTTCCTAAGTTATGGACATAAAAGTTGACATGAAGAAATTAAGTCTCAAAGGATAGTTACAAATATAATTATACCAAATGATTTTTGAGAACTTGAAATAATTTACCCAATAATTATTCTATTTAGGTACTTGTGAGTCATCCATTTATTTATTTGTTATATTAGTGAAAACCTCTTTGACCCAGGCATTATGTTTTGAAAGACTGTAAAAAAACTGATAGGGTTTTCTAAATAATCTTAAAGGACTATTTCAAAGTTATAAAATGTGCCAGCCATTAGCAGCATTTTTTCAAACCAGTTTGGTTGTCAATCACACCCTGAATTTAGACAGTGTTTAACTTTTGACTTACTACCTTAACTATGGCACTGACTTTACTGTTTTTCAGATGAACGTAATAACCTATCAATTGCTGGTTGTTCAGGGTACCCGTTGGTATAACTATGGTTTTAGCATGGCATCAGTCACACTGCATAAGCATAGCTTGAGTTTAGTCATCACTAAACGGCTTGGCCCCTCCTCTACCTAGTCAAAATTCTTAAAAAGTCAACATGTATATATATATGTATATATGTATTAGGTTATATTTAAAAGGCTATTCTAAAAGTCACATTTCATTTTCTGACATTGTCTATTTGACTGTATTAGGCTGTTCTTGTGTTGCCATTAAGAAATACGTGGCCGGGCGCAGTGGCTCATGCCTGTAATCTCAGCACTTTGGGAGGCCGAGGCGGGCAGATCACCTGAGGTCAGGAGTTTGAGACCAGCCTGGCCAATGTGGTGAAACCCCGTCTCTACTAAAAATGCAAAAAAATTAGCTACACGCAGTGGCTCATGCCTGTAGTCCCAGCTGTTCGGAGGGCTGAGGATGGAGAATCGCTTGAACCTGGGAGGCGGAGGTTGCAGTGAGCCAAGATTGTGCCACTGCACTCCAGCCTGGGTGACAAAGTGAGACTCCATCTCAAAAAAAAAAAAAAGAAAAGAAAGAAAGAAATACCTGAGGCTAGGTAATTTATAAAGAAAAGAGTTTTAATTGGCTCACATTCTACAGGCTGTACCAGAAGCATGGTGCCAGCGTCTGCTTGGCTTCTCTGGGGAGGCTGGAGGGAGCTTTTACTCATGGTAGAAGGTGAAGTGGGAGGAAACAGGTCACGTGGCTTGAGCTGGAGCAGGAGAGTGAGTGGAGTGGAGAGAGCCATATACTTTTAAACAAACAGATCTCAGGAGAACTCATGCACTATTGCAAAGACAGCACCAAGCCTTGTGGGATCCACCCCCATGATCCATACACCTCTTACCAGGGCCCACCTCCAACATAGGGGATTATATTTCAACATGAGATTTGGGTGGAACAAATATCCAAACCATACTATTGAACTCAAGCAAATCTCTCATTGCTCCAGTTTTCTCCACAAAGGCCATCCTGAGGGTAAATAAAATAATCATCATGAACATTTTTTGACCCTTTTTGCCCCTCTGAGAGCCATTAAGTATATATGCTTTGAAAGCTGTAGTAAGTCACTCTCTTTCTTCCAAAGGCTTCACGAACTTCATGCGTAGTCCTGCCTGTGACATATTTAACCCATTGCACCATGAAGTGTACCAAGACATGGATCAGCCCCTCTGCAACTACTACATTGCTTCCTCTCACAATACATACCTGACTGGAGACCAGCTCCTTTCTCAGTCCAAAGTGGATATGTATGCACGGGTGCTGCAAGAGGGCTGTCGCTGTGTGGAAGGTACGTGCACTTTTTCTGAGCTCTGGTATGTATGGGTGACCCTGTCCTTTAATCAGTCTGTCGAGTCTAGTATAAAGAATGGAGACCTAAAACACACTCTCACACTAATTAGTACTACTTTTCTGCTCATTGTAAAGTCAGTCTTAACTCATAATTCTCTCTGGCTCCTTATTGTTCAATTGGGAGAAAGAGATCTGTGTTAGCAGTTGTGAAGCATACCGTTAGTTGCTGAGAAGTTATGATGAAAATTAAAGTCTTCCTAGAAAGATATTTTTAATTATACAATTGCAAAAATAGTTCAGGAGAGGTCTTTGTTTTTATTTTTTTATTTTTTATTTTTTTTGAGATGGAGTCGCGCTCTGTTGCCAGGATGGAGTGCAGTGGCACGATCTAGGCTCAGTCAGTGCAATCTCCACCTCCCAGGTTCAAGCGATTCTCCTGCCTCAGCCTCCCGAGTAGCTGGGATTATAGGTGCATGCCACCACACCCAGCTAATTTTTTTGGTATTTTTAGTAGAGACGGGGTTTCACCATGTTGGCCAGGATGGCCTCGATCTCTGACCTCATGATCCACCTGCCTCAGCCTCCCAAAGTGTTGGGATTACAGGCGTGAGCCACCGTGCCTGGCCAAGCTCTTTGTTTTTAAGATACTTCATGGTCTATCAATTAGCCAACATTTATTAAACTTCTAGTGGGTTCCAGGTGGTGAGTATACAGAAGTAAGCAAAATAGGAATTCTGTCTTCGGGAAGTTCACAGTCTAGTAGAAGGGATGAACATTTTTAAAAAAATAATATAAACCAGGCATGGTATTGTACACCTATAGTTTTAGCTACCTGGGAGGCTGAGGTGGGAGGATTGCTTGGGACCAGGAGTTCAAAGCTGCAATGTGCTGTGATTGTGCCTGTGAATAGCTATTGCATTCCAGTCTGAGCAACATCGTGAGACCCCACCTGTGAGAGAGAGAGAGAGAAACAATGTGAAAATTCCACCGGTTGGTTGATATACAGTGGTATAGAAGTGGTGGTACAGAGAATAAAGTGCAAGGTAAAATGTGATGAGAAATCAGTTAGGCTAGGAAGGGAGCTGGGGGTCAGCTGTAAAGGGTTTTGAGTGCTATGGTGAGGAATTTCAATTTTAGTTTTTGGTAATGAGGGGCCAGTGAAAGGTTTTAATATCTATAGTGATATGATCAGATTTGCAGTTTAGAAAGATTATTTGGGCAACAGTGTGAAAGGATAATTTTAAAAGTTTTTTTTTTTTGACATGTGTGTTTGTGGAGGGAGAAGGGAGGTGAAACTGGAAGCCGGAAGTTGGTGGGAAGACTATCACAGTGAATCCAAGGGAGGATTCCAAAATCTTGGACTAAGTGAGAAAGAGATGATGTTAAGGATGCAGTATTGAAGAGGTAAACTTAGTGGAAACTGGTGAGAGAAAAGAATGAAAGGAATGAAGGGGAGAGCTAGAAGGTGGATGGTGCCACCCCATACTGTAGGGAATCTGAGAAGAAGAGCCCAAATGAGTCCAGTTTTCCGTCTGCTGAATTTAGATTGATTTTGTAACAAGTATGTGAACATCTTTATCAGTCATTTGGATAACAATGTCTGAACTTAATGAAGAGTCTGGGCAAGATAAGGATTCCAAAATGCTGAACTTGGTATGTGGTAGTTAAAATCATGGAAGTGTACAAGATCATTTACAGAGAGAAGGGGAAAAGAGAAAGAGGCCTGAGGACTTCAGCGATACAACAATTAGGAGTAGGGAGCACGAGGGGAGCCAGCAAGACCAGTGCAGAGAACAGGAGTACTTGGATCTAAAGGATGAAAGGGTTAGAAAGGAATAGCCAGAAATGCCACAGGGAACAGAAAAGTAAAATAAAACTAAGTATCCAATTTAGCTGTATTTGACAGCAGGGAATTGTTGGTGGCCTTTGCTATGTAGGTTGGTGATATGTTAGTGGGCAGTTGGTTACCTGCTGTGGATTGGTGACTGGGCATTTTTCTGCATCCAAATGTTTGATGATATAGGCTGGGGGGCAGTTTTGAGACTTGGAAGTGGGGGAAATAATATAGGTTTGTTTTCAGGTGGGATAAAGGGGACAAGAAATTTTTGAAAGGGCGCATGCCTGTTTTCTCAGAGAAGTATAAGAGAACATCATCCACTCAGTTTAAAGTGAGTGGAGATTGGCCACAGGGCTTAAAATCAGCAAATTGTTAAAGAAGTCATCAGAGAATGGGAAAGGAATTGACAAGGTAAGTCAAGGAAGCCCAAGCTGATTTCAAAAACGGTCTTTACTGATTCAAAATCTGGATGCTTAGACTCCCTTTGATCCCATCCCCAACAGTACTCATCTGCTTAGAGAAGGAGTAAAGACAGATTATGGAATTGATCCAAGTCTCGGGATTTCTAGATCATATTAAATATCTTCAAGGTATTGGTGAGAGCTCTTATAAGTAACTGACAGGGGCTCCATGGTTCTAGGAAAGGAAGCGAAGTGGATAGGGGGCCATAAAATAAGATTAAGAGACTAGAAGACTCAAATAAATAGAAAAATGTGGAAAGTTGTCATCACACTTTAAAAAAATGAGAACAGAGAGCTGTCATTGCAATGGGACTTAGTCACAGGTGAGAATTTCCAGATTGTGTCATGGGTGAGCATCATGGAAACAGAGTGAAGCAAGGGACTATTGGCCTTGAGGAGGTCAGTGCTAAGGGATTAAATAGATGGTTACATGGTGTTTTAATTTACAAAGTATGCAGACAGGAGCAGATTGGAGATTAAAACTGTAAACCAGACACTTAAGTATAAAAACAATGCGGCCAGGTGCAGTGGCTCATGCCTGTAATCCCAGCACTTTGGGAGGCTGAAGCAGGCTGAGACTTGAGGTCAGGAGTTTGAGATCAGCCTGGCCAACATGGTGAAACCCCATCTCTACTAAAGCTACAAGAATTATCTGGGCCTGGTGGCATGCGCCTGTAGTCCCAGCTGCTCAGGAGGCTGAGGCAGGAGAATCACTTGAACCCAGGAGGCAGAGGTGGCAGTGAGCTGAGATCACGCCTTTGCACTCCAGCCTGGGCAACAGAATGAGACTCCATCAAAAAAAAAAAAAAAGAATGCTATAGAAAAGGTGATTGGAAGAAGCCAGAAAGGTATAGCTGGATAGAATAAGCTTCAAAGGAGGAGAGATTTTTTAATGAGTGTAGAAGAACAATCATTTAAAAGTAGCAGTAAAGGCATAGATAATGCCTTCTGGTTTATATCTAAATCTTCTGTGATTTATACAAAAGAGCATCCTTGGAGAAAGGAAGTAGTGCCCTTGAAGGTAAGCTGGTGCTTAGCCAGGGTAAGGAGGTTGAGGAGAATTCCAAAGGGAGTCTGAAGATAAAAGGGAGTTGGCTTATGATTGAATGGAGATGCCATGAGTCACAGGGAATTGTCTTTTGATTTTGGTGGGGAATGTGCTGGGAGTCAGCAGTGGGATGACTGGTTTTCCTAGGCATGGTGGAAAGTGTAGGGCAATGAATAAAGCAGTAGGACAATGAGATAAGACTGCTTAACTGGAAGGGCCTTTCTTTGTCAGATAGTTTCTAGCTTGAATTTTCTGCTACAAAAGTGACAGTAATATTATTAAGGTAAATCAACATGCTTAAAAAATGGGCAGGTATTAAAAACTACCTGCATACAGAAACATTAGGATGACTACAAATTGAATGCTCTGTAAATTTAGTCGTTCAATAGTATTTTTGCAATAGTTGCAGAGAGTACATACCAGCAATAGTGATTAACAATTGAGTAGCTTAAACAACTGAATAATGAAGATGCTATAAAATATTAAGAGGAAGAAATCCTTTCAAGCAATAAGAGGTCTCAAGGTGACATTCTGCTCTCAGCCATTATTCAGCCCTTTGTTTGCTCAGCACTCAACAAGTTTTCATGTCTGGCATGCATAGAGATGCCCTGAGCACACAGCCTCATTGGATTCACACTGATGGTTGCCTATCATTGTAAATAGTGACATTTTCTTGGAGGTTCAAGTACAGAAAATGACTTTTAGTGACTCTATGAAGTGACAGTCAACTCTAGACAATTTTACAACTTTGTTAATTCTGTCTCTTCTGCTCTATTTCTTTTGCTTTTCAGTTCCTTCAGATACCTAGGCTTCTCTTTTTGGTTTACCTGTCCAAAATCAGTATCCTACCCAAGCCTAACCATGTTTCTGTCATTAATTCCTTATACCGACTCAAAACTTCTAAACCTGCAACTTTGTTTGGGGTATTAAGAAGGAAAGTTATCTGATTAAGATAATTCATGATAAAGTACACATGATTTTTAGTTGTTGCTTTTCCAGTAGTCTTTTAATTCTAAAATGGGAGCTTTTGGAAATTGTGTGCAGTAGATGACATTGAACAAGAGCCTTCTCTTGTACCTTCTTACTTCCTGTTTTCCAATCGCTGCTGTAATACAAAGAAGCGACTTGGCTCTGTATGTCCAAAAGGTTACCTTCTCCAGATACTTGTACAAATGAGGCTATGCACAGCTATGGTATAATTTTAAAGGATATGCAATTTTTTATATGCTCCCAAATATCTTCCTCACCAGCTTGCATCAGTAAATTCTTTCCCTAGTATTTGGCTTAAAGTTCTTATTATTAGAATAATCTATAACTGGACAATAGAAGTTGAACTACTGTTTCTGGAATGTTTTTCTTGAGGAAAATAATTATATTTATCTCAGAGACTTGGTCAGCTTTGCATTTGACCTATTTCTTTGTATTTGTTTGTTTGTTTTGTTTTTGTGTGTTTGACCTATTTCTTATTGGAAATCGTGGTTGTCACCTTGGATTTGAATGTATTGTGGAAGGAAAAGAGGACCTACTATGATTTTAGCACCTTTAGTGGACCAGGTCCTGGCTAAGTGTTTTCCATGCATTCTCATTTAATTCTTATAACACCATCAAGAAAGAGGGAATAATCTCTTCTTAGAGATTCAACTCAGAGTTAAATAAATGGCTTAAGTTCCCAAGGTTAGGAAGCTTGGAAGCTGGGATTTGAACTGAGGTTGGTCTGACTCTCGAATTGCACTGTTCTCCAGAAAGTCTGTGTGTTTTCGGAGGAGCAAGCATTGAATGACATGACCAACCCTAGGGAATTGAATGAGGCTGTCAGGTCGTATAAGGATGGCCAGAGAAAGTGAGGAGCATAACATAGAGGGGAGGTTGGCATTAAAAGGAGGAATTTGCTTCATTTGTGATTAGGCCTACCACCTAAATATTTAGATGTTGCTGAAGGCTTAGCATTTGGTGACATGATCTCTGTGGTCCTCCTAACAATTTCTGTCAGTCCTGTGATTTGAAGACCTTAGTCCACATTTGAAGCTTGGGCACGGAGACACCAATGTATGTATAGTAGTCTCCTCTTATCTGTGGTTTCACTTTCCATGGTTTCAGTTAGCCATGGTCAGCCGCACCCCGAAAATATTAAATAGAAATTCCAGAGAGAAACAACATATAAGTTTTAAGTTGTGTACCATTCTAAGTAGTGTGATGAAATCTCATACTGTCCTACTCTGTCCCTTCTTCACCACAAGAGGAAAGGTGATACAGTAAAATAAGATATCTTGAGAGAGAAACCACATTCACATAACTTTTATTGCAGTATAATTGTTCTGTTTTACTATTAGTTATTGTTAATATCTTACTGACCTAATCTATAAACTAAACTTTATTATAGGTATGTATATATAGGAAAAAAACAAGGGTGTATGTATAAGGTTCAGTACTTTGCAGTTTCAGGCATCTACCGGGAGCCTTAGAATTTATCTCCCAAGGATAAAGGGGTACTCCTGTATACCTAGTGGCATTTTATCTGCCATGTGGCCAGATGAAGGTATTTTTATTCTTAAACAGCTGCAGTTAGAATTTAAAGAACCCAATTTATAGAATGTAGCTGGTCATGGATTGAAAATTTCAGGTCCCACAGCTGTTTTCTGAAGCTGCTTTTGCCAAGGGTAGCACTTGAGAGATGGAGAAGAATGATTCTATACAGTGTTTTCACACTATTGTGACCTGGAGGCTCTCTCTACTTTCAAGCTTCTATTTTGGTAATGTTATGTTTTCCATCTCCATTAGTTCAGCTGCAATAATGTCCTCAGTCAGGATATGTACATAGTGTCTTGAGGAAGAGCAATAATTCTTTTTGGTGAGGTGGGTTTGTCAGCAAATCAAATTGATAACATTTTTACACGGCCTTTTATTCGCTTGATTTTCAGCCTGAGTTGCTTAATAAATATGGATGTTCTGTCCAGGGGATTTTCATTCTCATTATGGGACTGATGTTGCATTGCTGTTGTAATCGGTTTATGACTTCTCCCGTTATCTCTGGGAGTGCTATCAGGGTGGAACGTCTTTAAGCTCCATTATGAAAAGCTGTTGTGTTAGCTATTTGGCCTTCAGAATGGCCAGAACTTTGTCAGAGTTGCTTGCTTTTGGGGTTCCATAGTGTGTAACCTGATTAAAAAATGGGCCCGGCTCTTTTATGAGCAGGAGAATTGGACAGAGGATTTCTACCTTGCCAACATTCCCATTTACAGCATTAGCACTTACAGGAAACTTCACTGCCATTTGAACCTGGCCACGAATGCCACATATTAAGATGCCAGTACCATTTGGGAATATTGTTGTCTTCATCTCACAGACAAGTGATGGAATTAGATATAAAAAGTGAACATTAGGAGAACCTCCTATCCTCAGTTATGAATATTCTGCCTATGTTGTAAATACTAGCCAGAGTGCCTTCTTTCATGACTCGTGTGGTTTTGATTTTTGATGTAGACACGGTAAGCAAGTTGGGCAAGGTATTGCTTTGTCGCCTTTGCATTCTTTTGGAAAAGCTATTAGTTCCTTTATGAAGAATCCTGTTATGCCCTTTCTTCTCCAAGAAGGGACCACAAAACAGGGGAAAAGTTGTTAAAATTATATATTATTTGAAACACCTGTTAATTTTTTTTCCATAATTATTTCCAGAGACAAATTAAAGACTGTCAAGTACATGGAAAAATATGGATGATGCTTCTCTTGTGAGAAGATGTTGTTGATACATTTGACCTCATTTGCAGGCCCCAAGGAACAGTAGACACTGTCTGATAATATCTCAGAACGTTTGGTTTTCTTAACAGCATCTTATCCTTAAACATTGTTTTTAGCATTCCTGTGGTATCAACCGTGAATGTTTTTTCTTCTTTTATTTTTTCTATTTTTTTCCCATAGGGATATTTGAACAGCCAGTGTTTAGTGGATTAATATAGATAGCTGTATTAGTCGGGATTCTGCAGAGAAACAGAACCAATAAGATATATAGAGAAAGCAAGAGATTGAGATTCGTTGGTTGATTTTTAAGGAATTGACTCTCATGCTTGTGGGTGTTGGCAAATCTGAAATCTGTAGAGCCAGCCAGCAGGCTGGAATTCAGGCAGTTTCTGTGTTGCAGTGTTGAGAATTTATCCTTGAAGGGAAACCTCAGTCTTTGCTCTTAAGGCTCTCAGCTGACTGGGCGAGGCCCACTCACGTTGTGGATCATAATCTGCTTTACCCAAAGCCTACTGATTTAAATGTTAATCCTATTTTTAAAATATCTTCACAGAACATATAGACTGGTGTTTGACCAACTGAACATCATAGCCAAGCCTCATTGACATGAAAAATTAACCATTACAATCACATTATAATTATGGTGAACATTTTGAATGTTTTAGAAGAAAAACAGAGATATCTCCTGGGGTAATACACAAAGCACACATATAGGGGAAGGTGCTGCTGAAATAGAGAACATATGTGGTTCGGAACTGTGTGGTCCTAATTAAAGGCAGAGTTTCTTTTTTTTGAGACGGAGTTTCATTCTTGTTGCCCAGGCTGGAGTGCAATGTCACTAGCTCGACTCACTGCAACCTCCACCTCCCGGGTTCAAGCGATTCTCCCGCCTCAGCCTCCTGAGTAGCTGGGATTACAGGCATCCACCACCACACAGCTGATTTTTTGTATTTTTAGTAGAGAAGGGGTTTCGCCATGTTGGCCAGGCTGGTCTCAAACTCTAAAGGCAGACTTTCAATCAGCATTCCATTATGCAAATTCAGCTTGCAGAAATGTTTATGTTTGGCCCATATTGTAGTTTTTAAAATGGATTAATTGCCAGTATTTAAAAATTGGGAAAATTCACAGCAATAAAATCTAGACATTTTACTTTCCTCAGAAGATCTGGCAACCAAGGTTTTCATTCCTACTTAGTAATGATTGACAGTAAGTAGTTATCTCATTCAGGCACACATTTCCCATTGAGCTGCTGCACTTATTTATATTAACTGCTAGGCTCTTGGTGGTGTTTGAGATGACGACCTCTTGCCATAAGGAAAAGAGAGATCCTGTGGGCTAGCGAGGTTCTGTGAGGGATCCTAGTTTTGCCTTGATTAGGATTTAGATAAGCAAAATGAGAAGGAGATATGTCAGTTGACTTTAAAGAAAAAGCAAAGACACATGGAGGTGGAAATGTATGTGAGAAAATTTGCCTAACCAGAAGAACAAGCCTGTGAGCTTGGGTGTAGGAGAAAGTAAGATTGAATTGTCAGACAGGAGCTAGCATGGTAATTAAGGCAACATTGTCCTTTTAACAATGAAACTTCAAATTTTCTGTGCCTTAAAACAACTGAAGTTTATTTCTTGATTATGTGAAGTTCAAAATAGGTGTTCCTAGTGGGCGAATCTCTCAAGCAGTTTTGTCTTTTTCCATCTTGTGGCTGTGCCATCTTCACCACTTCTAAAGTCACAGCAGAAGAGGAAAGAAGATGAATGATTATATAAGGCAGCAGGTTTCTGTCAACCATACCTGGAAGTGGTGCACATACTTTCTGCTCACATTTCACTGGCCACATCCTTCTGCAAAGGAAGGCTAGGAAATAGAGTCCAGCTGTGTTCCCTCGGTAAAAGAAGAAACAGGGTTAGTGAATGATTAGCCAGTCTCTAGTACAAGAGACAGGGGCGTTGGAGGTAAGCACACAAGAGCTACTGTATGATGTAAGATATTTATTAATCCATTTAGCATGTATTTACAGACTACTTACTTCTCTGTGTTGGATGCTGTGCTATGCACCAAGTAGGCTTTTGAGCAAAGGAGCAATGCGGTGAAAGTAGTGTTTTGAGGAATTACCCTGGGGGCAAAATATATAAACAAGAGAAAGCAAATTCTTAGTCAGAGGGGGATGGTGAAGAACCTACTGTCTTTCTCCAGCTGAGAGCTAATGAGATTGTGTGGGTAGAGAGCAATATTAATAGTATCAATAACAATCATAGTTACTATATACCATGCAGTGTTACAAGCTACTTTACATATATTTAACTGTCACTCAAATTTATGATATAAGTGCTATTACTCTCCTTTTCTAGATGGGGAAAGCAAGTCTTCAAATGATTAAGTTATTTGCCCAAATTCACATAAATCTTGGCAGGGCTCGAGGATTTGAACTTAGGAAGTTGATGTTATTTTATAACTACTGTGGTATTAATGAAATGGAAATCAATCTAATAAAACATTGTGAGCTTAAGTGAACAATAATGAAAACTGTATTATTGATTTGAGGACACTGTGACTTTCTAAAAGACCTTCATAACCTGAAGAAGAAGAAGAAGAAGAAGAAGAAGAAGAGAAATTGGATAAATGACCTTTCAAGAAATCTCCCTATCCTTGGGAACACTTGACTGGATTTAGATAACTTCTAATGAGTTTTTGGTGAATTCTGAGCTGTTTAAGAATATGACATCTTTTTAACCACACTCAAATCACTGTGTCTTGAGGAAAAGCAATTCTTTAATTCTTTGTTCTGATAAATATGCCAGAACATCGATTTCTGTGTCTGTGTCATGTCTTTGTCAGGATTGAAATGGGTATAATTTCAGATAATGGACTTGAAATAATATGTGTCTGGTATTTCCAGAAATATTAATAAACACCAGAGACTTTGGGTTGTTGATATAAACTTCTGTTTTTGGCAGTTGACTGTTGGGATGGCCCGGATGGAGAGCCAGTAGTACATCATGGTTACACTCTCACTTCAAAAATTCTCTTCAGAGATGTTGTGGAGACCATCAACAAGCATGCCTTTGTGAAGAATGAGTAAGTACAGCAGCACCTGCGAGCTAAGCAGTAGCCTCCCGCATGGAGCATTGCCTGATGTAATGTAGCTACAAAACCACATCCTCTTCCTTGGACTCTGCACTGCCCTCTTTGCTAGACTAGTTTTCTCCTTGCTTCTCAGCAAAACACTGTGAACAAATAATGTGGCCTTCGCGTTTGTACTTTTTCGTGCTGCATTGATTCCTTATCCCATTCTTTCTCAATATGCCCCCTTAAAGACATTCTTGCAAAGAGTGACCTCTAAATTTCTAAATCCAGGGTGTAGAGTGTCCATAAAATCTGGAAACATAGGTTACTATGTACATAATTAGTGGGTTTTGATCATGATGGATGTCTTATCTATACACTGAGGTGTCTGGAGTCCTTATGTTACTTGACCCTCTCCTTGTCATTTGACAGTGTTGAATATTTCCTCCCCACTACTTGCCTTTTTTGGTTTCCATTATATCATTCTCCCCTCCATTGCTCTCATTGCTTCTCAATCTCTTTTTTTTGTCTTGCGGTCTTCTATTAATCTATTTCTTCTTTAATGGTTAACTGTTTTCTAAGGTTTTGCCCTAGATCACTTTCTGGATATTTATCAAATTCTATGTCCAGAACTTTTCCCCCAAGTTCTAGACCCATGTCGAAAAATACTCAGTGAGGCCGGGCACGGTGGCTCCTGTAGCACTTTGGGAGGCTGAGGAGGGTGGATCACGTGAGGCCAGGAGTTTGAGACCAGCCTGGTCAACATGGCGAAGCCCTGTCTCTACTAAAAAAACACAAGTATTAGGTGGATGTGATGGTACACATCTGTAATCCCAGCTACTCGGGAGGCTGAGGCATGAGATTTGCTTGAACCCAGAAGGCGGAGGTTGTAGTGAGGTGAGATTGCACCACTGCACTCCAGCCTGGGTGACAGAGTGAGATTCCATCTCAGAAAAATAAAAATAAAAATAAAAATCCTCAGTGAATATTCATGTGAGTATCCCATAGGTGTGGGGAGCCACAATGGTGAGCAGAAGATAAGACTCCTGCCATTAAGGAGCTTACTCCCCAAGGGGAACTCAGCATCTCATTCTGCCAAACCTCCCCTTGCTTCTTGCTCCATTTCCTCTTATTAATAGTTAGGGGCAGCACTGGCCTTGACCAGAAACTGGGAGTCATTCTGGACTCAACCAATTCTTGGCCATTCTACTTCCCAAGTTATCTTTTGACTCCATTGCCTCCTGTTCATTTTTATTTCCCCCTTTGGTTCATCCTCCACACTGGTGCTACAGTTTTCTTTCTGAAATATGAGCATGGTGATTCAATTCTTGTCTTAAAGCCTGTCAGAAGCTCTCTCAATACACAGGCATGTCTTCATGTCCCTTAAGGTCTGGCATCTCCCTTGTCTTCCACTATCATCTTCCACCATTATTCCACAGAGATTTAGGATTCTGCCTTCAATGACTGTCTTTCAGCTTCCCCATTGAGCCTGGCTCTTTCCCAACTCCCCACTCTTACGTATGCTGTTCTCTCTGCCTGGAACACCCTTCCCTGTTAGTCTATCTGATTAATTCTTGCTTATTCTACAAGGCCATTTAAGTATTGTCCCTCCGACAACTTACTAATACCACCAGCTGATTTAAATCTTCTTTTTCTCCATATTTTCTCTGTATTTAGCACCCTGCACATATTTCTGTCATATCATATAGCACCCTCTTGCAATTGGTTGGTTACTTGCCTTCTTTTACATCTGTAAGCCTGTGAACTCACTGAAAATATGAGTAATGTCTTATTATTTTGTATTCATTTTTGTTGTCTAGCAGGTACCTTCAGTATACCAGCTATTCAAGAAAGGATTTTTGAATTAAAGGAAACAAATTAAAATTACAATTGTGTAAAATTAATTTTTTAGAAGTTAGTAGCCTTTAAAATTTCCAATATTTGGTTGTCTCATTAATTAAACATGAGGTTAAAAATGCTTTTCTAATAAGACACACTTGCTGCATAGCAGATTTAGTTTATGATGCCTCCCATGTGGAAGAATCTTGAACACTGCAGTCTAATGGGTCTTCACAACCCTGATTTCTATAGGTCCTAGCCAAATGGGTGAAGTAATTTTGCCCTTATTTCCCAATGTATGAAGTAGGGTGTTGAGAAGGCCTGCCACCTATGTATCTTGGAAGATCCTCCGGTGATTTGACAATTTACTTCAATTTTGGGAACCCTTAGAAGAAAAGCACTTCAAATTAAAACAGTTAATAAGCTTGTTTAGTACATTTTAAAAGTTCAGCCTTTTCCTCTCCTTTCTTAACTTTGGTTGCATCTTTATACCAGGGTTTCTCAACCTTGGCACTATTGACTTTGTGTACTGATAATTTTTTTTTTTTTTTTCTGATAGAGAGCTGTCCTGTGCAGTGTAGGGTGGAAAGCAACATCCTCAGCTTCTACTCACTATGTGCCAGTAGCAACCCTGAAGTGTGACCACCAAAAATGTCTTCAGATATTGACAAGTGTCTCCTGTATTGGGGGGGAATAATTGCCTTATTCCCTGTTGAGAAGCACAGCTTTACGCTAAACATCATCAAACACTATTTAGGCTTTTTTTTTTTTTTTTGAGGCAGCCTTGCTCTGTCACCCATGCTGGAGTGCAGTAGCATGATCTCAGCTCGCTGCAACCTCCGCCGCCCGGGTTCAAGCGATTCTCTTGCCTCAGCCTCCTGAGTATCTGGGATTACCGGCACGTGCCACCATGCCTGGCTAATTTTTGTATTTTTAGTAGAGACAGGGTTTCACTATTTTGCCCAGGCTGGTCTCGAACTCCTGGCCTCAAGTGATCTGCCTGCTTCGGCCTCCCAAAGTGCTGGGATTATAGGCATGAGCCACTGCTCCCTGCCACTAATAGATTTTTTGTAAATGAATTGACAATGTGAAAATTCCTTGTTAAAACTCCCTGTTGTGACTGCAGGACAACTCAAGGTTGTCAGTTTGTTGTTGCTGTTGCTTTTCCCTCTTCTGGCACTTTAGGGCAAAACCTATGTGAAGAAATGAATAGCAAACAGATTGTAGTCGAGTAAGGAAACCTACCTCAGCCACAAAGTCTCATCTGTAAGATGACCTACAGTATCAGGTTTTACTAATGAGGAGAGAATGTAGGTCTGGAGGTCATAGCCCGTATTGTGGAACTTGTGCTTGTCATGAAAGCCTGGAAAAAGTTTTTCTGCACATTGATATATTAGGTGATTTAAATATATTGCCTATTATGTCTGAAGTTATGTAACAGAAAACTAGAAAAAAGTCAATGAACCTGAATTTGAAATAATTTCTTATTCTGAGGAAAAAATAAGGTTGAGAGAGGAGTAAAATCATGTAATCAGCCCTGATCTCCTTTCTGCCTTAGCCACCAACTCCTTTAGGTAATTATTTACATGGATCTCATGTTTTCTGTGCAGAAACCTGAGTGCTGGTGTAGAATGAATGCTTGGCTGGTTTTTATTTTTATTTTTTGACAAAGACTAGTATATAATTCTATAAAAGTGATTTTGAAATGTGTGATGTAGGATGCTATAAAACACAGAATTCCCTTATGTTATTTTATCCTGAATCATAATTTTCAAGGTGGGGGTTAATTATATATTTTAGAGTCAATAACTTCATTTAATGATATTCAGTAGTCTCTTAGATGCTTTTAGACTTTTGAATAAATAAGACAAAATTACATTATATGAGTTTACTTTCTTTAGACTTCTCATCTCTTTTAAAATTATCTTTTCTTTTGAAAGAAACATAATATATCTACCATTGTTTCCTGATGCAAAATGTTAGAAAAGCCATCCCATGTGGATTGGTATTTTGTTCATCCATTATGCTTAGCAAAGTATATTTGCTCGGAGGAATTTTTTAAATGCATTTCTAATCTTTCTCATTTTAGAAGCATTTTAATCATCATCAGTATCACAAATACTGTCACTAGGATTGTAACAACACAGTGAATACTGAATCATTTTCAAAAATCCCTGTGAGTTGCCTGCACCTGACGCCTCTGGACTGTGTTGCTCTTTTCTCAGGTTTCCGGTTATATTGTCTATCGAGAATCACTGCAGTATCCAGCAGCAAAGGAAGATTGCTCAGTACCTGAAAGGAATATTCCGCGACAAACTGGACCTGTCATCTGTTGATACAGGGGAGTGCAAGCAGCTTCCAAGCCCTCAAAATTTGAAAGGCAAAATTCTAGTAAAGGTAATTACTTCAAGTAATGCAATAAAAGACATTCATTATCAGCTAAGCCTGCCCTCCCTTAAAGAATAAAAATGGGTTTCAAGGGAGAGTAATAATTAGAATCAATACATGAAGGATTGTCTAGATCTATGTATGCGCCTTATTCCAATTTTTTTATAGTTGTGTCTTCAGAAGAAGCTTATTGTTGACTGAGCACATATTCTGAGATTTGTACTTATGAAGTGAAAACATCAATACTGTAAGCCAAATGTTTGATATTTTAGTCTGTAATAGTTCACACTAGAAAGAAATGTGTGTGTAGGAGCGTGAGGTTCAGGAAAGGAGAAGGCTCCTTGTATCCATATCTGAAAGCAGTTCTTTCAGATTTTTTCCTCCCATTTCAAGCTCCAATAACTGTCTGTCAAAAAAAACAAAAAAAACCCCAAAAAGCTTCATGGTTGATCAGTCTTGGTTATGCAAGTGAGAAGAGCTCACTTCAAAGAGGAACACAGGCACAGACATAATGCCCCACAGGACTCATGTACGTGTGAAAGAGCAGTAGGTGAACAGAATGACATTTCATAAACAGATTTTCTGAGGGAGGAAGCTTACTACAATAAATATTATTCATGCAAAGAATAGCCAGAAAGACAGTTCTTTCAGTTTTCAGATCACTGACTTTGTGGTTTTACTTATTTCCAGTGAATTTTGTGTGTTTGTACTAAAACCACCTTGGGTGGCCACATCATTTTGTGATTAAAAATGTAAAGGAAAGCAATAGGGTAGTAAAATTCAAACTGGGTTATATTTTACTTAAAAGAGGTGTGTATGAAAAAACAAATATATAGGAGGAGCAGGAAAGTCAAGGAGGCAATGTAATTTCATGGCAGGACTTCAACTGGGGCTTTAAGGGAGAGCAGCACATGGAAAAGATGGAACATATTCATTCTTAGAATTGGTCAAAACCTATTTTCTACCAATTAAATGAAATTATAGATTCTGAATACATCAAAAAGGTGTTGCTAGGCATTTATATGCATAAAGCTGTTTTGAATAAAAGCTCCACATAATGCAAGAGATAACATGAAGGCCAATTTGCCCAAGTCTTGCTAAAGCAAACTTTTATAGGAAAAATTGATTTGTGGGTTAGAAAATGAAATGTCATCTTTATAACCTTGTAAATGTTTCTACTTCCTAAATGTTCTTTAGTCAGCAGTCGGGATGTTAAATGCAGAATAAATTCATTTGACTGAAATCTTTCTCTTTTGGACAGTGGAACTCACAGTGGATATTTAATGTGGACTAATTGAGTCTCCTTTGCATAACTGGGCTTTGAGTTATTTGACAGAGAATATCTCAGAGCTTATGGCATCAGGATGTATCAGAGGCAGAAAGTCTGAGGCACTCATGGGAAAGGGTGGCAGCAATGTGAACTGCAAGTATTTCAAGAGCATCTGAGATCCATTTGCTAGTGGTAATGTTGTTTAGACATTAAGGAGCTGCCTGGATCTGCAGACCAGCGCAACCCCATTTAAAGCAGAAACAAGGCAACTGATTTCTTGTGTTCCTTTATTATCAGAGCAATCTCTGATTGAAAAGGCAGGATGTCTATGGCTACTTACCACTTTGGAAACTGACAAGTTGTTTATTATTACAACTATTACACACATATGTTCCAATCATGCATACATACACATTTATATATGTATAAATTTTCTGGTAAAATACAGGCAAAGTTCATTTTATTGTATTTTACTTTATTGCATTTCACAGACACTGCATTTTGTGTGTGTGTGTGTGTGACAAATTGAAGGTTTGTGGCAACTCTATGTTAAGCAAGTCTTTCAGCACTGTTTTTCCAAAAGTATGGGCTCACTTTGTGTCTCTGTGTCACATTTTGGTAATTCTTGCTCTATTTAAAACTTTTTCATTATTATTGTATCTGTTGTGGTGATCTGTGATCAGTGATCTCTAATGTTACTATTGCAATTGTTTTGGGGAACCATAATCCCTGCCTATATAAGATGGCAAACTTAATTGATAAGTGTTGTGTGTGTACTAACTGCTCCATGAACCGCCTGATTCCCCATCTCTCTCCCACTCCTCAGTTCTCCCTGTTTCCTGAGACATGACGGTATGGAAATTAAGCCAGTTGATAACCCTACAATGGCCTCCAAGTGTCCAAGTGAAAGGAAACTCACATGTCTCTTACTTTTTAAATATATTTATTAATTTCAGTAGGTTTTGTGGGAACAGGTAGTGTTTGGTTACATGGATAAGTTTTTTAGTGGTGATTTCTGAGATTTTGGTGCACCTGTCACCTCAGCAGTGTACACTGTACCCAGTGAGCAGTCTTTTATCCCTCGTCCCCTCCCACTTTTCCCCCTGAGTCCCCAAAGTCCATTATATCATTCTTGTGCCTTTGTGCCCTCATAGCTTAGCTCCCACTTGTAAGTGAGAACATATGTTTGTTTTCCATTCCCGAGTTACTTCACTTAGAATAATGGTCTCCAGCTCCATCTAGGTTGCTGCAAATGCCATATTTCATTCTTTTTATGGTTGAGTAGTATTCCATGGTGTATCCATGTATACCACATTTTCTTTATCCACTCGTTGATTGATGGGCATTTGGGCTGTTTCCATATCTTTGCAATTGTGAATTGTGCTGCTAAAAACATGTGTGTACAGTGTCTTTCTCATGTAATGACTTCTTTGCCTCTTGGTAGATATGCAGGAGTGGTATCTACCAAGAGGAAAATATTTACTTTTAGTTCTTTAAGGAATCTCCACTGTTTTCCATAATGGTTGTACTAGTTTCCATTCCCTCCAGCAGTGTAAAAGTGTTCTGTTTTCACCACATCTATGCCAACATCTGTTATTTTTTGATTTTTTGATTATCGCCATTCTTGCAGGAGTAAGGTGGTATTGCATTGTGGTTTTGATTTGCATTTCCCTGATTATTAGTGATGTTGAGCATTTTTTCATATGTTTGTTGACCATTTGTATATCTTTTTTTGAGAATTGTCTATTCATGTCCTTAGCCTACTTTTTGATGGTATTATTTGTCTTTTTCTTGCTGATTTGTTTGAGTTCCTTGTAGATTGTAGATATTAGTCCTTTGTCAGACACATAGTTTGTGAAGATTCTCTCCCACTCTGTGAGTGGTCTGTTTACTCCGCTGATTATTTCTTTTGCTATGCAGAAGCTTTTTAGTTTAATTAAGTCCCATCTCTTTATCTTTGTTTTTGTTGCATTCACTCTTGGGTTCTTAGTCATGAAGTCTTTGCCTCAGCCAATGTCTAGAAGGAGTTTTTCCAATGTTAACTTTTAGAATGTATATGGTTTCAGGTGTTATATTTAAGTCTTAGATCCATCTTGAGTTGATTTTTGTGTAAGGTGAGAGATGAGGATCTAGTTTCATTCTTCTACATGTGGTTTGCCAATATTCCAGCACTATTTGTTGAATATGGTGTCCTTTCCCCACTTTATGTTTTTGTTTGCTTTGTCAAAGATCAGTTCACTGTAAGTATTTGGCTTTCTTTCTGGGTTCTCTATTCTGTTCCATTGGTCTATGTGCCTATTTTTATACCAGTACCATGCTGTTTTAGTGACTATAGTCTTATAGTATAGTTTGAAGTCAGGTAATGTTATGCCTCCAAATTTGTTCTTTTTGCTTAGTCTTGCTTTGGGTATGTGGGCCCTCTTTTAGTTCCATATGAATTTTAGGATTTTTTTTCTAGTTTTGTGAGGAATGATGATGGTATTTTGATAGGGATTACATAGAATTTATAGATTGCTTTTGGCAGTATGGTTATTTTCACAATATTGATTCTACCCATCCATGAGCATGGAATGTGTTTCCATTTGTTTGTCATCTATGATTTCTTTCAGCAGTGTTTTGTAGTATTCCTTGTAGATATCTTTCACCTCTTTGTTTAGGTATCTTCCTAAGTATTTTGTTTTATTTTTTGCAGCTATTGTAAAAGGGGTTGAGCTTGGTTGTTGTTGGTGTATAGCAGTGCTATTGATTTGTGTACATTGATCTTGTATCCTGAAACTTTACTGAATTCATTTATCAGATCTAGGAGCTTTTTGGATGAGCCTTTAGGGTTTTCTAGGTATACAACCATATCATCAGTGAACAGCAACAATTTGACTTCCTCTTTACAGATTTGGAAGCCCTTTATTTCTTTCCCTTGTCTGATTGCCTTGGCTAGGATTTCCAGTACTATGTTGAACAGAAGTGGTGAAAGTGGGCATCCTTGTCTTGTTCTAGTTCTCAGGGGGAATGCTTTCAGCTTTTCCCTGTTCAGTATAATGTTGGCTGTGGGTTTGTCATAGATGGCTTTTATTACCTTAAGGTATGTCCCTTCTATGCCGATTTTGCTGAGGGTTTTAATCATAAAGAGATGCTGGATTTTGTTAAATGCTTTTTCTGCATCTATTGAGATGATTATGTGATTTTTGTTTTTGATTCTGTTTATGTGGTGTATCACATTTATTGACTTGTACATGTGAAACCATCCCTGCATCCTTGGTATGAAACCCACTCGATCACGGTGGATTATCTTTTTGATATGCTGTTGGATTCAGTTAGCTAGTATTTTGTTGAGGATTTTTGCATCTATGTTCATTAGGGATATTGGTCTGTAATTTTCTTTTTTTTGTTATGTCCTTTTCTAGTTTTGGTATTAGGGTGATACTGGCTTCATAGCATGATTTAGGTGGGATTCTTTCTTTCTCATCTTTTGGAATAGTTTCAATAGATTTGGTACCAGTTCTTTGCATGTCTGATAGAATTAAGCCGTGAATCTATCTGGTCCTGGACATGTTTTGTTGTTGTTGGCAATTTTTTTAATTACCATTTCAGTCAGACTGCTTGTTGTTGGTTTGTTCAGGGTTTCTGTTTCTTCCTGGTTTAACCTCGGAGGATTGTATATTTCCAGGAACTTATCCATCTCCTCTAGGTTTTCTAGTTTGTGCATGTAAAGCTGTTCATAGTATCCTTGAATGATCTTTTGTATTTCTGTGATATCGGTTGTAATATCTCTCATTTTGTTTCTAATTGAGCTTATTTGGATCTTCTCTCTTCTTTTGTTGGTTAATCTTGCAAATGGGCTATCAATTTTGTTTATCTTTTCAAAGAACCAGGTTTTTGTTTCATTTATCTTTTGATTTTTTGTTGTTGTTTCAATTTCATTTAGTTCTGCTCTGATCTTTGTTATTTCTTTTCTTCTGCTGAATTTGGGTTTGGCTTGTTTTTGTTTCTCTAGTTCCTTGAGGTGTGACCTAAGATTGTCTGTTTGTCCTCTTTCAGACTTTTTGATATAGGCATTTAATGCTATGAACTTTCCTCTTAGCATCACTTTGCTGTATCCCAGAGATTTTGAAAGGTTGTGTCACTATTATCGTTCAGTTCAAGGAATTTTTAAGTTTCCATCTTGGTATCATTGTTGACCCAACAATTATTCAGGAGCAGATTATTTAATTTATATGTATTTGCATGTTTTCTGGGGTTCCTTTTGGAGTCAATTTCCAATTTTATTCCACCGTGGTCCTAGAGAGTACTTGCTGTAATTATGATTTTCTTAAATTCGTTGAGACTTCTTTTGTGGCCTGTCATGTGGTCTGTCTTGGAGAATGTTTCCTGTGCTAATTAATAGAATGTATATTTTGCAGTTGTTGGGTAGAATATTCTGTAAATATCTGCTAAGTCTATTTGTTTTAGGGTATAGTTTAAGTCCATTGTTTCTTTGTTGACTTTCTGTCTTGATGACCTGTCTAGTGCTGTTAGTGGAGTATTGAAGTCTCTCACTATTATTGTGTTGCCGTCTATATTATTTCTTAGGTCTAGTAGTAACTGTTTTATAAATTTGGGAGCTCCAGTGTTAGGTGAATATATATTTAGGATTGTGATATTTTCCTGCTGGACTAATTCTTTTATCATGGTATAATGTTCCTCTTTATCTTTTTAAACTGCTGTTGCTTTAAAGTTTGTTTTGTCTGATATAAGGATAGCTGCACCTGCCCACTTTTTTTGTCCATTTGCATGAAATATCTTCTTCTACCCCTTTACTTTAAGTTTATGAGTCCTTATATCTTATGTGAGTTTTTTGAAGACAGCAGATATTTGGTTGGTGAATTCTTATTCATTCTGCCATTCTGTGCCTTTTAAGTGGAGCATTTAGACCATCTACATTCAAAATTTGTTTTGAGAGATAAGGTACTATTAGATTCATTTTGCTAGTTTTTTTTGCCTGAATACCTTTTTTTTTTCTTCATTGTATTGTTTTATAGGCCCTGTGGGACTTATGCTTTATGGAGGTTTTATTTTGCTGTATTTTGAGGTTTTCTTTCAAGATTTAGAACTCCTTTTAGCTTTTTTTTTTTTTTTTTTTTTTTTTTTTTTTTTTTTTTTTTTTTGTAGTGCTGGCTTGGTAGTGGCAAATTCTCTCAGCATTTTTGTTGCCTATGATCTGAAATTGGATTATTGTGTGTGTCTGAAAAGGACTTTATCTTTCCCTTATTTATCAAGCCTAGTTTTGCTGGAAACAAGATTTCTTGGCTGATAATTATTTTAAAGGGGGCTGAAGATAGGACCCCATTCCTTTCTAGCTTGTAGGATTTTGGCTGAGAAATCTGCTTTTAATCTTATATCTTATAGGTTTTTCTTTATAGATTACCTAATGCTTTTGCCTCACAGCTGTTAAGATTCTTTCCTTCATCTTGGCTTTAGATAACCTGATGACTATGTGTCTAGGTGATGATCTTTTTGTGATGAATTTTCTAGGTGTTCTTTGAGCTTCTTGTATTTGGATGTATACATCTCTAGCAAAGCCAGGGAAGTTTTCCTCAATTATTCCCTCAAATAGGTTTTCCACACTGTGAGATTTCTCTTCTTCCTGGGGAACACCAATTATTCCTAGGTTTGTTCATTTAACGTAATCCCAAACTTCTTCCAGGCTTTGTTCTTTTTTTTATTCTTTTTTCTTTGTCTTTGTCAGATTGGGTTAATTCAAAAGCCTTGTCTTCAGGCTCTGAAGTTCTTTCTTCTACTTGTTTGATTCTTTTGTTGAAACTTTCCAGTGTATTTTGCATTTCTCTAAGAGTATCTTTTATTTTTAGAAGTTGTGATTGTTTTGTATTGATGCCGTCTATTTCTCTGGATATTTTTTTCATCCATAGTCTGCATTACTTTTGAATTTCTTTAAATTGTTTTTCACCTGTCTCTGGTGCATCCTTGAGTAGCTTAATTATCAACCTTCTGAATGCTTTTGCTGGCAAGTCAGGGATTTCTTCTTGGTTTGGATCCTTTCTTGGTGGGATATTGTGATCTTTTGAGGGTGTTAAAGAACCTTGCTTTTTCATATTGCCAGAATTGTTTTTCTGGTTCCTTTTCATTTGGGTAGACTATGTCAGAGGGAAGATCTGGGATTCAAAGGCTGCTGTTCAGATTCTTTTGTCCCACAGGGTGGTCTTCTAATGTGGTGCCCTCCCACTTCCTCTAGGCATGGGACTTCCTGATAGCTGGACTGTAGTGATTGTTATTGCTTGTCTGGGTCTAGCTACCCAGCGGGGCTACCAGGCTCCAGCCTGGTACTCAGGAATGTCTGCAAAGAGTCCTGTTAAGTGATCTGTCTTCAGGTCTCTCAGCCATGGAGACCTGTTCTGGTGGAGGTAGCAGGGGAGTGAAGTAGACTCTGTGAGGGTCCTTGGTTGTTTTGTTTAGTGTGCTGGTTTTCTCGAATGCTGGTTGTGCTAAGTCGTTGGTTGTCCTCCAGCCAGGAGGTAGCACTTTTAAGAGATCATCAGCTGATACGAGCTTGCCCTAAGGTCACCTGGATACATATTTGGGTTTCTCAACCAATGGGCAGGGCCATAGAGCTCCCAAGAGATTATGTCTTTTGTCTTCAGCTACCAGGGTGGGTAGAGAAAGACCATCAGTTGGATGCAGGGTTAGGCATGTCTAAGCTCAGACTCTCCTTGAGCAGGGCTTGCTGTGGCTGCTGGGAGTTCTCAGTCCAATGGAGTTATGTTCCCAGGGGGATTATGGCTGCCTCTGCTGCATCATACAGGTCACCAGGGAAGTGGGGAAAGCTGGCAGTGACAGGCTTCACCTAGTTCCCACTCAGCCAGCAAGGCCAGTCTCATTCCCACCACTAGCACCGCGTTTATATCCAGGCAGCTCCTGAGCAGGGCTGAGATCTTGCCCCAGGCTACAAGCCTCCCTACTGAGAAAGCAAGCAGGCCTTTCAGGCTCCACCCCTCCCCACCTGCCATGGCCTCTGTGCTCCTATCTGCACTTCCTGTTTGCTCCCATCACTGCCCCCAGATTCTGCCCATAAATGTTTATGCTTGGTTGTAATTATTACAAAGTTCATCTCGAAGTTTCCTTCTCCCTATATTCTTTCCCCAATTCTACTGGTAGCCTTCCCAAAGGCCCCTGTGAGACAGTCAGTCAGAGTGATTTCCCTGGGTACTGGCTGTGCCCACAGGGCTCTTCCTGCTGCTTCTTCTACCTTTATATTTTGCTAAGCTCTCTAAATTTGTTTCAGCTGTTGGTAAGGCCAAATCCTTCTCTCATTTTATTAGTCTGTTGTCATACTGCTATAAGGAAATACCTGACACAGAGAAATTATAAAGGAAAGAGGTTTAATTGACTCACAGTTTCACAGGCTTAACAGGAAGCATGTCTAGGAGGCCTCATGAAACTTACAATAATGGCAGAAGACAAAGAGGAAGTAGGCACCTTCTTCACAAGGTGGCAGGAGAGAGAAGGGTGAACAGTGAAGGGAGAAGAGCCTGTTATAAAACCATCAGATCTCATAAGAACTCACTATTATGAGAAGAGCATGGGGAAACTGCCTCCCGATCCAATTACCTCCCACCAGGTCTCTCCCAAGAAATGTGGGTATTATGAGGATTATGATTCAAGATTATATTTGGGTGGGAACACAGCCAAACCGTATCATTCTGCTCCTGGCTGCTCCCACATCTCATGTCCTCACATTTCAAAACACAGTCATGCCTTTCCAACAGTCCTCCAAAGTCTTAACTCTTTCCAGCCTTAACCCAAAAGTCCAAGTCCAAAGTGTCATCTGCGACAAGGTAAGTCCCTTCTGCCTAGGAGCCTGTAAAATCAAGAGCAAGTTAGTTACTTCAAAGATACAATGTGGGTACAGGCATTGGATAAATGCTCCCATTCCAAAAGGGAGAAATCGGCCAAAACAAAGGAGCTACAGGTTCCATGCAACTCCGAAATCCAACAGGGCGCTTATTAAACCTTAAAGCTCCAATATAATCTCCTTTGATTCTATGTCTCAGATCCAGGTCACGCTGATGCAAAAGGTGGGCTCCCACGGTCTTGGGTGGCTCCACTCCTGTGGCTTTGCAGGGTACAACACCCATCTCCCACCTGTTTTCACAGACTGGCATTGAGTGTCTTCAGTCTTTCCAGGCACACAGTGCAAGCTGTCAGTGGATCTATCATTCTGGGGTCTAGAGGACGGTGGCCCTCTTTTCACAGCTTTATTAGACAGTGGTCCAGTGGGGATTTTGTGTGGGGGTCTAACTCCACATTTCTATTCCACACTGCATTGAGGGCTCCACCCCTGCAGCATACTTCTGCCTAGGCCTCCAGGTGTTTCCATACATCCTCTGAAATCTAGGCAGAGGTTCCCAAACCTCAGTTCTTGACTTCTGTGCACCTGCAGGCCCAACACCATGTGGAAACTTCCAAGGCTTGGAGCTTACACCCTCTGAAGCAATGGCCTGAGCTGTATGTTGGCCCCTTTTAGCCATGGCTAGGATGTAGGGTGCCAAGTCCCAAGGAAGGCTGCACAGAGCAGTAGCAGGGCCCTGGGCCTGGCCCACGAAACCATTTTTTCTACCTAGGCCTCTGAGTCTGTGATGGGAGGGGCTGCCATGAAGGTCACTGACATGTCCTGTAGACATTTACCCCATTGTCTTGGTGACTAACATTCAGCTCCTTTTTACTTATGCAAATTTCTGCAGCCGGCTTGAATTTCTCCCCAGAAAATGGGTTTTTCTTTTCTTTTCTTTCTTTTTTATTTTGAGATGGAGTTTCACTCTTGTTGCCCAGGCTGGAGTGCCATGGCGTGATCTCAGATCACCGCAACCTCCGCCTCCTGAATTCAAGCAATTTTCCTCCCTCAGCCTCCCAGGTAGGTGGGATTACAGGCATGTGCCACCATGCCTGGCTAATTTTGTACTTCTAGTAGAGATGGGGTTTCACCATGTTGGTCAGGCTGGTCTCAAACTCCTGACCTCAGGTGATCCACCCTCCTTGGCCTCCCAAAGTGCTGGGATTACAGGCATGAGCCACAGTGCCCAGCTGGATTTTTCTTTTCTATCGCATCATCAGGCTGCAAATTTTCCAAACTTTAATGCTCTGCTTCCCTTTTAAACATAAGTTCCAATTTCAGATCATCTCTCTCAAGTTCAAAGTTTCACAGATCTCTAGGGCAGTGGCAAAATGCCACCAGTCTCTTTGCTAAAGCATAGCAAGACTGACCTTTGCTCTGGTTCCCAAAAAGTTGCTCATCTCCATCTGAGACCACCTCAGCCTGGACTTCATTGTTCACATCTCTATCAGCATTTTGCTCAAAACCATTCAACAAGTCTCTAGGAAGCTCCAGACTTTCCCACATCTTCCTGTCTTCTTCTGAGCCCTCCAAACTTTTCCAACCTCTGTCTGTTACCTAGTTCCAAAGTCAATTCCACATTTTCAAGCATCTTTATAGCAGTGCCCAACTCTCTGCAGTACCGATCTACTGTATTAGTCCGTTTTCACACTGCTATAAAGAAATACCTGAGACTGGGTAATTATAGAGGAAAGAGGTTTAATTGACTCACAGTTTCTCAGGTTTAGCAGGAAGCATGGCTAGGAGGCTTCATGAAATTTACAATCATCGCAGAAGGTGAAGAGGAAGCAGTCACCTTCTTCATAAGATGGCAGGAGAGAGAAGAGTGAGCAGTGAAGTGGGAAGAGCCCGTTATAAAGTCATCAGATCCTGTGAGAACTCACTCACTATCACAAAAACAGCAAGGGGTATCCGCCCCCATAGTCCAATCACCTCCCACCAGATTTCTCCCTAGTCATGTGGGCATTATGGGGATTACAATTCAAGATGAGATTTGGGTGGGGACACAGCCAAACCATATCACCTGTGATCTAGATTTTCAGGTTCCCTAGTGAGGACATGTGTTCGAGGGTGGATCTTCCCTGCTCACACTTTGGCCACTCACAGTTTTTCAGCTGTCTCACAGAGCTTGGAACAGCAGTCTGCTTCCTTCAAAGGGTCTGTGAATTCTTTCAGTTTTCCTGATATGTTCCTGCAGTAGTTCTTGTAGCACAAGTTCATGATGCCAGTCTCCACATGCTGTTCCATTGTCCAAGTGGGAGCTGCAAGTTAGTCCTGCCTCCTAGCTGCCATTTTCCTCTGGCATCTCCACATGTCTCTCACTTTCAATCAAAAACTACAAATGATTAAGCTTAGTGAGGAAGACGTGTTGAAAGACAAGACAGGCTGAAAGCTGGGCCTCTTGTACCCAATAGCCATTTTGTGGATGCAAGAGAAAAGTTCTTGAAGAAAATTAAAAATGCTACTTCAGTGAACACACTAATGATAGGAACGCAAAATAGTCTTAACTTATTGCTGATAGAGAGAAAGTTTGAGTGGTCTGGATAAATGATCAAACCAGCTACAACATTCCGTTAAGCCAAAGCCCAATCCAGAGCAACTCTCTTCAATTTTGTGAAGGCTGAGAGAGGTGAGGAAGCTGCAGAAGAAAAGTTTGGAGCTAGCAGAGTTTGGTATATGAAGTTTAAGGCAAGAATCCATCTCCATAACATAAAAGTGCAAGGTGAAGCAGCAAGTGCTGGTGGAGAAGCTGCAGCAAGGGATCTAGAAGGTTTAGCTAAGATAATTGATGAAGGTGGCTACACTAAACAACAGATTTCTTTTTGGTTTTGGAGATGGAGTATCACTCTGTCGCCCAGGTTGGAGTGCAGTGGCGCCATCTCGGCTCACTACAACCTCTGCCTCCTGGGTTCAAGTGATTCTCCTGCCTCAGCTTCCCAAGTAGCTGGGATTACAGGCACATGCCACCACACCCAGCTAATTTTTGTATTTTTAGTAGACATGGGGTTTCACCATGTTGGCCAGGCTGGTCTCGAACTCCTGGCCTCAGGTGATTTGCCTGCCTTGGCCTCCCAAAGTGCTGGGATTACAGGCGTGAGCCACTGTGCCCAGCCTAAACAACAGATTTTCAATGTAAACAAAACAGCCTTATATTGGGAGAAGATGCCATCTGGGACTTTAATAACTGGAGAGGAGTCAATGCCTGCCTTCAAAGTGTCAAGAACAGGCTGAGTCTCTTGTTAGGGGCTAATGCAGCTAATGACTTTAAGTTGAAGCCAATGCTCATTTTTCATCCCCTAGGCTCTTAAGAATTATGCTAAATCTACTCTGCCTGCACTGTGTAAATGGAATAACAAAGCCTGGATGACAGCACATATTTTTACAGCATGGTTTACTGAATGTTTTAAGCCCAATATTGAGACCTACTGCTCAGGAAAAAAGATTCCTTTCAAAATATTACTGCTCGTTGACAATGCACCTGGTCACCCAAGAACTCTAATGAGATGTATAAGTAGATTAACATTGTTTTCATGCCTGCTACACAACATCTATTCTGTAGTTCATTGTTCTATGTATAATTTTGACTTTCAAGTCTTATTATTTAAGAAATATACTTTGTAAGCCTATAACTGCCATAAATAGTGATTCCTTTGATAAGTCTTGGCAAACTAAATTGAAAACCTTCTAGAAAGAATTCACCATTCTAAATGCCATTAAGAACATTTGCAATTTTTTGAGGAGGTCAACAGATTATTATTAGCAGGAGTTTAGAAGAAGATGATTCCAATCCTGAAGGATGACTTTGAGGGGTTCAAGACTTCAGTGGAGAAAGTCACTGTAGATGTGTTAGAAATAACAAGAGAACTAGAATTAGAAGTGGAGCCTGTGGGAGACCGAGGTGGGCAGATCACGTGGTCAGGAGATGGAGACCAGCCTGGCTAACACAGTGAAACCCCGTCTCTACTAAAAATACAAAAAAATTAGCTGGGTATGGTGGCAGGCACCTGTAGTCCCAGCTACTCAGGAGGCGGAGGCAGGAGAATGGTGTGAACCCGGGAGGCGGAGCTTGCAGTGAGCCGAGATTGCACCGCTGCACTCCAGCCTGGGTGACAGAGCGAGACTCCATCTCAAAAAAAAAAAAAAAAAAAAAAAAAAAAAAAGAAGTGGAGCCTGAAGATGTGACTGAATTGCTGCAATCTCATGGTTAAACTTGAATAGATGAGGAATTACTTATATGAATAAGCAAAGCAAGTGGGTTCTTGAGGTGTACAAAACCTTAGTTGATAAAGCAATAGGAAGGATTGAGAGCATTTACTCCAATTTTGCCAGAAGTTCTACTGTAGGTAAAATGCTATTAAACAGCATCACATGCTGCAAAGAAATCTTTTGTGAAAGGAAGAGTCAATCAATGGAGCAGACTTAGTTTTTGTCCTATTTAAGAAATTGCTGGCCAGGTGCGGTGGCTCATGCCTGTAATCCTAGCGCTTTGGGAGGCCAAGGTGGGTGGATCATTTGAGGTCAGGAGTTCGAGACCAGCCTGACCAACATGGTAAAACCTCATCTCTACTAAAAAAATACAAAATTAGCCGGGCGTGGTGGTGCATGCCTGTAATCCCAGCTATTTGGGAGGCTGAGGCAGGAGAATCGCTTGAACCCGGGGGGTGGAGGTTGCAGTGAGCCGAGGTCGTACCATTGCACTCCAGCCTGGGCAACAAGAGCAAAACTCCATCACAAAACAAAACAAAACAAAACAAAAAAGAAGCAAATTGCCACAGTCAACTAACCTTCAGCAACCACCACCCTGATCAGTCAGCAGCTATCCACATCGAAACAAGACCCTCCACCAGCAAAATGATTACAGTTTTCCAAAGGTTCAGATGATCATTAGCTTTTTATAGCATTAAATATTTTAAATTAAGGTATGTACTTTTTTTAGATGTAATACTATTACACACTTAATAGGCTACAGTATAGCATAATTGTAACTTTTATATTCACTGGGAGACCAAAAAATCCGTGTGCCTCTCTTTATTGTGATATTCATTTTATTGCAGTGATCTGAAACCACACTCATAATAATTCTAAGGTATGCCTGTAAATAAAACATTGCTTATGAAAAAAAAAACAAATAGTAATTTTCAATAGACTCTTTTTGCTGAAATAACTTTAGCTGTGTGGTCCAAGGTTCCTGCTTTTACAGATGTGAATCGTGGAGTTGTTTGCATTCTCCTGGGGCTGTGCAGCCAGATATCTTGAAGCTGAGAAGTGACCATGCTTCCAGTCCAGTCTCTAGCAATATTTCCATATACCATAGACAAATTAATTCTAGAGTGTAACTTCTGCATGAAGTATATGTAGATCAGAAAGGGACTTCTGGAAGACACCTGAATCATTCTTCGTTTACATCAACATTGGACCAAAGTTAAATTAGTTAAGCCATATAAAGTGCTATCTAAATTTATTTTATAATTTTCCTTTGGAGTAACACCATTGAAAAGAGGCCTTGAAAAACAGTGTTCATTTGCATTGTTTTTCTCCCTATCTGCCTGGATAAAATATTTGCCAGCCTGGAAAAAGCTGACCAAAAATAGGGCTCTGATAATGCAGGATCTTTGAATTAGATTTTTAAAGGACTGAAAATTAACGTGTCTTATGAATACTCTGAGAGGCAGCTTCTTCTTTTTGTTCCCTCACCTCATGCCACCCTCAGACGAAGGGGAATTGAAGCTTAGTTCTGTGTCCTTACCTGCTCAGCACCACCTGCTCATCACAGTTATACTTTCCTTTCTAGTCAGTGATATCAGTGATGCGTATCAGTTGAGGATTATTATTATTCTTTTCTTAGTGATGTTATTTTTCATATTTATTTCTATTCTGTAGAACATTTAAAAACATATATTGGTTTTTATGCTGTTTTATGCTGTTTCAAAAGAGGGAATTGCTATCACTACATTTTAAATGTCTTGTGTACAGTTTCATCTTGCTGTCTGCCATGGTACCTAAAACAAAGCAGATTCTGAATAAATGAAGAAAGTTGATATCTTGATATCTTGTTTCTGAGTATGTCTGATCACCTCTTGAGTACCTTATTTCTGGTGCTGCCATATTATAACTACTCTACAAATGTTCCTAAAATAAAGAAAAATAGAAAAAATAAACTGATTTTTAGGAGCTTTCTGTATCAGTAAGACCTAAAATAATATACAGAAATAAATGCTTTGATTCTGAGCTGCCTTGTTATTAATGATACACAAATTAGTTTCCAACTTTTTTTTTTTTTTTTTTTTTGGTGGAGAGACAGAGCCTTGCTCTGTCACCCAGGCCGGAGTGCAACGGTGCAACCTTGACTCACTGCAACCTCCACCTCCCGGGTTCAAGCAATTCTCCTGCCTCAGCCTCCTGAATAGCTGGGATTACAGGTGCCTGCCACCATGCCTGGCTAATTTTTGTATTTTTAGTACAGATGAGGTTTCACCATGTTGGCCAGGCTGGTCTTGAACTCCTGATGTCAGGTGATCTGCCCGCCTTGGTCTCCCAAAATTCTGGGATTACGGGCATGAGGCACTGTGCCTGGCCCCAACTTTTTTTTTTTTCTGAAACAGAGTCTCACTCTGTCACCCAGGCTGGAGTGCAGTGGGACGATCTTGGCTCACTGCAACCTCTGCCTCCCAGGTTCAAGTGATTCTCCTGCCTCAGCCTCCCGAGTAGCCGGGATTACAGGTGCTCACCACCACGCCCGGCTAATTTTTGTATTTTTAGTAGAGATGGGTTTCACCATGTTGCCCAAGCTGGCCTTGAACTCCTGACCTCAGGTGATCCACCCACCTCCCTCGGCCTCCCAAAGTGCTGGGGTTACAGGTGTGAGCCACCGTGCCCGGCCGGCCCCAACTTTTTAATCTTACAAATTCCCTTCTGTAAGTTGAAGAAAATATTTGCCTAAATCCCAATTGTTTAGATTCTTAATATAGATTATGCTTTCATTACATAAATGATTTACCCAGCTTTGAAATTGTCACTAGTGATAAGGACTCAAGGTCAAGAGCTTTGAGTATCAAGGAAGGTGTAGAAAAACTGAGAAAGACATTTCTCTGAACATCTGACTAAGCTGGTAGCCCTGTGGAGGGAGGAAGGGGGTAAGGGGGGATCCAGAATTCTGAAAGGGGTAATAGTGCTGTGCAGAGCAGGAATACTTAAAGTCATTGAAGCTTGAGTTTAGAGATCAGCCTGGGATGATATTTAGAAATTTATCATTATTTTGGCTGTCAGGCATGTGAACATCCATCCATGTTTAAGGAAGTCTCCATCCCTATGTTTTAAGAGATCCCCTTAGAGGAGCTCAAAGTTTGCTTTTGCAGCCTTTCTTAGAGCTGGGATGTGGGCACCCCATCTAGAAGCCACCAATCAAGTGAACCTGTCCCAGACATTGAAGCATAAACTACAGTAGGAAAGTGGGACTAAGTTGAACCCATCCTGGTGGGTGGAGGGAGTAGGGTGGACATGTTGGCAGCTACCCTTAGGGCCCGTGGCAGCACTTCTGGCAGTAGTTCCTGATGTCCATTGCGTGGATGATGGAGTGAAAGCCACTATCTCTGTGCTTAGTTGTGTTGGAAATGGTATCTTCAGTGGATTTGTTCTGCCCCATGATTTTGGTTGGTGCTTATGTTAGGTATCTATTGCTGCATAGCAAATTACCCCAACATTTGGGAGCTTAAAACAAACATTGAATATCCCACAGTCCCTATAGGTCAGGAACCTGGGTATAGCTTAGCTGGGTCCTCTGCTCAGGGTCTCTCTTGAGGCTGTAATTAAGGTGTCCTCTGGGGCTGCAGTCATCTCACGGCTGGACTGAGGGAAGCTCTGCTTCCGAGTTTCCTTTAGTGGTTGTTGTTGGCACATTTCAGTTCCTTTCAGGCTGTTGGCTACTGAGGCCTCTCTCACCTCCCTGCCATGTGGGTCTCTCCATAGCACAGCTCACAACACCAGTGAGTGTGTGTGTGTGTGTGTGTTTGTGTGTGTGTGAGAGAGAGAGAGAGAGAAAGAGAAAGAAAGAGAGAGAGAGTGAGCTCCAGGAAAGAAGTTTGGAGAAGCAAGCAAGCAAGAAGGTATAGTGTTTCTATAAGTTGATCTCATAAGTGACCTCCCATCACTTTTGCTGTACTCAGTTCATTAGAAGTGGAGCACTGGGTCCAGGCCACGCTCAAAGGGAGGGGATTGCAGAAGGGCGTGAATACTGAGACAGGAGACGTTGGTACTATTATTTAGAGGCTGCCTACTGCAGTCGCCTTGGCCTCTTGGCCTCAGAGCCTGGTTCTGCTCCACCTCCCACCCTCTGATTCTGGAAGCAATTCAATATTTTGGTAATAAACATTCCTTTCTGCTTGTAGTAAGAAGCCTTACTAATACAGATAGCTGCCCTCGAAGCCTTTCTCAGACCCCTGGGCCTTACCCCCTGCTGTCCTTTTTAGTTTACATTTACTGTTTTTGAATATAATTTGGGAAATGCAGGAAAGGAGAATGTAAATTTCCCTCATAATACTGTTACAAAGAGATAATTACCCTTAACAATTGACCATATTTATTTTTAGACTTTTTTGCTGTTTTTTATCACTGAGATAATATTGTATATATAATTCTATAACTTAATTGTCTTAATATCTTATAAGAATGTTCCCTGTCAAAAAGCCCCTCATCTTTAAAGTGTGTTGTTGAGTAAGTCAGGAGTGGCCTGGTCCTGGGGGAGGTGCTCAAGCTGGGTAGGAGTCTCTCGCTGCATTGTCTGTGAAAGAGGGGGTTGCTAAATGCAAAGTGAGGCATAAGTGTTAAGGACACATGTAACCTGCTTAGGTGAATAAGCTGCTCTAAGGGATAATAGCATGCTTGTTGTTGTCTTAGTTCCTTTGGGCTGCTATGACAAAACCACCTTAGACTGGGCAACTTGTAAACAACAGAATTCATTGCTCATGGATCTAGATGCTGGGAAGTCTAAGATTAAGGTGATGGCAGATTTGGCGTCTGGTGAGGGCCTGTTTCTTATAGATAGTACCTACTATTTATCCTCACATGACAGAAGGGGCAAGGGAGCTGGTTGGCCCTCATGGCTTAATCTCTTCCCAAATGCCTCACCTCTTAATACTATCATATGGGTGAGGTATTAGGTTCTAATACATGGATTTTGGGGGACACCAACATTCACACCATAGCAGTTGTACATAATGGGTTGGAGTGGTAGTTGTTGTGAAGAGTCATCTATTCTTTTTTTTACTTTTTAATAAAAATAGAGATGGGGTCTTACTATGTTGCCCAGGCTGTTCTCAAACTCTTAGCCTCAAGCAATCCTCCTGCCTTGGCTTCCCGGAGTGTTGGGATTACAGGGATAAGCCCTCGTGCCCAGCCAAGTCATCTTGTTTTTTGGTGGAGGGGGATTCTCACTTTGTCACCCAGGCTGGAGTGCGGTGGTACAAACATGACTCACTGCAGCCTCAACCTCCTGGGCTCAAGTCATCCTCCTGCCTCAACCTCCTGTGTAGCTGGATCATAGGCACATGCTACTATGCCCAGCAAATTTTTTGATTTTTTGTATAGACAGAGGCTCATTTTGTTGGCTAGGCTGGTCTTGAAATCCTAGGGTCAAGTGATCCTCCCATCTTAGCCTCCCAAAGTGCTGAGATTACAGGTGTGAGCCACTGGGCCTGGGTCCAGGTTCCAAGTCATCAATTCTTGAATAGAAGCCTGGTTTGATTTTTTTAAACTATAGTATCTCTAATTAATTCTACTTAATTGAAAGTAATAAAACTTCCCTTTTTTGAAAGTCTCCACTCCCCCTTATTTTGCCCCTAATTCAAACTGTCTGCTTTCTAGTCAGTCTGAAGTAATGATTAGCTTAATGACACAACATTTTATTTTCAGTTTTTACTTTTCAAAAATGATTTTTAATTGTAGTAAAATACATGTGACCTAAAATCTACCTAACATCTTAACTATTTTTAAATGTATACAATAAACCCTTTTTAAAGTGTGTTCAGTAGTATTAAATACATTCCCATTGTGTGCAGCCAATCTCCAAAACTCTTCATCTTGTCAAACTGAAACTCTATACCCATTCAGCAACAACTCCCGATACCCTCCTACCTTCAGCCCTTTGCCATCACCATTCTACTTTCTGTCTCTATGAATTTGATATAAATGGAATCATACAATACACTTTCTTTTATGTCTAGCTTATTTCAATCAGCATAATACCTTCAAGGTTCCTTCATTTTGTAATATGTATCAGAATTTCCTTCTTCTTAAAGGCTAAGATTCCATCTTATGTACATACACATTTTGTTTATCCTTTCATCTGTCAATGGATGCTTGGGTTACTTCCACCCTTTGGCTATTGTGAATTTATTCTCATTTTTAAATGGGATGTTTTGTTCCATTTCAGGGTAAGAAGTTGCCTTATCACCTTGGGGATGATGCAGAGGAAGGGGAAGTTTCCGATGAGGACAGTGCAGATGAAATTGAAGACGAGTGCAAATTCAAGCTCCATTATGTAAGTTGCAGGCATGACCATATTTTTTATCCTTGATATGCTGTATTAAAATGGAGTTCCAAGTTGCTACTGTGTTGGAGGCCTCACAATTACGGTGGCTCTGGTGTAGAAAGGATATTCATTGAAAATTACTTTATTTGCTGGCACACAGACATTCAAATGTTTGTTGAATGAATGGGTCAAGGATTCTTGTGTCTGAGTGTTGGAAGGAATTTTAGTGATTAATTCATTCAACTCTCTCTCCAGGGATAAATTTCCTATTACAAATTCAAAAATCAAATTGCGGTTGGAAATGTTACTGTCTTTGATAATAAAAGCTGGCTTTACTTTAGCATTGCCTTCCCTACCTCATGCTAGCAGCCCCACCATGCTCCCTGTCAAGGCTGGATGAAGGAACCCCACCTGCAGGTGGGCCTGCTTCTCTGGGATGCCCATGCCCTCTTTAAGAAAATGTACCTTGGACCAGAGGGATTTCCAAGCCCTTCCAGACATGGACCTCTTGGCTAAATCTTTAATTTGCCAAGTCTTCAATAAAGTGGCATAGAATAGTTTGTTACTTGCTTGGTGCGTCAGCCCCCTTTTCTAGATGAAGGAGCCTCCTTTGTAGAAAAGCATCCTTTAGGCCAGGCACGGTGGCTCACGCCTGTAATCCCAGCACTTTGGGAGGTGGAGGCGGGCGGATCACGAGGTCGGGAGATCAAGACCATCTTGGCTAACACGGTGAAACCCCGTCTCTACTAAAAATACAAAAAGATTAACCAGGGATGGTGGCGGGCACCTATAGTCCCAGCTACTCGGGAGGCTGAGGCAGGAGAATGGTGTGAACCCAGGAGGTGGAGCTTGTAGTGAGCCGCGATCACACCACTGCACTCCAGCCTGGGCAACAGAACGTGACTCCGTTCCGCACCCCCCCGCCCCCAAAAAAAGAAAAAAGAAAAACATCATTTAGCCAGGTGATCCAAGGGAAATACAAACCTGAGGGAAATATAAGATTTAAAAAGATGCCTCAGTCTCATTTCTATAACTCATGTAATTGCTAGAATCACACAGCAACCTGAGAGTAGCACACGCTGATGATAGTTTGGTATAGAATTTTATTTCTACAGAAAAGGTTAGTCCTCTAGACATCAGGACTATGATTCTACCCTCAAAAAAAAAAAAAAACAGAGAAATTTTGTATAAATTCTTGTAATTTACACCATTGCCTTGAATTCAGTTATTACATTGTTAACAGTAGTCCACTCTCAGATGATTCTGTGATGGCTTTCCTGTAGTTGTGAAAATGAGCTGGCATTATTTTCAAAGGGGACAAGAGCTTAATGAGAGTTGACGTCTCAGTAGACACTTCTCTCTTGGCTTTAATGCCCTTTAAATGGGCCAAATGGAGAAGATTCAGCTTGAAGTGAAAAGGAAAAGTTACCATCTGTATTCTTCTCTTGCCTTTTAATAGTTTATGTTAGCAAAATTAAATACCATTAATTAATGGAGCTATGGTTACAGAAAATCTAAATAGATTTATGTGATTGAAAACTATGCTGTGTCATGATACAGTTAATATTTTAAATAGTTGCTTTTTTCTCCTCTAGGTATTTATTTTTTATAATTAATTATTTATGATTATGGATAATTTAGCTTTATTTTTTAGCATTACTTTATAAACCAGATTTTTGTCTCTGATTTTTATCATTTTGCATCTTGTTTTCTAGATCTCTTGGTTGCCAGCCATAGTGTAGATCTATCATTATTCACTCAGCTATTTCATTTTTCTTCTGATGCCAGTGAGCTCTTCAACTTCCTAAGTTCAATATGTGTAGTTATGCAAAAAACAGGAAGCTATAGTCTTATAGGAACAAATAAATAATTTCACCTGTGGAGTATCCAACTGGATTCCTCTTTTCTTTACTAAGAGTAGTTGATTTCTGGAAACTCACATCAGGAGATGGTTTAGAACATGATTCCATGGAGTTAGATATGATCTTTCATTTCGATTCTTTGGTTTGGCCCTAAGTGAAAGTAAGGCACCTTAACTGTAAAGGTTTACAGGCGTCTCTTTGTTGTATTTTGGAAGAGAAAAGAAATAAATCAATATTGGAGAAATATTTCAAATTGTTTTTTGCTATTTTTGAGTTCTTCTGAGAAAAGGCAATGCTGTGTCTATAAAGGCAAAGTATTATCTTGTAATCAGACCGTTTATAGTCCTATTGTTGGCAGAGAGCTCAAATGCCCTATCTGACTGGTGAATTTATAATAAATTCCCTGATAAACTGAATATCTGATCATATTTCTGCAAAAGAGAGTATACTTTGGATAGTTTATGTGAACCAATAATTATCTTAGAGGAAGCTCTTAACCTCAGTTTTAAGTTGAGAAAATGTGGTTAGATTTATAAGTTATATCTGAATTATTGCAATAAATACACATTTTAACTTTGCATTCATTTACACTGGAACATCAACTTTCATGAGGTCATGTAAGATTCATTTGCACATTCAATAAACTTTTATAAACATCTCCTGTTGGACATGTGCTCATCACTGTTGTAGGTATTGGAGGATATATCAGTAACAAAATAGACAAAAATCATTGCCTTTATGAAGTTTACACATCAATGGGAGAGCAGGAGGATAGACAAGAAACAAGACAAATATGTAAAATATATAGTGTACTAGACAGTGATCAGTGCTAAAGGAAAAAAGGGTGTGTGTGTCTGTGTGCATGTGTGCACACTTATGCATGTGTATATGTAAGGGATCTATTGAAGTTTTAGATGGGATGTCCATGAAAGGCCTCACAGGGAAGATGCATTTGAACAAAGGCCTGAAAGAAGTGAAGAGTTAGCCATGCTGATACCTGAGGAGGAATGTTCCAGGCAGAAAGAACCCCAAGCGCAAAGGCCAGAAGTGGGATTTGAGGCTCTCCCAGCACCATCCTGGAGTTAGAAGCAGGGCAGGAGGACAAGACTCCTGTTACTTTTAAGCAAGCAGTTTAAGCCATACTGTTAAGTTTTTTTCTTATGTAATAAATGCTTCTGTTGTTGAATTAGCTGAATCTTTTAAGCTTCTACCACAAATTATTTTGTGGCTCCAGCCATAGAGAAAATCTGGCTCACAATGGGTAAGCCACAAGGTAAAGCCAGTGTGTTCAGTGACACAAGAATCATACAACTCAGAGACACAGAGGACAAGTTCCTTTCAACCACAGAGTAGTAATCTAATGGATTTGATTCTGTAAGGCGAAGTCACCGTTATTCATCTTTATGAGTCTTCTAATGTCAGTGTGCTCTACACACTTTCCACCTCTGTATTTCAACTTCATTAATTTTTTTCTGCTTCTGCTGAGTTATGCAGTATCTTTTTTCTTGTGCTCTCTAAATCTGTTTAGCCCGCTTCTTGGGCATAAACATTAGCTCTGTATCTCCTACATAAAGCTCATCCCATAAACACCAAGCCTTCCAGCAAGTTCTAAAGGAGTCCTACTGCAGTGACATGTAGCAATTGTTGTCTTATACTCTAAAACCATTATCCACTCTGCATGTGTATATCTCTCACTAAACATTTTAATCATTTTCCTCCCTCATCTTTTTTCCTGTCATTCCTTTTATGCTTTGAGCTATTCTTAAAAAAAAAAAAAGATTTTAGTTGTTTCTAATATATGGATATGACTGGTCCTTGAACAGAAGAATATGTTGTTAAGTGAGCTAAAGGAGCAGGCAGGAGATGATAGAGGACAGGAGTAAACACACAGGCTCGAATAGCTGAGAAGCAGCTGTTCTTCAGCCAAGACCTTCAGGTCTTACAGCTTGGAAAGCAGTAAGGCACTCAGAAAAGGCAGCAATATATTATTCTTCTCATCTTTGGACTTTAGCCAAAGGAAAAAAAATTGGGGGGGATGTTGAAATACTTCAGTTTTTAGTTTTTTGCCTTTTTTTTTTTTTTTAAGCAGAGGTCCTCAACTTTTTTGCTTTTTTTTTTTTAAAGCAAAGGTCCTCAACTCTGGCCACACATTAGAATGATGGGTAGCTTTCAAAAACCCCAGTGTCTGGGTCTTGGCCCAGAGATTCTGATACATGGGTCTGGGGCATGGCCTGGGATTTCTGAGCACTCTGCTGGTGATTGCAATGTGTAGTGCAGGTAGAGCCCACTGTTTGGAAGGTCCCTTTCAAGGAGCAGCACCCAATTTCTCCCCTTTCCTGGATCTTCCCAGTCTGGAATGATGGTTGTTGTTTGGGGCATCCTTCTGCGTATTCAGCGATGATTTAGCTTCATGCTGGAGACAAAATGAGAATATGTTTAATTTATTTACTTGTGGTAGAGGGATTCCTAGATCAGATTTATCTCTCAAAAAAGGGAATTGAGAACCCTGATTACTTCTCTGGTGGAAACTACCCACTATATGAAATGACTGCTCTCCCCCAGCCCCCAGCTGCAGCGTCCTTTCTCACCCACTGGCCCAGAGAACAAAAGAGCAAGATACATATGGCTTTCAGCTGTGGTCCCTGCTGCAGGTGCATGGTGCCTGATAGGTCTCGAGGTCAAGTGTCTGTCTTAGCTTCCTTTCAGTAGTGCTATTGGATTCCAGGGCCGAATGATAATATATTAATGAAACCTCAGCCACACATTTATTTGTTCTTCACAGTTGCCAATTTTCTTGTGCAGTAAATCACAGAGAAGAAAAAGATCAACAGGCAGAGATATCATTCCTTTAGCAGCTCCCAGTGTTTGGAAGATGTGAAGTGAATAATTACAGCTTTAGTGTGAAGCATTCATTATTTTACCAGCTCTGGGTCGGCTCTGACTTTGTATTTTGAGCTTTGCCTTGCTGACAGTGAAAGTGACTTGGTGTCATGGCCACAGATCTTCTCCTTACTTTAAGTCTCTGCCTCTTTGTGAGGCCCTGAGCGAGGGAAGGAAATGGATGCTCATTTGGAGCATTCTGTGTAACACTGGCTACCCTAGGTGCTCTTAAATGCTTTCTTTTTCTTTGTCCTCTCAACAAATGCACACTCCACTGGGCCCTGGGTCTTGATCAAATGCGTTGGGGGTTAGAGACATGGAGTTCTTTTCTTGGATTTGCTTCTAACCTTAAGTGAAATTGTTTTTCCCAGAGGGATTGTGATGATGTATTTCCCTGGTTCCATGATAGAAATAATGACATTTTAAAATATGAACCTGTACATGGTTACTTTGACTCAAGAATTTCTCTTTTCTCTTTTTCTGTAACAATATAAGAGGGATGGCTGTTGCATTGTATGGAAAAATAACCACAGTCTTGAATGGGAAGTCTTAGGAGGTTCAAGCTGCAATTCAGCCATTTTCATAGGCATGTGTGTTTGGTTGAGTGGCTGAACCTTTCTGCCTGTGTCATTATGAGAAAAAATTGGCTAGCCCTAGTGTTTGCCTTAAACAGGGTTCAGCAGCTTAAATGAAGTATCTTTACATGACAGTGCTTTGGGAGCCTTAGTACAATACACTCTCCCCCTTATTTGTGGGTTTGCTTCTTGCAGTCAATCATGGCCCAAAATATTGATTGAAAAATTCTATAAATAAACAATTTGTAAGTTGTGAATTGTGCACCATTCTGAGAAGTGTAATGAAATCTTGCGCTGTCTACTCCACCCCACCTGGGATGTGAATCATCCCTTTGTCCAGTGTATCCACCCATTACTATGTGGGAAAAAACATAGCATACATAGGGGTCAGGACTATCCACGGTTTTCAGCATCCAATGAGGATTTTTTGATGTATCTCCCATGCATAAAGGGGGACTACTGTGTACAATCTTAAGTTGCTTTTTCTGTATTTCCCTGTGGCTCTTTTCTCCTTGCTCATATGATTACTGGTTCTTTTGATACTTTTTGTTTTCTCCATGCTTTTCCTCATGTTGAAATGCTGTCCCCCTACTCTTTGCCAGATGATCAGTTCTTAGTCATTACAGTGGGTTCATTTGTGGCCACTGAAAGATAGGTTCAAGTCTTAATCCATGGTACCTATGTATGTGAGCTTATTTGGAAAAAGGGTCTTTGCAGATGTAATTAAGTTAAGGACTTCAAGATAATATAATCCTGGGTTAACCACGTGGGCCCTAAATCCAGTGACAAGTGTCCTCATAAGAAGAGAAGACACAAACAGATGGGTGAGACATGCATGAAAAGACCATAGAAAGACAGAGGCAGAAATTGGAGTGATGCTGCCACAAGCCAAGGAATACATGGGGTCACCATAAGCTGGAAGAGGCAAGGAAGGATCCTCCCCTAGAGCTTTCAGAGGGAGTGTAGCCCTGCCAACACCAAGATTTCATACTTTTGACCTCCAGACGTGTGAGAAAATAAGTACATTTCTATTTTTTTAAGATACCAAGTTTGTAGCAATTTGTTACATTGGTCACAGGAAACTTTATTATTATTTTTTAGAGACAGGGCTTCGCTCTGTGGCTCAGGCTGGAGTGAAGTGGCATGATCATGGCTCACTGCAACCTCAAACTCTTGGGCTCACGGGATCCTTCCACCTCAGCCTCCCAAGTAGCTAGGACTACAGGTGTGGGCCAACATGCCCAGCTAATTTTGTAAATTTTTGTAGAGATAGGGTCTCATTATGTTGCCCAGGCTGATATCAAACTCCTGGACTCAAGCGATCCTCCTGGTTTGGCCTCCCAAAGTGCTGGGATTACAGACATGAGCCATGGCACCTGGCCAAGTCACAGGAAACTAATATACTCATCTTTTAAGGCTTGACTCAGGTTTCTTCTGCTCCTGGAATTGTCCCCCGATTCCCCAAGGCTGGACAAGTTGTGCCTCCTCTGTGTGCATATGCTACCCCTCACACCTGTCACTCTACTTGTTCCTGCTTGTGTAATTATCCAGGGATGTGTTGGCCTTCTCCATGACACTGAGGGCTGTGTGACAGTGGGGGGTATTCCTCTTTAATACTTCTCACCTGGCACAGCAGAAGCACAATACATGGGTTTTTTTTTTTTTTAATACAAAATGAGTTTTGTTCCCAAACTATCTCTCAACTTTATTAACTACCCCCAGCACATTAGCGTAGGCACTTAGTACCTGCATTGGGGCCCAGTGTGCCTGATGTTTCATCTGCAGACACACTTCCTCTTTTGGCATACGCTGCCAGATTAATATTGTTTCTAGAGTTGCTACCCAAGGACTTGTTCACTCAAAGACTCTCTTAGCAGCTCCATACCTCTTGCTTTCAAGTCCCTCCACTCTCCAAAGTTCTTTATCTGCCACTACCCTACTCCATGAACTCTAGGAAAGCTCATGTGTTCTTTGCATTTACAGAACATTCTTGATTCATGTAAATCCTTTGCTAGAACTGTGGTTGGCAGGAAAGCCCTTCTTTCCATCACTGTTGAAATCTTGGTTACAATGAGAGCCCCAATCAATTCCCACCTCTTTTGTGGGGCCTTCTCAGCCACTCAGGTAGTAATGCCGTGTTCCTTATCAGAAACTCTGTTGTATTGGTTGTCTGTGCTTTTGTAGGCATCTCTGTAGACCAGGATAGAATATTTGGGGACATGCCTTTTCTAGCGTGACAGGAGGGTGTTCCCTTCTGATGTTAAGAGCCAACTCTTTTTTCATCTTTGCATCTCCTTCTGGACCTGGAGGTCTCCAGGGAAGTGGAGTGCCTCATTAATTGGGCATGTTAAAGATGTTAATGCACATGATAGTGATACAGGGAAATTCAATAACCTATCCTGATATAGATTTTTGAAATTTTTCCTTAGGGCATTTATAATTGCTTTGTTCTTACAGGATTTTGTGAAAATGAATGCATTATTGGAAAGCTACCCATTATGCAGAGTCCACATTATAATGACCTCTTAGAAATAGATTTGCAAATGGAAGAACAGTCTTAAACTTTTGGTGAAGAATGTGAGAATTGCTCTTGTGAAGGAGTATCCCTTTCCTCCCTTTGGGTGGGTTGGTCTTCAGCAAGTGGTTGAAGAATTTAGGGAAAGGTATTGGAAACAGGGAGAGGTAGGCGCACTGGAAGAGCAGAAGAGCTGTGAAGGGAGGCTGGAGCCATTAGTTTCAAGCAGAACAAATGGCCGAAAAGCTGTGCTAAGCAGGACTTTGAGAGAATCTATGACCCATGATCACCTCAAAATTCTGTGAGTCATCATCTGGACAGGTCATAGCTCTGATATCCAAACCCCTTGAAATTCATTGTGATCTTAAAGTAATTGTAATGACAAATCATGGCTGAGGTAACAATTGGGGTTCCCCCTAACTATACAGTGGGATTGGAAATAGGAAGGAAATGTATCTCACAATAATCCTCAACTCCTGAAATTTCCATAGCATTCTTTTCTCCTCAGTGAAAAAAAGTAGTTTTATCTTAATAGCATATTTTTGTTCTAATTTACTTCCGTAGGTTTAGAAAACTTAGTTTCCAAAAACTTTCCCTGGCCTTTTATCTGTTAAAAGCATCAAATAGCATAAGCATAGTGGGAAGGGCTTTGGAGTCCTGAGTTTGAATCCTGCTTCAGTTATTTGCTAGCTATGTAACTGTGAGCAACTTACTTGATTTCTCTCTAAGCATCAGATTCTGTATCACTGAAATGGAAATGATAATAATACTTATAAGGTTCCTGAGGACTGAATGCAGCCACATGAAGAGTAGCTGGCAGGGAATTAGTTCTTAATAAATAGTAATCCTTATTATTATAGGATTTGTGGAGGAGGGAAGACTGAGGTGGTACAATGAACTTGAGCTTAATTTCTTACAAGTAATTGAGAGAAGTGAAATTATAGAAGCAATTGTGGCTTGATCAAAGAGTATATTCTAATTCAGTGTGTTTCTTAAGGAAATCATTTGTATTACTTAATTCTTTGCAGAATAATGGGACCACTGAGCATCAGGTGGAATCTTTCATAAGGAAAAAACTGGAGTCACTGTTAAAAGAATCTCAAATTCGAGATAAAGAAGATCCTGATTGTTTCACAGTGAGGGCACTACTGAAGGCCACGCATGAAGGCTTAAATGCACACCTGAAGCAGGTATCTGATTCCCTCTTGTACTTATCCTTCAACAGGAAAAAGAAAGCATCTCATACTTTGTTTCTAATCATTTATGAAATGCTCCTCCAACTTCTTCTATTTCTGTCCTCATTTTGCTTGAGAAATGAAAATCTCCTATTGCAAAATGATATGAGAAATAGTTAAAAGTGAATTGGGTGGAGGTAGAAATGACTCACATACTGCTCCACTTGGACCCTCCAGACAAAGCCCAGTGTTTCCAGACTCATCTTCCTAATGCATGCTCAGGTGAGGGAAGAAGTTCCAGCCCACTGTGTCCCTTACCCTCCCACCTCTCCACATTCATTAGATGTCTGCCTTCCCTGCTACTCACCACCTGTTTTCCAGGGCTGAGGACTCCTCAGGCAGAAGGAAAATCATATGGGGGTGACCGCCCTTGGATCCTAAGTGATCACTCTGCATTGATGGTTGCCCTCTGGACCCTATACAAGTCTAGCCATCCAACTGCCAGGCTGTTTCTCAGGCCCATTTAGTTTCTAAACGTAGAAATCCTCTTTGAAAATGGCTTCAATGATGAAGAAGATGTTGGTAAGCGGCAAATTTATTTGCAGAATGGCCTAAGGGGTGGATTTAATCCTGAGGCTCAGTGGTGTCATTGTAGCTCTATCTTTTTGCTCTACCTATCATGCCATCAGTGTCATCTCAAGTCTGGTTCTCCTGTCCATGATGGTTGCGAGATAACTTGCCAACAGCGCCATGAGTTACATGTTTCTTGGTCCATATCTGGAGAGATTGAGACAGCATATTTGCCCCAACTAACAAACGAGAGCTTTGTTAACCTAGTTCATGTGCCTACCCCCAAGCTAATCATAGTGGCCATGGGTAAGTGTCCTTCCTGAAACAGTACTTGGCCAGAGTATAGGATAATATTGGCTTGCTAATGCCAGTGAGAACTTACCTCTGAAGCTCTTGTCAAGGTTAGCTCCTCTCAAACTGCATGTTAGAGGGGCAGATGGAATACTGGGGAGACAACCAAAAGGTCAATTACAGCATTACTGCCCTTATAGTTTACCATGTAATTCTGGATTTTCTTAATAATTTCTATGAATAGTGACAATCTTCTCACTCTCCTCGCCTCCAGCCATTTATTTTCAACACCACAAGTGCCTGTAAGATCAGACTTGTTTAGCCCATCTTGATTCTGCTTCTTGTCCTTAGTGAACTCTCATTGGCTTATCTGGGCCAGTTACTTCCCTTATGCGTTTGGAGAAGTCTTTGCCCCGTCCTAGATTATTCTCATTGGAAATGCAACCATAAGGCTTGGATATTTTGGAAGAAACAAATTAAGCCCTTCTATCTTTTGCTATTCACTGAAGAGATCCTAATGACAATTTCTCCATCAGCTAAAATGGTAAGAGAACCGAAAATTTTTGAGAGGTAGTGTAGCAAAACTCATCTCCTTTTTACTTATTTTTGAGGTTTGTAACACTGCTGTGTTTTAAAAATATGGTTTTGGTTCACTGGGCAAGCAAAGGCAAGTTACTGTTGAGACAAGTCCCTCTGTGCCAGATACATATGTCGGTTTAAATCCAAAGCTGAGAATGTGCTGAGTGTGGCTCTGGGCAGCACGCCACTCCAGCTCCTACTTTTCTGGACCGTCAATCAACAGTGCAGGACTGGTTTCTACTTGTGCTGTCTTTTTCCTGCGGAGCCCTGAAGAAAAGTAAAAATGAAATTCGCCTTCAGGCTGAAAGTGCTTAGTAGTCACAGGAAATGGTTCTTAAGAGTTCTGGAATCTGCTGCTTTCTTTATATCTGAACTGCTGCTGCCTGAATAACCTTAACAAGTTCCTAAGCTCTCAGCTGCCCTGCTTAATGTCTCATTCACACCACTGCCATAGTGATAGTTCAGAAATGTGCATCTGGTCATGTCATTCTCTTGTTTTCAACCATCTCAGGGCTCCTCATAGTTTGGAGGATAAAGCTCAAATTCAGAGATAATAGCCCATAAGATCCTTCCTTTCTGTCCTGGATCCTAGCGGTGACACCCACAGAGTGTGCATGTGTAGGAGTCCACACGTGCACACTTCCACTTTCTTCATTTCCTGGTACCTTGCTCTTACCACATGGCTTTCATATTGGCTGTTTCCTTGGCCATAGTACACTTCCTGTTCCCCATTTCACATAGATAACTTGTACTCACCTTTAGGCTTCAGCTTTTGTGTCATGTCCCCTTGGAAGTTCTTAATCCTCAAATCCAGGTAGATGGTCTCCCTGTGCCATCCCACAGTGCCCTAATCTTTCCCCATTATAGTCTTATGACAGTGTGTTGTAATCTTTTGTGTCTACTATTAGACTGCAAGCCCAGTAGGGACAGAGTCTGCATCTCTCTTGTTTGCTCTTGTCGTTATATATATGCCAAGTTCCTAGGACAATGTCTTACTTAATAATTCAGTGAAAGATGTGCCGATGCTCAGGGAGAGGCCAAAGTTGGTGATAGGTATTTGTAGATATCTATTTCCTACATAAAGAGAGTGAGAATGGGATAGAAAATGTTGGAGAAGTGGAAAGAAGCCAGAGAGAGGACTTGTAGCTAGACAGAATCCTGTTTTATCACCAACAAGCTTTGTAACTTTGGGCATATAATCTGACTTGTCTGTATTTCTGCTTTCCTTTTCTGTAAAATTGGGATTTTAATTATACTTATTCCCAGGGTTGGTTACGCATAGTAAATGAGAATAGATGTAATGCTATTAGCATTATCCTTAGGGTATAGTAGGTGCCTACTAAATAGGGTGACCATATACCTCAATTTGCCTGTGACAGCCGTGCTTTATACCTGTTGTCCCAGCATAATTATTAAAAGTATCCCATTTTATTCTTAAAAGGTCCTGTTTTGGACAATAAATGGCGTAGTCCCCCTACCAATAGATGGGTTACTAGAAATAGAAAGGAACTCATGGATTAATTGGTCCATTTCACAGATTAAAAAAAAAAAAACGGACCAAGAGAAGAGGCTTGCTAAAGGAAACGTAGCTACTTGGTGGCAGAACTGGGTCTTCTAACTTGGAGAGCAGTGCTACGTGTATGACCACATCCAGCTGCCTTCTTAATTCCACAGTTTTTGAACCGTTAATGATCCGCATTAATAGATCTCCAAAAGCAATAAACATATATGAATCAGTTAACAGTTACCTAACATCAATCGCCTTGTAAACCCCTCACCATTACTCCTCCAGCATTTTTTGAACTGCTCTTTCCCCAACCAGTTCTTGGACTCCACCCAACCTCTTCCTACCCCTACTTGCATCTTTGATTAGCATCTATGGACATATACAGATGCCCCTCCCAACCTTTTGGCTTTAACTGTTTTTGCTCACCCACATGTATTCCATTTATGTGGTTACCTGTTTCTTCTCTGTTTAGCTGGAGTCTTGGTCAGGTAGGGCCTACTGGTCTCTCCTTATACCATGTTGTTAGTAATGAACCACCTAACATATTTTTAAGGATGACAAATGAATAAGAGTTTAAACCCTCTTAGCAGGTGGCCTTTCTGTTAGCTAATGAGACATAGGCTCCAGGAAAGAGAGTTGGCCCAGTATCTCTAACTGGAAAATTAACCTATGTGAGGAAAAATTCAGAGGCTACAATACCTCTTTCCAGTGCTCATCACAGAGGGAATTATTTCAACGAACAGATAAACTTTGCTTTGTTTACTTTAAACAAACAAAAACAATCTTATTATCTCATAGATATCCTTGGATTTTATTTATTTATAATGTTTTAAAATCCCACATAGCACTGTTTAGTCAATGTGATTGACTTTCTTTATTCAACAGAATTGGCTGCTAATGACTTTTGGTCATTTGCCAAAACTGAAAATGGTAATTTCCCACCTAACTGAAAATGACTTAACCCCACTCAGAACACTTAAAAGAACACATCCTGTGCTGTGGAGAGCCTGGTGAACAGGCGCCATGAGGGCCAGCACACCTGTACACTGCTGAGAGCCCTTGACCTCAGCTTTGGGAAGGTGCAGGCAGCTGCTGCGTCCTGACTGGCATCCATCTCTCCATGCCAATATTTCCCTTTCCAAGGCAGGCAGAGCCACCTTTGTGGTAGTGGAGTGAGGAGCAGGAGGAAATGAGTGGAGTCTGCTTGTTTCTCACCTAGAGGCAAACAGAAGTGAAGAGAGGGCCCCCTTGCCATTCCACCAGAACTAAGGAAAAAGACAAAAGCAAAGAAGATAAATAGTTATATTATGCCTTTATTTATTCAGAGTCCAGATGTAAAGGAAAGTGGAAAGAAATCACATGGACGATCCCTCATGACCAACTTTGGAAAACATAAGGTATGAATTAAGAGTAATAAATATGCATAATTCAGTTAATTTAAAGATTCTGGAAGGTAACAGGAGGATATCATCATGACCTTAGAATAACTGAAGATTTCTTAAACAGCATGTCAGCAAAGGAAAAGATTGATATTTAAACTACTTTAAAAGTTAAGAACTTCTATGCATCAACAGTATCAAAAAGCAAGTTGCATACTGGGAAAGAATATTTTGAATACATATATCCAATAATATATCCAAAAAAACTGTATTTAACGTCTTAAATATACATATCCAATACATAATGGGTATGTGTTATTAAAACTGGTATGTTTTAGGATATATTCAGGATATATTCTATCCTGAATATATAAATAGCTTCTATAAATCAATAAAAAGATAGGCAACTTAATGTCTAAAAGATGGGCAAAACACTTAAACAGGCAGTTCACAAAAGAAGATATCCAAATTGCTAATAAAGAAAAGGGATTCACCCGTCAGTCATCTGGGAAACACGATTCCATATACACCCACCACAACAGGTAACATTAAAAGACGGCAAGAACCAAATGTTAGTGAGGACGAAGAACTTGAATTTTCAAACACTGCTTATGGTTGTGCACATTTGTGCAAGTACTTTGGCCCACTATTTCACAGTATCTGCTAAAGCTGCACTATGTACTATGACTTAGCAGTTCTATTGTTAGGTATATGTCAAAAGACAGAAATAGGCCAGGCGCAGTGGCTCGTACCTGTAATCCCAGCACTTTGGGAGGCCTTGGTGGGTGGATCACCTGAGGTCAGGTGTTCAAAACCAGTCTGGCCAACATGGCCAAACACTGTTTCTACTAAAAATACAAAAATTAGCCAGGTGTGGTGGTGTGCGCCTGTAATCCCAGCTACTCAGGAGGCTAAGGCATGAGAACTGCTTGAACCCAGGAGGGAGAGGTTGCAGTGAGGTGAGATTGCACCACTGCACTCGAGCCTGGGCAACAAAAGTGAAACTCCATCTATTTAAAAAAAAAAAAGACAGAAATAACAATATTTATATTGAGATTGGTAATAGTACAAAGAGGAAAAAGTACAAATGTCCATTGATAATACAATGAGTAAAAATTGTGGTGTATTCATATAAGAGAATAGTTAACAACTAAGAAAATGACAAAATTATAACTATATGCAATAATATGATCTTTATAAACATGATGTTGAGCAAAATAAACCAGACCCAAGAGAGTACATACAGTTTTATTCCATTGATATTAAATTCAAAACCAGGCAGAAGAAACCCTATAGAGTAGGCATCAGAATAGTTATTACCTTCACAGAGAAAGGAATGATAGAATTGGAGGATCAGAAGGCTTTTGGGGGACAGATAATACTCTATTTCATCATATGTGTGGATTTGTGAAAGACATCAACCTGCACACTTATGACCAGTGTACTGTCCCAACTGTATGTTACACTTCAATAAAATAGTGAAAAAAAGAGAAGTTACACTAATCTGGTGTCTTCTGGACAGATTAGCTGTTTGACATTAAAACTTACATAAGAATTCAATTATTAGATGGAGAGCTTTACATTATGCATGAGGTTTCTGCAAGGCCATTTCTTCTACTTTAAGGAATGTCATATCTAGAATTTCCTACCCGTCAGCGAGATAATTTATTAGTAGGCTAGTCAGATTAGTCATTATCACAAAATATTGAAAACAACCAAAATGTTCACCTCCAAAGGCTGTGTAAGTAATCTGTGAGTCATTCACATAATGGACAATTATGCAGCCATTAAAAGATGATCCCTTGGAAGAGCTCAACCTGTGAAACATTACATGAAAAAGTAAGATGAGAAGTAGATTCTGTGGTACGATAACCATGAAAAGATGTGTCAAAACTGTATGTCCAGAAAATATATCATTCTCCGAATGTTATCTGTCATTGGTGATTGATTTCTTATTTCTTATTTCTTATTTCTAATTTTTGCATTTTATAGTAAAAATGATTCTTAAAAAGACATTTATTATTGTATAACTCAAATTACTAACTATGTGGAATTAGAGAATATTTCATTTCTGGATTGCAACTTGTCATTACAATTAAAATAGTCTTTCAAAGTAGATGTTTTAGGGAGTACTTCACCTAATTAAAATTTATCATACCTCAAGTTATAAGAATAAATTGTTGTCCATGAGACTATAGATTATTTTAATAAATATTGACAGTATTTTAATGGAAAGTTAATGTTATGTAGATTACAGAATGACTTTCTGTGCCATTTATTTAATCATCACAACAATAATCCTTTGAAATAGATGTTCTTGCCACACTCTTTCTAAAGATCCAATAGGAAGCTAGCGAGGTTAGCAAGTTTACCAGCCTGGTGAAAGATGGAACGTGAGATCATCAAATGGTAGGGCTTCCATACCTGCAAGCTGAGGTACTCAAGGCATAAATAATGCCGAGAAGGTTCCAAACCAAACTGGCACCTCACTGTCAGTGAAATAGAGAGAAGTTGAGTGTGTTTATGCCAACAGTGTAGCTTGTTTGATTTTTGGGGGGGTTTAGGAGAAGCATGAGAAAATCTAGAAGGTGGCATGGTCCTATGGTAGTTTGGGGATGGAGACCCTTTCCCTTTCTAAGCCACATTCCTGATGTCCAGGGTTCTCTGTCTAAACATCTTACCTTTGTTTGCAGACACTGTATTTTTGATGGCAAGGTTTTCTGCAATTATTGGGGTGGTCCTTCCCCATCATTTGTATTGTTTATTTATTTATTTAGAGATGGAGTTTCGCTCTTGTTGTCCAGGCTGGACTACAAAGGTGGGATCTCGGCTCGCTGCAACCTCTACCTCCTGGGTTCAAGCGATTCTCCTGCCTCCACCTCCCAAGTAGCTGGGATTATAGGCACCTGCCACCATGCCCAGCTAATTTTTGTATTTTTACTAGAGATGAGGTTTCACCATTTTTTGGCCAGGCTGGTCTTGAACTTGTGACCTCAGGTGATCCACCCACCTCGGCCACCCAAAGTGCTGGGATTACAGGCGTGAGCCACCACGCCTGGCCCATCATTTGTATTGTTGAGGTCTGTGTTGCCTAAATACTGGGGCTATCTCCAAATTGGTGGGGATGAAATCATACCATCCCAAAAAAGTTTTATTGTGAAACAGCTAATCTGTCCAAAAGACACCAGATTAGACCTGGAGCCTTTCAGCCTGTATTCTGTGGGTAGCAATTTTTTTTCCTTCTGCTAGAAATGAAAATCGGTCAAAATCTCAAAAGGGAACTTTGATTTAGATGATCAATTGAGTACATACTGATCAAAAGCAGAAACGGTAGTTATTTATTTCTTTTAAAAGTTACTACATGTCCTTTTTTAAAAAACCAAATGTGCCTTTTACAGTTTATTAATAGTGAGCTTCCTATACAAAAGGGCATTTTGTCCCTTATAATCATTTACCTAGATACTGCAACTTTGACTCTACCCCTAGTAGAAACCTTCAAAATGCATGACTAATAAAGTATTTCTAATACATCAACTTTATGTGTCTTAGAAGTCAGTTTCTGAGCATGAAACTCTCAGTTTTGTATTAATATTTTAATATAATTATGACCTTAGATAGGCTTGTTATTAATGGTGAAGCAAGCTGAAATATTTGGTCATTTTTTTCCCTCCAAGTTATTATGCTTGTGCACACGTGCATTTTAAAGCCCAGCTCATTCTCTGCATGTTGTAAATATACTTGAGACAATGAGTTTGTTAAGTCTGTTTTGATTTTTCTGGCAGAAAACTACAAAATCACGGTCTAAATCTTACAGTACTGATGATGAGGAAGACACACAGCAGAATACTGGCAAGGAGGGTGGCCAGCTGTACAGGTAAGAAAGCATCTTCATGTTTCCTACTCACACTCCTGAGGCCCCTCCATCCTTGTCAGCTTAGTCATTTTTCTTGTACATGTCTAGAGAATTGGATCACAAGGAAAGTATTCTGTGCTGTGGAACATGTGAAGAACAGCTGGATATGAAATGATAATTTATGTAGGGAACTCAGCTCTGTGCCTGGCACATAATGAGCTCTTTATAAATGTTACCTGCAGCAGTTGTCAAGTAAAAGGTATCTTCAGAGAAGAGGGAGGGAGCACATGAACTAATACAAAGACCGTCACAAGAGACTGAAGAAGATGGATGTTAAGCCCATGTTAGGAGCCAGGCATCTGAAATCAGCCAGATTTCAAATTCTTGTTCCTCCACTTACCAACTTTAACATGGGACAAGTTTGGCTCCTCATTGTGTCTGTCCCTTAGAGTCATTGTAAGGATTAAAGGAATTAAACTAATTAGCCCCATAAGCCCTGGCCCAATTAAATAAGTATTCAAAAAAAGTTCTCTTTTGTTGTATTGCCAGTAGTATTTATGATGAGTAACATGACCATATTTTCAGAATCCAAATCATGACACATGATTCGTTACAGGAGTTCCTGGCAGTTTATTTATACCATAACTTTCACAAAGAAATATAAATTATATATATTAGATAGATATGGATACATATACACACTTTTGCCTCTATTGAAAAATGAAATTAAATGAAATTAGAAGCATAGAAGCCCTGTAGGAATAAAACTTTAGTGTTCAATTAAACTTTATATTTGAGCTCCCACATAATATGTATACATAAAATAGTAACTAATTAGAAGGGCAGAGGAGATGTATGTGGTCCCTACTCTAGGGAACAGAAAATTGAATATATAGTTACAGTAAAGGATAAAGAGAAAATAATAGGATCACCTTCTGGGAGACCTCTGCTGTGACTGTTGTCATATGTAAGTTTGAGAAAGGCATAACTCTGACACATATAGCCAGGGAAAAGGCAGTGTTTGAGGAAAGCTACAATAATCTTAATGTGTGCAAAGGAGACATCAATACAGGTATCACATGAAATCATTTTGCATGCTGCTTAGTGTCAACTATAGATTTTCCCATAATAGGTATCAGGGCCTGAGCATCTATGATGATGTCCTTTTGGGACTTCAGTAACCTAATGCACCTCTAGGATGAGGAATAAAAAGAGTTAATTTTCTGTAGAATTTCTCCATATCACGGAATGTCTTAGAGTTTTACTTATAATTTCTAGGCATGACTTCACACTGATTTATAATCATTAGCCTTCACAAAATCAGATTTTCACCAGTGGCTATAGAATTTCATAATTATATGGTAAAGAAGGAGCATGCGTTCTTTTTTCTATTGATTTTTACCACAGTAGAGTTCTCAGCAGACCATCACATTCCCCTCACTTACCCACTTTTCTCCTATAGGGGAACATCTAATTATCGAAAAGAAACCTCACAAAAGAAGATATACAAATGGCCAATAAACACATGAAAATGTGCTCAATATTATTAGACATTAAGGAGATATAAATCAAAACTACAATGAAATACCTCTTCACACTCACTAGGATACTTCAAAAAGGCAGACAATAACACGTGTTATTTCTGTTCCCTAGAGTACGGACCACGTACATCTCCTCTGCCCTTCCTAATTAGTTACTATTTTATGTATAGATATTCTGTTGGAGCTTAAATATAAAGTTTAATTGAACACTAAAGTTTAGGTTTGTTTTTGGGAGTTATGTTTCCCATAGGAGAAAAGTGTGTGTGTGAGGGGAATGTGATGGTCTGTGGAGGACTTGACTGCGATAGAGAGTGGTGGTACAATTTGTAAGGTTGCAGAGGAGATCCTAGGAGTGGTTTGTAGGAGAGAGAAAACTATTAAAATATCTAAGATAAAAACAGCACTAGATAAAGTAATGAATGTTTGTTTTAAGAAAGCTGGAGAATATAGAAAAAGTATAAAGAAGAAGTAAACATCCTTTGTAATTACATCTCTCCAATAATCACTATGGAAATTTGGCGTATTTCCCTTTATGTATATAATTCTTGTGGCCCACTACTCACTATGCAGTGTTTCTGTTCCATTTTAGCCCTGGTCTCCTCCCTGCAAAGGCCATGTAGTTCCCTGATGAACTCTGGTGTTACTCCCTAACTGGGTCACAGTGGGAATCCAGCCTTTCACAGCAGAACTCACAAATGCATGAGAAGAGGCTGTGATTCCTGGCAGAGCAGTGAATAAAACCACATTACAGTAGTCCCCATGCCATCATGAGAAATGACTCCAGTGGACGCCTGAAACCGCAGATAGTAGTGAACTCCATATGTATATTGTTTTTCTCTTTCCTTATTAAGTCAAGCATTTTCACCTTTTCACTTAAAGGAAGCACTTTGCAGCATCTCTTTGGCATATCTGAATTGCCAGCATTACTACTCCTGCACTTTAGGGCCATTATTAAGTAAAATAAGAGTTACTTGAACATAAGCACTGCAAAACCTCCACTCCACAGTCAGTCACATAAGAAGATGTCTACCCGATGACGCATACATCATGGATATGCTGGATAAAGGGATGACTCATGTCCAGAGTGGGATGGAGCAGGACCTCACAAGATTTCATCATGCTACTAAGAATGGCACACAATTTAAAACTCATGGCCGGGTGCTGTGGCTTGCGTCTGTAATCCTAGCACTTTGGGAGGCCAACGTGGGTGGATCACTTGAGGTCAGGAGTTCGAGACCAGCCTGGCCAACATGGTGAAACCCTGTCGCTACTGAAAATAAAAAAAATTAGCTGGCGTGGTGGTGCACACCTGTAGTCCCAGCTACTCGGGAGGCTGAGGCAGGAGAATCACTTGAACCTGGGAGGCAGGGGTTGCAGTGAACCAAGATTGCGCCACTGCACTACAGCTTGGGCAACAGAGAGAGACTCTGTCTCAAAAAAAGAAAAGAAATCTCATGAATTGTTTATTTCTGAAATTTCCACTTAATATTTTTAGACCATGGTTGACTATGGGCAAATGAAACTCTGGGAAGGGAAAGTGAGGATAAGGGGGGGACTACTGTAGTAGGATTTTGTGGTGGAAAGAGCACTGAACTAGGAAGCACACGTGGGTACCAATCCTGGCTCCCTTAGGACCTGGGGCAGGTATTCCCTATTAAATCATTGTCTTAAATAAAGAAAGTGGGATAACCAAGAACCCAAACCTCTTTCAACTCCAAAATGTCATGCGTCCTATGTGGGTACTTCACAGATTGGGTCGCCGAAGGAAAACCATGAAGCTCTGCCGAGAACTCTCTGATTTGGTTGTTTATACAAACTCCGTGGCCGCTCAGGACATTGTGGATGATGGTAAGGACGGAGAGTTTTCTCATTCCGCTCTGAATAAACATTCTTGACCTTTCTTTTTCAATTGTTAATGAATTTTTGTTAATCTCATTATCAACACACATTTTTGGGACTATGTAGAAACCAATTTGAGTGTCAGGAAACTCACTGCTGCTATAGTGTTGAGTTCACATGGAGGGTTCTACTGATTATTGTGGTTGCCTGATTGACCAGAGGCCAGAGAAAGTTCCCACAGGGCCGAGGAGGACTTTATTACTATACAAAGACAAGTGCCTCAGGGCAAGATCTTCCTGCAACACTTGAACTGTGAAGACCAGGCCTGGCTTGAGAACCAGGTCACAGATGGCCATTCCAAATGCGAATGACCAAAAGAAGAAATTAATTGGCTAAAATCACACCTTGAAAAGCCCTATATTTTCTCAATGAAAGTTTTGACTTTCATTTGACTTGGGTGAAAATAGCTTAATCCAGATTTAAGTTTTAACAAAAAGAGCAGAAATCTCAGTAGCATTGTCTCTGTCACTGTTTTTTACCTATCAGTTGCCACACGGAGCTGAGAAATTCTAGTCACATCTATTCATATCCTTGGTTTTCCTGCTAGTTACTCTTGTCTCCTTTATCTTCTTTCATTTAGTTACTGAATGCTTACAGAAAAAAACCTACTGTCATGTGGCTTTTCATCTAATTTTAATTTTAGTGGAACCGAAATGTAAATCAGGACCTCCAAATTTCTCAACAAGTTTTAGTGAAGGGAAAACAACATTGTGTCCTCACAAACCTCCAGGATTCTTCCCTCCCATCTCCCCCTGCCCAGCCCCCACTCCACAAATGTATCTTTTTCTATTTGCAGAAAGATTTCTTCCCTTTGGCCTTGATTCCTTCTTCAAATGGTAACAATTATACAAGATTTAAATGAATTTCACATGTGAGAGCATGAGAAACTGTAGGATTCTCAGCAACTGAGCAAACACACTCTTACAACAATTGCCCTTAGCTCAAAAATAAACTCAGGGAATGATTGCATTAAGTTAAAGGTATATTTGGTTTAGAGAATAAAAATTTCCAATAGATGGCTTGGAAAACATAATTCTATTAACTTAATGGAAATTAATCTTGAGTACTATTTAGCTCTTGAACTTCAGCTGTTTTTGTCTTTTTAATTTTTTTGCCAGCCACAAAATGAAAACTAGATAATGAATGCATGGCTTATCCTAATGTGATACAACTCAACTCTATTAATATACTAATTGACATGTGCCTAATTAGCAAGGTCGTATTAATGATATTGTGATGTGCATATTTATGTGGAGAGACAGACAAAACAGTAGTATTGATTATAGTCCTATTCCATCTGAATTAGGCTTGTCAAAAAGATATTTTCTCCTATAATGTTTAAAACATCCCTCATCAAAATCTGCAATTAAGTTCAATATTAGTATGCTTGAGATATGAAAACTGTGTTAATAGGTTATGCCAATAAAAAATATATGAACATGTATCTTTAAGGAAAGGGTCTAAACTAGAAACATCATCACATTAAAAACTGTAATCCCCTCATTTCTTTGCCACAGTTTGTATTCCTGACTCTTCTAACTCGGGAGTGTCATTGTCAGTTGGGCAGCATCTAACATCTAAGGGTGTACAATCCTGAGGACCACAGGGGCCCTGGGAAACTGTGTGTTAATAAACATGCAGAGTCTAGATATGACTCAGGCCCAGCTGGGTCAGCAAGACCATATATAGTTCAACTCTTTGGTTTCATGGACCATATCTCTCTGTCTGGGCTCAGACACACTCAGCTTATTAGGGCTGAATAAGAATGAGATTCTGGGTAACTTTGGGTCTTTTTATCTGGGCTGGTCTTTTCCAGCATGTTCAAATGACATATGGGCGGCCATTTGGGGGATAGGGTATGGGTTCTTGGTGAAGGAGTGGAAATAGTGGGGGCTTTGTAGATATGGTACAAAAGGTGGGATTGGAGACAAGAGTGGAATATTAAATGTTTGGAGCTTTACTCCATTATGACCCCCAAATTTGCAGCTTCTGTGAGTCTAGATTGACCCCTCCTGATGATTGTGCTGGCAGAAACTTTAGTACAGGCTTCATGTACTTTTACCTCCCTTTACTTTTTTCCATAGTTTATATGTGTGGCCAGGTAAATGTCTGTCCTTGTTCTTAAAACTTTTATTCCTTTATAATGCTTTTGACCTCTTTTTCTCCATTATTATTCCTTTCTCCCAAACAGGTTTTGACTTGTTTCATAGTTCTATTCAAAGCAACTTTAAAACTCAACTTTTTATTTTTATAATTGTTCATTTTCCTTTATTTTCTTGGATCCTGGATGTTACTATTAATACATGTTTTACATGTATGCCTTTTAAATGAGTGCCTTCAATGAATGTCTTCCTGTTATCAGGAAGAAGCTATCTAGTTTTATTTATCCATGGTTGTCTATATATTTGGCAAATATATTCTGTTTAAGTTATTTTTTCTACCTGTTCTTTTCATGCTAGCCAGATAGACATAAGTTAGCGGGATGATTGAATTCTTAGGGAGAACAGGGGACCCAGAAATAGACAGCTACTTGAGCAAGACACACAGCTCTGATTTGGCCTCAAAATGGCAAAAGAACCCTATGAGTGGAATTTTGTGGGTCTTTTCTGTTGAGGAGCTGCCTCTACTCTGGTTGAATCCACTCTCTAGTGCTCTGCTTTTTGCGATTGGTATAATCTGACATTATTATAAAGTCTTCTGTGCGTGGTGTTTTCTTTGCTGTAGTTCTCAACTTCCTTTTTTTCTCTATTAAAAACTGCCAGGAACCACAGGAAATGTGTTATCATTCAGTGAAACAAGAGCACATCAGGTTGTTCAGCAAAAATCAGAGCAGTTCATGATTTATAATCAAAAGCAACTCACGAGGATTTACCCCTCTGCCTACCGCATTGATTCCAGTAACTTCAACCCTCTCCCCTACTGGAACGCAGGCTGCCAGCTAGGTGTGTATTCCTTGGGAAGGAGTGGTTCTCCGTATAGTCTCACTATGCCGCCATCTTGCCTAATTCTCTCCAACTTTCAACTTGCACAGTGGCACTGAATTATCAATCTGAAGGACGAATGATGCAGTTAAACCGAGCCAAATTCAAGGCAAATGGCAATTGTGGCTATGTCCTCAAACCCCAGCAAATGTGCAAAGGTGTGTATTAATTTCATAGTCATAAATGCAGGTGTGTGTTAATTTCATAGTCTAAATGCAAGCAACCTTTATTAAGGAAGCTGTTTAGAAAGTGTGATACCCCAGAGTTTTTCAACATTTTTTTTTTCAAAAAGATAGGTTAAGGTGTTTGAATGTGAACTGTAATCTTATCACCACTACTTAATATTTGGTTAGCCATGATGTTTAGAATGTTATCTTGAGAGGTTTTGTGTGAAAGAGGGACATGGATAGCATTGGGTTATCACTTGAAATCCGGTGCCCCATATAAGCTGGAGTGCTTTTTAAGGTCTGAGCCCAATCTTTCAGAAACTATCTTAGGTAATGTGAGTCTGTTGGGAAGCTTCAATTCCACCTGAAACAATTTTATCACGCTCTTTTACTCAGTGTAGTCCTGCTGGGAAGCTTCAATTCCACCCGAAACAATTTTATCAAGCTATTTTACTCAGTGTAGTACAATTACAAAACAGTGCTAACAAAAGAGAAAGGATAGGCTGGGCATGGGGGCTGACACCTGTAATTCGAGCACTTTGTGAGGTCAAGGTGGGCGGATCACCTGAGGTCAGGAGTTCGAGACCAGCCTGGCCAACATGGTAAAACCCCGTCTCCACTGAAAATCAGAATTAGCTGGGCATAGTGATGCGTGCCTGTAGTCCCCGCTACTCGGGAAGTTGAGGTAGGAGAATCGCTGGAACCCAGGAGGCAGAGGTTGCAGTGAGCCAAGATCACACCACTGCACTCCAGCTTGGGTGACAGAGTGAGACTCCATCTCAAAAGAGACAAAACAAAAAAAGGATAATGTGTTAGATCAAACAACAATTTCTTTTGGTTCTGCTCATTAAAATTATTTTTAAAATTTCCGAATTACATTTATAACAATTGAGATAAAAAAGTTGTTGACAGGATTATCTTCAAGATTTTACGCTTTGCACGTTTTCTTGCTCTGCTGTTTACTTAATTTCAGGTCTTCTTTCTGTTTGTTATATTCACTCATATCTGAGATAGTTTAGGTTAGAAAATTATTTGAATCTGACATAACTGTTCTTCTTTTTACACTGTTGGTGTTCAAATAAAATGCTTCTCTTCCTCCATTCCACAGTTGATCATTGCATTGCAAACACTTGCTTTAAGTTGGCCCACTCCACAGGCCTTTGGCAACACGGTTTCTAGTGAAAACCACAGCTAGGCCACACTGATAGTTATGTGATCATGTAATTCAGCATTTGTTTTTGTTCGTTTGTTTGTTTACAACTTAAGCTGTGCATGCGTGTGTGTTTCTTCTTATGTTACCAACTTATACTTTACTTGGCCTAGGTACTTTCAACCCTTTCTCTGGTGACCCTCTTCCTGCCAACCCCAAAAAGCAGCTCATCCTAAAAGTTATCAGTGGACAGCAACTCCCCAAACCTCCAGACTCCATGTTTGGAGATCGAGGCGAGGTAAGTTGCCTATGACTACGTCTCTAAGTGGTTAATTATGTGATTATCTTAGTGCATTTACATTTTATCCGAAATGTCTTCAGAGATGTATGTGTGTTCATAACTGAGCACTGACCTCAGCTTATCAGACATTAACTGATTTATTGGTAAGTCACACAGTTCTTGCTGTACTGCTGTCCATCGTCTATTTTGAAGGCATGAGTGCACACAATTGAATTCACAATTTAAGGTTGACACTGGCATTGCTAAAATTGGAGTGCAAAGACAATTATATTATTAACAGAACATAGCCTAAGAGTATATCTTAACCTAGAAAGGCAATGTTCCGTTAATAATAGAACCTCACATTCCTCTCCTCCTGCAATGCTCCTCCCTGCTGCACATCAGCCACCTGCTCCTTGGCCGTGTGCTGATTCTTATTATCATCTGCTGTACCTGTGTCGTGTGATTTTAAAATGTCTTCATCTGTGGCCACAGTCTTTTTTTTCTTTCCAGAGCTCTTAGCCCATTGTTTCCATTATACCTTCTTGGCGTCTGTTTTCTCCCTACATAGCAGCTTCTCCGATGCTCATTCCCTTCCTCTCAGAGCTGATCCATTACTTCAGGTTCTTTGTCACTCCCGCCTGTTAAACCATCATTTTTGGATCTTAAGGAAGGAAATCACAGAGGTCTACAATTTGGTACTGCCATAAATGCTTTAAGAAGTCTACTTTCTCTGCTTTAGACTTTCTTAGTTCAGCTCTTTCTAGATTCTTTGGGTTTTATTCCTTCATTTTTCTTCGCCCAGAACTGGTACCAGAAAGGAGAGTCTACAGATGACCAACAAGACAAGATATTTCCTCCTAGAGGAGAGGATGGGAATTAAAGTATACGAATCAAACATGCATAGCTTGATTAATTATTATGCCACCCAGATCAAGACAGAGCATATCCAGAATCCCTAGAAGGCTCCTGTCCACCTTCCCAGTCAATATCTACCCTCCCTGCTGCCTCTCATAGCAAACACCAACCCCTATCACAACAGACAAATTTTGTCTATTCCTAAACTTTATATAAATGGATTCTTAGAGTACTCTTTTATGTCTGGCTTGCTCAACATTATGTTATATAGGAGAACTTTATTCTTTTCTCATTGTTGAGAGTATTCATTGAACACATATTTCTGACCAGGCACAGTGGCTCACATTTATAATGCCAGCACTTTGAGAGGCTGAGGTGGGCAGATTGCTTGAGCTCAGGAGTTTGAGGCCAGCCTGGACAACATGGCAAAACCCCATCTCTACAAAAAATACCAAAATTAGCCAGGTGTGGTGCGCAAGCCTATAGTCCCAGCTACTCAGGAGGCTGAGGTGGGAGGATGGCTTAAACCTGAGAGGTGGAGGCTGCCATGAGCTAAGATCATGCCACTGCACTCCAGCCAGAGCTACAGAGTAAGACCCTATGTCAAAAAACAAAATAACAAAAAACAAAAAACGTATATTCCACAATTATCCATCCTACTCATGATAGAAATTTAGGTTGTTTCCAGTGTTTGACTATTATAAATACAGCTGCTCTCAGCATTTGTGCATGGGCAAAACATCTCAGTTCTGTTGGGTATTTGCCCTGAACTAAAGTTGTAGGTTCACTGGGTAAAGTTTGTTGGCATTAATAAATACTAGCAAACAGTAATTTAATATTTTTTATACTTGTCTCATATATCCGAATCCACCACACCTAGTACCATTTATTTTTCTTACTAAGCACCTTGTAAAATCAGTTGCTGTCGAAATGTAGACATTTTGGCCAATATTCTCAGATTAATTAACATATATATAGAAATATGTTATTTGTAATAGTATTTTCTCTTTATTTAATAGATCATTGACCCTTTTGTTGAAGTTGAAATTATTGGATTGCCAGTAGATTGTTGTAAAGATCAAACCCGTGTGGTAGATGACAATGGTAAGATGGTAATCTGTGTTCACTTTTTAATGAAGATGGTCTAGAAATAGAATTTACACTAAAAAAGGTGTCTATGTAGAAGAGCAAGAAATCTCTAAAATCCGTAACTCCCATCTGAGTTTATGTTAAAAGCTTTTCAACACATAAAACTAAGTAACTGTGGAATTGATGCATGGCTTATTTTGATGGTGTTGTAATCTGGGCTCTCTAGACTTTTGCTTTTAAAGGAAATTTTTTGTCTAGTAAAAAGAGTAAATGATATTTTAAAGAATTGGTTTAAAAATTCACTGAGGAAATGCCTCCATTATATGTTTATATTGTATTTTTATGACATGCGTTTTCTCAAAGCTCTCATTTGTGAAGCCTATGTGTCTTGATAATTTCTCACTTTTTCTGGAGCATGTAAAACTCTAAAGGCAAGCACAGTATAGTCTGGTGAGTTTACTTCTTGAATATTTACATACGATTGGAGGGGCAGCATTCTTCTTATATTTTGGCCATAATATAAAGAAATTTTTCTTTACCCAAGCCTTATGTCTTTTTATTTGTAATCTTTTAAAATTTGTTTGTTCATACATTTCGCAAACATTATTGTATACCTATTTTTCCTCAATCTCTTGTAATTAATATTGTAAAATACATTTGAAGCACAATCATTAATTTGAGAAATTAGGGGTTCACAAGGAGTCCCTGAAGGAACACTACAGTTCCAGAGTAGGGCAAACCTATAACTTAGGAAAAACATGTACACAGAAAGAAACCTTCTTAAATTGCATTTTCCCACCGATGTTCGATAGATTATTCTTTCTTTTTTTAGTCTCAGAAATAATTGAGAGGTCATCACTAAGTCAACAAAAAGATCTTCTCTGATCCAAGAGAGGTATCTCAGTGATTTTTCAGCTCATAATTATTTCAGTAGCTTGAGGCTTTTTAATAGGGTTAAATGGTCGATACCTCCTAAATGCATACATTTTTAAGAACTTATTTTCATTTTTAGAAAGGAAAAAAACCAGAAACTTATGGAGTACTTGAATTTTTAACAGCTTTTACAGTTATTTCATCAGAGAGAATTTTACCAAGTAAATGTATTTTTGCATTTTAGTATTTGAGGTGAATTATATACCTTTTTAACTTATTTTTTAGTAGCTGTGAAAATATGCCATCATTCATGCAGTAAGGTCTTGCTTCGTGAGAAGCTACTGGGAATCAATAGTGCCCAGTCTAATTTGACCCTGTCACTAACTATAAGGCCTTGTGTGGCTTTGGGCATGTAATTGTCTATGAACATCAATTTTCTCAACTACAAACTGTCTTATAAATACTGATATTCCCTACTTTAAAAGATGAGTGTTACTTGTATAGTTTTTGAAAGTAATATATTTTTAAAGTCAGTAATATATATTTTTTAATCAGAAAGAAACAAAAACCAAAACCCTGCTCTACTCTAAAAACTCTAAAAATCCTCTAAAAAAAAAACTTAGAGAATTGCTATAAGAAATAAGATGATGTATGTACAATAGGAGTTGAAACCTGTGAATGCACCTTATAAAATGGTTGGTGGCGGTTATTACAGCAGTAGAATCTTTGGTGCATGAGAAGCATAATCCTGTTGGGAGAGGAAATCATTCTTTATTGTTTTGGCTAAAACATTATTCTTAGATCACTACTATAGATAATTTTTTAACTTATTGAAGCATTCTGAATACTAAAGAGCTTCTTTACAATACAGTTAGGCATCAAAGATTAATAGATTTGATGTGATAATTTACAGGCAATTTTCTTACCAATTATTTTCTAGCAAGGGGGTAAATTTCGAGGCTTTATTCCAGTAAGGCATCCTGGAGTGGCTTAGTTGTCTTCATGAGTTTAATAACCATTGCAAGTGATTTTCACCGTCTGCTTTGCAGATGTTGCTGCCAACTCATTTTCAGCCAAGTCCTTTGCTTTTCTGATTTTTCTTTTCCTATTTCTCTGAGGATTTAACCCTGTGTGGGAAGAAACACTGACATTTACAGTACACATGCCAGAAATAGCTTTGGTTCGGTTCCTTGTGTGGGATCATGATCCCATTGGACGAGACTTTGTTGGACAAAGAACCGTGACCTTCAGCAGCTTAGTGCCTGGTAGGTATGAGCTGGCCTTTTCTCTCTAGACTGACCATTCCTTTTTCTTTGGAAGATATAATACGTGATATGTTACTTACATAATAGCATACGTGATATATAAAATATGTGTCATATAATAAATGTGACTTTTAACAAGCTTTGTAAAATGTAAAGGAGTCCAGTTGGGCTGGGTGCAGTGGCTCACACCTGTAATCCCAGCACTCTGGGAGGCCAAGGCGGGAGGATCACCCGAGGTCAGGAGTTCGAGACCAGCCTGACCAACATGGAGAAACCCCATCTCTACTAAAAATACAAAATTAGCCACGTGTGGTGGTGCATGCCTGTAATCCCAGCTATTCAGGAAGCTGAGGCAGGAGAATTGCTTGAACCCAGGAGGCGGAGGTTGCAGTGAGCCGAGATCATGCCACTGCATTCCAGCCTGGACAACAGAGCAAGACTGTGTCTCAAAATAAATAAATGAATAAAAGAACTATAGTCAAGTCAGATACTTAATTTTGTTGTACCCATCAGAAAGCCAAATGCAAGTTCAACTAAAAAGAAACGACTCTCTTTCCTTTTATCAGGCTACCGGCATGTCTATTTGGAAGGACTGACAGAAGCATCCATATTTGTACACATAACCATCAATGAAATCTATGGAAAGGTGAGAAAGATCATAGGATTTAAAGTCATATACATTAATATGGTCCTCAACAATGCTACTGATTAATTGCATAACAGGAATGTAAATTTTGACAAACTGTTCTTGAACCAAAAACTCTAAGGAGGCCCAGCAAGCCTAGTCTGCTATTCCAGTCATGTCCTGATCCACCTGTACTCTTTTCACTGTTTAAGGTGTGTACTCATTTCTTCTATACAGGGGCCCTCTCTGGGCTTAATAGAATTGAGAAAACTATTATTCTCTCAGGCAGTAATCTGTTGGGCTAAAACAATGAAGATATAGTTAAATGTTGAGTTTTATTTTAATCCTTAAAAAGACTCAACTGGCGTCAGTGGGAAATGCAGTGTCTCAGATGGTTGATGAATTACCTGTACTAACTGGGCTGTGATCCCAGCCACTTCTAGGCAGGCTACATTCATTTGGTACCAATGTTTTTAACTGAAAATCTAAAAATTGTGAATGGATTTTAAAGCTACCTATAGGACTGAAAAGGAGACCATGTAAATGCATTCTAGTTCTTTCTTGATGCTGTTGTCTTGGTTATAGAACTCATTTGAGGTTTACAAATCAATAGGTTGTCCTCTGGTCATGTCAAGTAATTGGGGACTTGGTTACCAGTATGAATTTTCAGGACCACACGGGATTTGAAGGGACTGTTAAAGCATTGAATGGGGCCTAGAAATGTCCCGTGCTCTTCACAAGAAAATCTGTATAGCTGGAAGCTTCCTCATCTGTAAATGTGGGATAAAAATAATACCTACCTCATAAATAAATATATATCTTATCCTTAGAAAGCTGCCTGGTACATAGTAATGCTCAGAAATATTGGCTAATATTAATGTTGTTATGACTACAATCCAACTAATAAGGAGTGGACCATTTCAGCATGAATTAGGGAGTATAATGTTTATTTTCATATCGATCAGCAAGGGCATGGAGCTGGGGGTAAGGATCCTAATTTCTAAGACTGGTGAAGTTTTATACCATCACTTCCTGTGTTTAGTCCTGGATTTCTGTTTGTGGTGCTTGTTGGGGTCTTGCCTCTCATCTAAGTAGACACAAATGTAAATAATTCAAAAATGATTCTTGAATTCTAGGAAACCCAGGTTAACTACAGACTATCTCTAGCATTTATCACATTGAGGGAAACAATTAAATTCTGAATTTGTTTAAAACTTGAGCCAGAAATAAATTAAAATCTGAAAGTGTTTTATATCACTCCCATCTTCTCTCCTAAATAAATGTTCGTTTATGAGTCATACTCTTTATTGCTTTCAAGATGTGTTCGGGTTGGGATCCGCACATCACAGTGTAGCGGTATTGGTTGAACAATGAATGAGCATAAGACTAAAAATCCCCAAAACTAAGAGAAAGGGTTTATAGACATGTATGCATTTTTTCTTTTGTGTTTACTTGTGACACCCTCTTCAATGAGCCCCAATTGCGTTTTGTTGTGTTTTGTTTTTTTCCTTTACAGTGGAGCCCTTTAATACTCAACCCCAGTTATACTATATTGCACTTTCTAGGAGCTACAAAGGTAGTTTCTCAGCATGGTGCTTTGTTCTGGCTGGCATATTTCTTTTTAAGTGGTTATGGCAGCATGCTTTTTCATATCACTCCATTTTCCTGCTTACCACTTTGAAACATGCATCTGTTGCTTTAAGGTGCCTGAAGTTTGTAGCAGTCTATGAGCTGTGGAGACTTTTCCTACCACTTTGTCATCTCTGAGTAGGAAACTTCTGGGAAAGCTTGATGTAAGAATGGAAGGCTGAAGTCCTTGCAAAGTAAGGTTGATAAGATGTGCATGAAGTTGTGCAAACATGCTGTGAGCTGCTGCTTTCTTGGTTTGAATATATTTCAATGGCTGTACGATTTTGGTTTATATTCATTTTTCATGGAGCTGTCATTTTCAAGACAAGTTGTTGACGTGATGGCATTTGCTTAACTTGTGGTTGGTTCTTTTGTGTCTTCAGAACAGACAACTCCAGGGTCTGAAGGGACTGTTCAGTAAGAATCCTAGGCACAGTTCTTCAGAAAACAATTCCCATTATGTACGGAAGCGATCCATTGGAGATAGAATTCTGCGACGCACAGCTAGCGCCCCAGCCAAAGGCAGGAAAAAGAGCAAAATGGGCTTCCAAGAAATGGTGGAGATAAAGGATTCTGTGTCCGAGGCCACAAGAGATCAAGATGGCGTGCTGAGGAGGACCACACGCAGTTTGCAAGCACGCCCTGTCTCTATGCCTGTTGACAGAAACCTTCTGGGAGCTTTGTCGCTGCCTGTATCTGAAACAGCAAAAGACATTGAAGGAAAAGAAAACTCTCTGGGTAAGATGCTTTAAGTTTCTCTAAGAATAAACCCTTCTAGGCTGCCTTTCAGTCCCTGTTTACCATTATGAAGTGGCTGACATTCTGTAGTCAAAGTAAAATATACTGAAAAATAAATACTTTGTAATGTGATCTTCTAGACCAGAAGATTTTAAACTTTGGGGGCCAGGTAGATCCATTTTCTCCTCACCAAGAGCTTTATAATGTCAACATCTGAAATTGACAGTGAGGGATAGGGGAGCCATTAGGTGTGATGGCACAGAGAAGAAGATGAAACCTGCAAAATAGGATTTGAAATATTGGTTTTCCAAATGAGTGCCATATTTACTGATTGTTCTGAGGGTGAATATGGTTGTATTACTTTTCTTACCATATAACACATTTCCATGATTGGAAATGTTTATGGAGAAAGAAAGCCAGATGTTAAAAACAAGCCACCTTTTTCAAAAACAAGCAAATCTTTTTTTCTCAAGAGGTGGCTCAGGCAGTGTTTTCCTGTGGCCTCACTTCCCTGATTCTTGGATGCTGACAGAGATGGAGGTGTGCCTGCAGCTTCAGCGTGGCCGTGGGCTCCACAAACATAGGGACCAGGTGCTGCCTGTCTTTTTCCTTAATTTGAGTGTATCATTGACTCATCAGGAACTCAATAAAGAGCGAAGACCGCCTTGCCGTGTACCAGAGAGCTTTTGACTGATGTCGGTGACCCCCATCCCATCCTATCTGGGGGTAAATTTAAGTGCCAAAACTGTGTGCATTTGATATCTATGCAACAAATATGTTTTAATTAAAGCAGAATCATCTCAGACAAGTAAAATATGGTACTGATTTCCTTTAGCAAAATTATTCTTTTATCTTTTATCAAATGGTCTAATTTCAGTGCTCTCTTTTCCCACAAACACCATTTTACTTGTATTGATTTTTGTTATAAGATATTCTTCAATGGTTTACTTGAAGGAGAGAAAGAACATTTAAAAGCTTGAAATTTTGCTAAGAGCAGTGTCAGAGAAGAGATAAAATATGTGCCTTAAAATGTATTTTAAAACCCCATCTTTGGGAAAAATAAAGCTATATTCAGTAGAAATTGGTTCTATCTGTTAATGCCACAGTTAAGATGTTAATACCATTAAGGTGAGTTAGAAAGCAATTTTGAGGTAATGTTTCTTTTCTACTTTTAAAAAACAGTTATATAAATTAGTCATGTATATTAAACTTTTGGTAAATACAGAACAATACATAGTTATGTTGCATTAAGTACAGAAAAAGCAGACTACAAAATTCTATATATTATTCTGTTCCTCTGCAAAATCTTACAGTGGCTGTCTCAGTGGTAACATCATACGGTATTTAATTTTTTCTTTATAATTATTTGAGGTTTTCAAAATTTTTATGATGAATATTTTTAGTCTGGAAACTATTTAATAATAAGTTGAACAAGTTCTTTTTTCTTATATATTATGACTCTGAAAGCATTAAATTATTAAAATAATCTGATCAAGAATTGAATACCTCATACTCTCCTAGCAGTATACTAACCATGGTGGGCTATCCCAGATTACTGTGAATTGTGTTTTTATGGTTTTCCTTTACTGTGCCTGACAACTTACTACCACTTTTAGGGAAGGATGCAATATGAAATTTGTGTATTAAAAAGAAATATATGATTAACAAAAAATTAGTTATTAGCAATGACATGGAATTGATGACCAATTTTTATCTTTGCATTTTAACTCAACAGATATTGATATTTAACACGTTTATTGCACCTTCCAATTATTTTAGAAATTAATTGATTAAATTAAATATGCTCCCAAAATGTTTTGAAAATGATATTATTATGTTTTTCTTCCTTTCTTCTTTTTTTGTTTTAACTAATACATGTATAACTTTGAAAGCTTATAGTATCTTGCTTACAGGTACCACAATGCTTTGTTTAACAGAGCTGTCTTGTTCTGTTTCTATTGCCACGCTTCTGTGTAGTACAAATCTGAATAGGAAACAACTTAAGGTAATCCTCACTGTAAAAGTATGGTAACTCATTGACATTTTTTTGACAATGAATATTACATCCTTAGCAGATGTAATAGATATTCAAAGGGAAGCTCCAGTGAAATTCCTATAAATATATTTTACCATTTATTCATCACACAGACACTTTGTTGCAAACCTATGCAATCCATAATTATATTCTGTCACAGTGTAACAGATTTACATTTTCCATTTGTCTGTCTGAAGACAACATGAGTGTTTGCAGGTCCTACATAAAGTGATACATGTCACCTAAAATATTGTTTGTCTCCTTCAGCAGAAGATAAAGATGGCAGAAGAAAAGGGAAAGCAAGTATAAAAGATCCACATTTTCTAAATTTCAACAAAAAGTTATCGTCCTCCTCCAGTGCTCTCCTCCACAAAGATACCAGCCAAGGGGATGCCATTGTATCTACAGCCCACATGTCAGTCACAGGAGAACAGCTGGGCGTGTCAAGTCCTACGGGTGGGAGAACCACATCAAATGCCACAAGTAATTGCCAGGAAAACCCCTGTCCCAGCAAGTCTCTCTCCCCAAGGCAGCATTTGGCTCCCGATCCTGTAGTTAACCCCACACAAGATCTGCATGGTGTGAAAATCAAGGAAAAGGGGAACACTGAGGACTTTGTGGAAGGGAAAAGCATCTTGTCAGGAAGCATCCTTTCTCATAGCAACCTAGAAATTAAGAACCTGGAAGGTAATAGGGGTAAGGGCCGAGCTGCAACATCCTTTTCTTTGTCAGACGTCTCCATGCTCTGTTCTGACATACCTGACCTACATTCAACTGCAATTCTGCAGGATAGTGAAATTTCCCATCTTATTGACAATGTCACTTTAACAAATGAGAATGAGCCGGGCAGTTCCATCTCAGCCCTGATTGGCCAGTTTGATGAGACCAACAATCAGGCTCTCAAAGTTATTTCCCATCTTCATAATACCAGTGTGATGTCTGGCCATTGTCTGTTGCCTAGCCTGGGCCTAAAAATGCCCATCAAGCATGGTTTTTCCAAGGGAAAATACAAGTCTTCCTTCCTGTGCTCATCTCCGGAGCTGATAGCACTCTCAAGTCCTGAGACCACCAAACATGCAACAAACACAGTTTATGAAACTACCTGCACTCCCATCTCTAAAACCAAACCAAATGATGACCTTTCTAGTAAGGCCAAGACAGGGGCCATAGAAAGCAACCTGCCTGGGTCCCCTAATACTTCTCATGGCTGGTTACCAAAAAGTCCTACCAAGGGAGAAGACTGGGAAACACTGAAGAGCTGCAGCCCTGCCTCTTCCCCGGATTTGACCCTGGAGGATGTAATAGCTGATCCCACTCTCTGTTTCAATTCTGGGGAGAGCAGCCTTGTGGAAATTGATGGAGAATCAGAAAATCTTTCTCTAACAACCTGTGAATATAGGAGAGAGGGCACAAGTCAACTTGCTTCTCCTTTAAAACTCAAGTACAGTCAGGGTGTGGTAGAACACTTTCAAAGAGGTTTGAGAAACGGCTACTGTAAAGAGACCCTCCACCCTTCTGTCCCTGAAATATTCAACAATATTCAAGATGTCAAAACTCAAAGTATTTCTTATCTAGCCTATCAGGGTGCTGGCTTTGTGCATAACCATTTCTCAGATTCAGATACAAAAATGTTCCAGACCTGTGTGCCCCAGCAGTCTAGCGCTCAAGATATGCATGTCCCTGTACCCAAGCAGTTGGCACATCTTCCTTTGCCTGCCCTGAAACTGTCCAGTCCTTGCAAATCCAAAAGTCTGGGGGACTTAACATCAGAGGACATTGCCTGCAATTTTGAGAGCAAGTACCAGTGTATTAGTAAGAGTTTTGTTACAACTGGCATTAGAGACAAGAAGGGCGTGACTGTGAAGACAAAGTCGTTAGAGCCTATAGATGCCCTGACCGAGCAGCTTCGGAAGCTTGTGTCCTTTGACCAGGAAGACAACTGCCAAGTGCTATATTCAAAGCAGGATGCCAATCAGCTCCCCCGGGCACTGGTCAGGAAGTTGTCATCCAGAAGTCAGAGCAGAGTACGCAATATTGCTAGTCGTGCCAAGGAGAAACAGGAAGCCAACAAGCAGAAAGTTCCAAACCCCAGCAACGGGGCAGGAGTGGTTCTTAGAAACAAACCCTCAGCACCCACCCCTGCAGTGAATCGCCACTCCACCGGCTCCTACATCGCAGGCTACCTGAAGAACATGAAAGGGGGTGGCCTTGAAGGCCGGGGCATCCCAGAGGGGGCATGCACGGCTCTTCACTATGGCCACGTTGACCAGTTTTGTTCAGATAATTCTGTTTTGCAGACGGAGCCAAGCAGTGATGATAAACCAGAAATTTATTTTCTTTTGAGACTGTGAATTATATAAAACTGCATTCTAAAGGTTTACAAGGTATTCCGTAGAATGTCAGAGTTTTCGGTAAATAAGTTCCTTGGCTTTGGAATGATTTTCAAATGTATTTTTAAACTTGTATTTGGGTCTCCCTTTGACTTCATGTGTTCTCCCTGTTAATGCATTTGTATATAGATTTGGTGACATTTCCCATGTACCTATTATGATCTTTCTCCCTTGAGTTGTTGTCAACTGTATCAGTATGAAATGCGTGCATGCCCTAGACGTGAAACTCCTCAGCAGCTCGGGTTATAATGTGTGTGTGTTTCACCAAGTTATCCTTTACTGTGTCCTCAGATTGCAGTCACAAATGTAGTCATTTTTACTCTCTAACTGTTGAGTTGATTAAGAAACTTTGCAAATGACAAAGGGATGAATTCCTTACTTTAATCTGTTATCATTTTTCCTATGTTTCCCTCTTTGTTGAGAAGCCCAGATGCATTTTTGTAACTCAGTTTTAAAAACTTTAAAATAGTTACCTTGCCTTTTAGGATGTTCTTATCCCACCCATAATGAGAGTTGAAAGGGGATGGAGAACTGCTCCCCAAGCCCTTCCCACTTTTTGGAATAGGCTGTGAGGGTGTGAAGAAGAAGGCTGTCTTTTGTACATAAGGACAAAATTGTTTGTTTTACATAAATTTTGTTACATATTTTTGCTAATGGCTTTGTATGTAACAAGAAACGAGTTGCCAAACTACTTGTTGTACTTTTGAATTTTCTGATTGAATTACAGACTGCGAACAATGGCTTTCAGAATGAGGGACTTCCATCAGACTCTAATGATAATAGTAGCACAAATTGAAAACTTCCCCAAAGCTTTCACAGAATATTTTCTCATAATAAAATCCAAGTGAACAGATAATTAGAAGAAACCCTTTTCCTTCAGGGAACCAAGCAACTCTATTTTAGTACTGACATGCATTATTTTCACTGTGAATTCACTTTTTTATTGCATGTTCAGATGTCCCTCTTTGTTTTTTTTTTTTTGTAACATTAACTGCAATGATGTTCTTCCTGGAATTCATGAAAATATAATTAAAACACATTTTTAAACACTTGGTGAACTTTTTTTACAATTGAAATTCATACGATGACTATTGAGTAAAAGCACTCAGAGCACTCGGACATCCTTTCCATGTGTTTGCGGCAAAATAGAAAGCTATCACGGAGGATAGTTTTAAGCAGCAGTTTATGTCTCTGAGTGTTTTCCTTATGCTTTAAAGAGCATATTTGTGAGGTGACTTGAAAGAAAATCAAATGTAATGAGTTTCTTTGCATTTGGCATTGCTATTGCAAGTTTAAAAATAAGCCTTGTGAACTGGTTGTGGTGGTGGGTGGTGGGAGGGGAGCGGTGGTAGTGGTGGTGGTGGTGGTGGTGGGTGGGGGAGCTACGTGGGGAAGGGAAGTGAGAGGCTATGTTTGGCAAATGAAATTGTCTGAAGCTTTGCAATGTGAGGGAAGAGTGCAGAGGAGAACACTTGGTCCCTGGTTCCCTTGGTCCCCAACTCTGAGCTTTTCCCCAAGGTTGGGGGTCCCTTATTTTCTGGACAGGCACTGGGAATCTGGTTGGGGGCTGATGTGTAATGATGAAAGGGTAAGTGACCATTTCTCTGCCCTTAGTGAGCCCAATACATTTTTGTTTTCTTGGGAGTTCTGAATCTCCTAATTCTATCCTTAGACCTTGGTTTGTTTTTAAGGTATCCTTGTTTTAGAAGGGATTGACCTGCTGTACAGTTGTTAAAATGCACTTGCCAAAGAATAGAATTTAGCTGCTCTTCAGGATTTGATGGTATCTTTGTTCTAAAACAAATCCAGGAGTTTACATTTGTTTTGTTTTGTTTCTTTAAGGTAAACACTGACATTTTATGGACTAGAATTATGAGATCCCCAAAATTGTGGGAAGTGAAATACAAGCAATTTCAGAAAATAGGTTGGGAATGTTTCTAGCACAAAGAAAAGACAAATATGTAAGGTGTTAGATATCCCAGGTACACTGATTTGTTCTTTATAAATTATATGAATGTACTAAATTATCATATGTACCCCCCTCCCAAAAGAAGAAAATAGGTTGGATGCACAGTACTTCTGGCTGTCCCAGGAAATACTCATTTTCCTTTGCTCCTTAAAGTTCTTAAATGGAAATATTTGATAAGCAAATTTGATAATGGACTGGGATTAAATCAAGTTCATTTCACACATGAAAAAACTGAGGCTCAGGGTAATTATTAATTTAATTAAGTAAGCTTAATTACATTAAGTGTAATCCATTAGCACATTCATTTAGCTGATACTTTCCCTTTAAAAAAACCAAAAGCACATATTATTTCTTGGTTAATATTGAATTTAAATCCTTTTTCTTTTTAAATTTTTTTATTATTTAATTTGTGTGGGTACACAGTAGGTGCATATATGTATGGAGTACATGAGATGTTTTGATTTAGGCTTGCAATGTGAAATAAGCACATCATGGAGAATGGAGTATCCATTTCCTCAAGCATTTATCCTTTGACTTACCCATTGACTTACGAACAATCCAATTACACTCTTTATTTTAAAATATACAATTAAATTATTATTGACTATAGTCATCCTGTTGTGCTATCACATAGTAGGTCTTATTCATTCTTTCTGTTTTTTTGTGTGTATTAGTTAGCCATCTTCACCTCCCTACTCCCAGTCTCCCACTACACTTCCCAGCCTACGTAACTATCCTACTCTTTATATCCACAAATTTAACTGTTTTGATTTTTAGATCCCACAAATAAGTGAGAACATGCGATGTTTGTTTTTCTGTGCCTGGCTTATTTTACTTAACGTAATGATCTCCAGTTCCATCCATGTTGTTGTAAATGATGATCTCATTCTTTTTATGGCTGAATAGCACTCCATTGTGTATATGTACCACATTTTCTTTATCCATTCATCTATTGATAGACACTTAGGTTGCTTCCAAATCTTAGCTAAGGTAAGCAGTGCTGCAACACACATAGGAGTGCAGATATCTCTTTGATATAATGATTTCCTTTCTTTTGGGTATATACCTAGAAGTGGTATTGCTGGATCATATGATAGCTCAATTTTTAGTTTTTTGAGGCACTTCCAAACTGTTCTCCATAGTAGTTATGCTAATTTATATTCCCACCAACAGTGTACAGTTGTTCCCTTTTCTCCACATCCTCATCAGCATTTGATTTTGCCTGTCTTTTGGATAAAAGCCATTTTAACGGGGGTGACATGATCATTGTAGTTTTGATTTGCATTTCTCTGATGGTCAATGATGTTGAGCACCTTTTCATATGCCTGTTTTCCATTTGTATGTCTTCTTTTGAGAAATGTCTATTCAAATCTGTTGCCCATTTTTTGATCAGATTATTAGATTTTTTTCTATAGAGTTGTTTGAGCTCCTTATATATTCTGGTTATTAATCCCTTGTCAGAGGGGTCGTTTGCAAATATTTTCTCCCACTTGGTGGGTTGTCTCTTCACTTTGTTGATTGTTTCCTTTGCTGTGCAGAAGCCTTTTAACTTGATGTGATCCCATTTGTCTGTTTTTGCTTTGGTTGCCTGTGCTTGTGGGTATTTCTCAAAAAATTTTTGCTTAGACCAGTGTCCTGGAGATTTCCCCCAATATTTTCTTGTAGTCATTTTATAGCTTAACATCTTATATTTAAGTCTTTAATTCATTTTAATTTGATTTTTGTATATGGCAAGAGATAGGGGTCTATTTTCATTCTCTTGTATATAGATACCCAGTTTTCCCAGTACCACTTATTGAAGAGACTGTCTTTTCCTTAGTGTATGTTCTTGGCACTTTTGTTGAAAATGAGTTCACTGTAGGTGTGTGGATTTGTTTCTGCATTTTCTATTGTGTTCCATTGATCTGTGTGTCTGTTTTCATGCTAGTACCATGCTGTTTTGGTTACTATAGCTCTGTAATATAATTTGAAGTCAGGTAATGTGATTCCTCTGAGTTTGTTCTTTTTGTTTAGGATAGCTTTGGCTACTCTGGGTCTTTTGTGGTTCCATATAAATTTTAGGATTATTTTTTCTGTTTCTGTGAAGAATGTCATTGGTATTTTGATAGGGATTGCATTGAATCTGTAGATTGCTTTGGGTAGTATGGATATTTTAATGATATTGAGTCTTCCAATCAATGAATATGGAATATTTTTCATTGTTTGGTGTCCTTTTCAATTTCCTTCATCAGTGTTTTATAGTTTTCATTATAGAGATCTTAATATGTGGCTATTGTAAATAGGATTACTTTAACTTTTTTCACATTGTTCACTGTTGACATATTGAAATGCTACTGATTTTTGTATGTTGATTTTGTATACTGCAACTTTGCTGAATTTGTTTACCAGTTCTACTAATTTTCTTGTGGAGTCTTTAGTTTTTTCTAAATATAAGATCATATCATCCTTAAACAAGGATAATTTGACTTCTTCCTTTTCAATTTGGATGCCCTTTATATCTTTCTCTTGTCTGATTGCTCTAGCTAGAACTTCTAGTACTATGGTGAATAACAATGGTGACAGTGGGCACCCTCATCATATTCCAGATCTTAGAGGAAAGGCTTTCAGTTTTTCCCCATTCAATATGATACTAGCTGTGGGTCTGTTGTATATGACTTTTATTACTTTGAGGTGTGTTCCTTCTAGCCTCAGTTTTATCATAAAGGGATGTTAAATTTTATCAAATACTTTTTCAGTGTCAATTGAAATTATCATATGTTTTTTATTCTTTATTCTGTTGATATGATGTATCACATTGATTGATTTGCATATGTTGGACCATCCATGGGTGATAAATCCCACTTAGTCATAATGAATGATCTTTCTAATGTATTGCTGAACTGGTTTGCTAGTATTTTGTTAAGGATTTTTGCATCAATATTCATCACAGATATTGGCCTGTCATTTTCTTTTTTTGATGTGTCTTTTTCTGGGTTTTGTGTCAAGGTAATACTGGCTTCATAGAAAGAGTTTGGAAGTGTTCCTTCTTCCTCTATTTCCTGGAATAGTTTGAGTAGGATTGGTATAAGTCATTCTTTAAATGTCTGGTAGAATTCAGCCGTGAAGCCATCAGTTTGCAGGCTTTTCTCTACTGGGAGACTTTTTTATTACAGCTTTGATCTCATTACTTGTTATTGATTTGTTTGGGTTTTGGATTTCTTCCTGGTTCAATCTTGGTAGGTTTTATATATCTAGAAATTTGTCAGTTTCTTCTAGATTTTCCAATTTATTGGCATATAGTTGCTCATGGTAGCAAATAATGGTCCTTCGAATTGCTGCAATATCAGTTTTAATGTCTTTTTTAATTTCTCATTTTATTTATTTGGATCTTCTCTCTTTTTTCTTAGTCTGGCTAAAGGTTTGTCAATTTTGTTTACATTAGAAAATCCTAACTTTTTGTTTTATTGATCCTTTGTAATTTTTCCCACTCTAATGTTATTTATTTATGCTCTGATCTTTATTATTTATTTTTTTCTACTAATTTTGGGTTTGGTTTGCTTTGCTTTTCTAGTTCTTTAAGATGCATTGTTAGAATGTTTATTTGAAGTTTTTCCTCTTTTTAAATGTAGGCACTTAATACCTCTAGACTTCCCTCTGAGTACTGCTTTTGCTGTATCCCGTAGGTTTTGGTAAGTTATATTTCCATTATCATTTTCTAGATCCTGTAGAAATTTTAAAATTTTCTTCTTAATTTCTTTTTGAACCAGTGGTTATTCAGAAACATATTAATTTCCATATATTTGTATAGTTTCCAAAATTTCTCATTATTAATATTTAGTTTTATTCCATTGTGCTCAGAGAAGATGCTTGATATTATTCCAATTTTTAAAAATGTTTTAAGACTTGTTTTGTGACTTAACATATGGTCTATCCTTGAGAATGACCCATGTGCTAAGGAAAAGAATGTGGATTCTGCAGGATGAAATGTTCTGTAAATATCTATTAGATCTATTATGTCTGTAGTGTGGATTAAGTCTCATGTTTCTTTGTTGATTTTCTATCTGGAAGATCTGTCTAATGCTGAAAGTGGAGTGTGGATGTCTCCCATTATTATTGTATTGGGGCCTAGCTCTCTCTTTAGCTCTAATAACATTTGCTTTATATATCTGGGTGCTCCTTTGTTAAGTGCATATATGTTTAAACATATACGTTTAAATTTGTTTTATCTTCTTGCTGAATTGACCCGTTTGTCATTATGGAATGACCTTCTTTGTATCTTCTTATAGTTTTTGTCTTGAAATCTATTTTGTCTGATATAAGTATAGTGACTCCTGCTCTTTTTGGTTTCCATTAGCACGGAATGTCTTTTTCCATCCCTTTATTTTCAGTCTATGTGTATCTGTGTAGGTGAAGTGTGTTTCTTGTAGACAGCAGATCAATGAGTCTTGTTTTTTCATTATTCAGCCAGTCTGTCTTTTGGAGAATTTAGCCCAAGTATATTCAATGTCATTTTTAGGACTTACTCCTCCCATTTTGCTGTTTGTTTTCTGGTTGTTTTGTGGTCTTCTCTTCCTACTTTCTTTCCTTTCTGTCTTCCTCTAGTAAAGGTGATTTTCTCTGGTGATATGATTTAGTTTCTTGCTTTTTATTTTTTTGTGTATTCATTGTATGTCTTTTGCTTTGAGGTTACCATGAGGCTTGCAAATATTATCTGATAACCCATTATTTTAACCTGATAGCAACATTATTTGCATAAACAAACAAGCAAAAGGAAAACTAATAAAAACTTTATGCTTTAACTTCATCCCCTGACTTTTTAACTTTTTGTTGTTTTTATTTATATCTTATTGTACTGACTATGTCTTGAAAAGGTGTTGTAGGTATTATTGATTGGTTCCTCGTTTAGTCTTTCCACTTAGGATAAGAGTAGTTTACAAAACACAGTTATGGTGTTATAATACTCTGTGTTTTTCTCTGTACTTACTATTACCAGTGAGTTTTGTACCTTCAGATGATTATTTATTTCTCATTAATGTCGTTTTCTTTCTGATTGAAGTATTCCCTTTAACATTTCTTATAGGACAAGTCTGGTATTGAGGAAATCCATAAGCTTTTGTTTGTCTGGGCAAGTCTTTATTTCTCCTTCATGTTTGAAAGATATTTTTGCCAGATATACTATTTTAGGGTAAGAGTTTCTTTTTCCTTTAGCACTTTAAGTATGTCATGCCTCTCTGTCCTGGACTGTGAGGTTTCCACTGAAAAGTCTGCAGCCAGATGTATTGTAACTCTATTGTATGTTATTTATTTTCTCTTGCTGCTTTTAGGATTTTTTTTTTTTTTTGAGATAGAGTTTTATTCTTATCACCAGGCTGGAGTACAATGGCATGATCTTGGCTCACTGCAACCTCTGCCTCCCAGGTTTAAGTGATTCTCCTTCCTCAGTCTCCAAAGTAGCTGGGATTACAGGTGTGCACCACCACGCCCAGCTAATTTTTGTGTTTTTAGTAGAGATGGGGTTTCACCACGTTGGCCAGGCCTCCCAAAGTGCTGGGATTACAGGCGTGAGCCACCACACCTGGTCTAGGATCCTTTCTTTATGTTTTTTTTTTTTTTGGTCAGAAGACTTCTACTGAAGATCTTTCTTTATCCTTGACTTTTGGGAGTTTAATTATTAGTGGCTTGAGGTAGTCTTCTTTGGGTTAAATCTGCTTGGTGTTCTACAACCTTCTTGTACTTGGATATTGACATATTTCTTTAGGTTTAGGAAGTTCTGTTTTTATGCCTTTGAATAAACTTTCTACCCCATATCTCTTTCTCTACCTCTTCTTTAAGGCCAATAACTGTTAGATTAGCCCTTTTGAGGCTATTTTCTAGATCCTGTAGGCATTCTTCATTGTTTTTTATTATTTTTTTCTCCTCTGACTATATATTTTCAAATAGCCTGTCTTCAAACTCACTAATTCTTTTGTCTGCTTGATCAAGTACACAATTAAAGAACTCTGATGCATTCTTTGGTATGTCAATTGCATTTTTCAGCTCCAGAATTTCTGCTTGATTCTTCTAAATTATTTCAATCTCTTTGTTATGTTTATCTAATAGAATTCTGAATTCCTTCTCTGTGTTATGTTGAACTTCTTTGAGTTTCCTCAAGACAGCTATTTTGAATTCTCTGTCTGACAGGTCACATATCTCTGTTTCTCCAGGATTGGTTCCTGGTGGTTTATTTAATTCCTCTGGTGAGGTCATGTTTTCCTGGATGGTGTTGATGCTAATAGATGTTCTTCAGTGTCTGAGCATTGAAAAACCAGGTATTTATTGCAGTCTTCACTGTCTGAGCTTATTTGTAGGCATCCTTCTTGGAAAGGTTTTCTAGGTATTTGAAAGAATTTGAGTGTTGTGATCTGAGCTGTATCTGCTTTAGAGGGCACTCCAAGCCTAGTAACAGTGTGGTTCTTGCAGACTCATAGAGGTACCACCTTGATAATTTTGGACAAGATCCAGGAGAATTCTCTGAATTACCTGGCAAAGACTTGTTCTTTTCCCTTACTTTCTTCTGACATACAGTTTCTTTCTCTCTCTCTCTCTCTCTCTCTGTCTCTGTTCTAAGCCACCTAAACCTGGGGATGAAGACCACCCCTGTGGTCACCACTGCTGTGACTGCACTGTGTCAGATCCAAAGCCTGCACAGTGCTGAGTCTCACCTAAGGCCTACTGTGACCACTCCCTGGCTACTGCCTATGTTTGCTCAAGGCCCTGGGGCTCTACAGTCAGCAAGTGGCAAAGCCCACCATGCCTGGGTCCCACCTTTCAGGGCGGTGAAGTCTCATAGACCCTGGGTGGGCCCAGAGGTGCCTTCCAGGAGTCAGGAACTGCAGTCAAAAACCTCAGAAGTCTACCTGGTGTTCTATTGTATTGTGGCTGCGTTGGCACTCAAACCACAAGATGCAGTCCTTCCCACTCCTCTTCCCTCCTTTTTCCAAAGGCAGAGGAGCCTCATCTTGTAGCCACTGCCACCGCAGGCCATAAGGAGTACTGTCAGACTACCACCAATGTTCCCTTAAGTCCGAAGGGTCTCTTAAATCAGTTTGTTATGAATGCTGCCTGGCCTGTGAGTCCCTCTTTAGGGCACTGGGCTCCCCTCTGGCCCAGGGCAGGTCCAGAAATGCTGTCTAAGAGTCAGGTTCTGGAATTGGGAACCCCAAGAACCTGCTTGGTACTGTATCCCCCTGTGGCCTTGCTGGTACATAAGATGCAAGAGAAAGTCCCTTTTACTTTTCCCTCGCCTTTCTTGAGCAGAAGGAGTTTGCCCATAGCCACCACAGCTGGTAATGCTCTGAATTTTACCTAAAGCCAGCAAGTCTCAGAGGCTCACCCAAGGCCCTTGACATAATATCTGGGTATCGCTGCTGTTCGTTTGTGGTCCAAGTACTCTTCAGTGAGCAGGTGATGAATGCTGCTGGGGCTGGTCCTTTCCTTCAAGGCAGCTGGTTCCCTCTAGTCCAGAGTATGTCTAGAATGTCATCTGGAAGCTAGTGTTTGAAACAGGGGTCTCACGACTCTGATTGGTACCATCTTCTGCTGTGGCTGAGCTTGTATCCTAGATGCAAGACAGTCCTCCCCACTCTTCCTTCTCCTTTATATTTATATTTGGATGTCAACTCTGCCTTGAGGAGATCTAGTCATAGGATAAATGACTGGGGCAAAGTGGTGGTTTATCAGACCAGTCCCTCTAGTGCCCATGTGTGTCTGTCACTCTTTTTTTTTCTTTTCTTTTTGAGACACAGTCTCGTTCTGTTGCCCAGCCTGGAGTGCAGTGGCGTGATCTCAGCTCACTACAAGCTCCACCTCCCAGGTTCACGCCATTCTCCTGCCTCAGCCTCCCCAGCAGCTGGGACTACAGGCACATATTGCCACGCCCAGCTAATTTTTGTACTTTTAGTAGAGATGGGGTTTCACTGTTAGCCAGGATGGTCTCGATCTCCTGACCTTGTGATCCACCCGCCTTAGCCTCCCAAAGTGCTGGGATTATAGGCATGAGCCACCGTGCCCGGCTGTCTGTCACTCTTACATGTAGTAGTATTCTACTAATAGGACATTGGAAGAGAAGAGGAAGCAATTTTATAATTATCATTTGGAGACTGCCTTATAAGGAAGAAGCAGTAGTAAAGCTTAAATTTTAATAAAAGCTTTGGATTCATCAGGGTTTCACTTATCTGGAGGATGGAAAAGGGACTCATTCGGTCACAAGGCACTCACACAAGTGAGGTCTCAATCAAGATACTAACAGGCTTCCTGATTTCTTTCTTTTTTTTTTTTTTTAGAACTACAGAATCCAGGAAGTACCTAGTCTCTGCAAAATCTACCTAGAGCAAATCTGTGAAATTTCAAAGTTTTCTCATTTGGCTCCTTTCCTAGAGGCTTCAGGGCATGTTCTAAGACTGAACAGTAACAAGTGGCTAGGGGAGTTGCCTGCAGCAGTGGCTATATCCACAGAGGACAGAAGCAAAGCTTCTGAATATAAATCTAATCAATCCAACTTTTCCACTTAAAAATTTTTAGTGGGTCTCCACAACTTACAGAATAAGGTTCCATAAGCTTGCATAGAGAGTCTTTGATTTGTGTTTCTGCAGCCTGGCCTCCTCTGCCTTAGATTGCCCTTTCCTCTTTTGCCCAATGCATTCTTCAAGATGCATCCTGGAAGATCTCTTTCCCTAGGGAGCCTTTCCTGATCATCATCTCCTCTTCCCTTATTGTCTCCAACCCATCAAGAATTACATAATCTCTTTTGAGGACCTCCAGTGCACCTGTGAAACCCTGGCTTCCACTTCATTGTAGGGATCTCTTCACATGTCTGCCTTCTCCACTAGACTTAGACCTCCCTAAGGGCATGACCATGCCTTGTCCCCTTTCCCTAGCTCAAAGCCTGGTACCCATGTGCATTCAGTAAACATCTGATAAACCGATGAATCAGGAAACTTAGGGAAAATGTGAGAGTAAACTGAGTCTACTATCCCAGTTTGCTGTATGCCTAGAAGGAGGAAGAAGCACAGGATCTTGTTCCATTTTTTTTGTGTGTCATGATGACTAAGTTTATCTTTTTATATTTCTTTTTGGTTCTCTCATTTCTCAGTTTCCATTCAGTCCATTTTTTTCCTCTCACTTTTAATTTAGTGACTAGTCATTTGCCATGAGTAAGAGTAACCGATATTTGTATAGGATTCTGTAACATAAAGAGACTTTTATACATAGTGGATCTCATCTAGACCTTATGACAATTTTGTGAGGAAATGATGTTACCCCCACTTCGTAGATTCCAGAAATGAGTCTCATTGAACTTGTGATTTGCCCAAGGTCATGAGGGATAGGAAGTAGTTGAGCAAGGTTATTCCAACTCCTACATGAGTTGTCTTTCCCCTACACACCATTGCCTTTTCTGAAGACTTTAATAAACATATAGTTAGCATCTAGTCTGGGCTAGGTACTCAGCTGGGTGTTAGTGTTATGATGATAAGGACTTATCTTTATGGAGCCACCTAGTAGAGGTGCTGAGATATAATATATTGGTTTTGTTCCAAATGTCCGAACAATTAGAAACATATCACCTATGGTAGTTGAAAATATAAGAGAGAAAGTTTTGTTGCTGTATATATGACATCCATGAATTATCCACTTTTTCTTTTGACTGAAATACCTATTTCACTGGGAGGTGGGAGTGCATTCCCAAAGAAGCAAGAATGACAGTAATAGAGAATTGAGGCAGAGAAAGAAGGAGAGGAAATACAAAGGGATGAGTTACTGAGCTGACCATAGCTTTACAACAAAACCAGCCAGATAATTGAATTTACAGGATGTCTCCAGAGTAGCCATAAGAAAAGACTGCATCTGAGAGAAGTTCATTGTAGGGAAGGATGAGAGATCTTCTGATATCTTTCCTATCTACTTTCTTTTAGTGGTGAAGTCTACTCTACAAGGCACTCACTTCCTGTATTTCCAGGTTGTGTTACACAACCCCTCCAGGCATCCACTGGGGAGCCAGAACCCTGGGGTGCAGTACGCTAGTCTCTCCATGTCAGCTGGGGCTGCATGTGTGGACTCCTCAGTGTATGGTGTCAGTGACAGTGGCAGCAGCAACAGTAGCTGGGACTTAACCACTGTGCGAGTAGCTGAGTAGCTAAAACGATGCAAACGGTTGACTTTGAGTGGGATGGGGTGGGTAGGGATGAGAGGAGCTGGTGTGATACATAACCTGGGTCTGATATACTGCATCTCTTGCACTAATTCTATTTTCTCATGTATTCGTATATACCAAATGTTGTACGAGAACAAGATATTTTTCACTATTTCCTCCAGAAGGGAGGGGCAAGGCCAGTCTTTCCAGATAGTGGTCAGTTTCAATCCCCTAAACAACATTTAAAGATTGACAAATCAAGCTGCACTCCACTGCTGCAGCTGATTCAGGGTCATAGCTGATACTCACTGTCTCCATTGTTGGTTCAGGGTCATAGCTGATACTCACCATCTCCGTTGTCTTCACCTATTCTTGTTTCCCACATCTTCAGTCAGTAGTCAGCTGCTTAATCCCTAATGGATGTCAACCATCAGTTGTTTTCCTTTGTCACATAATAGTTGCTGCAGGTGCCCATTTACAAGTGTCAGTGGTCACAGAGTCGCCACGAGGTGCCTCAGTGAGTCCTGCACTCCAGATGTACTCCTCTCTGCCCCCATTGTTTTTAGCAACAACCCCAGCCTCTCACAGCAATCAGGGTTTGTTAAACTAGTAAGTACAGTAATTCTTCTCTTGCTTATCTACTGGCATGGATCGACACAGTTGCAATTTCCAGTTCAGTGGAACACAATGTGTTCTCTAAGAAGCAACACTGCCTGGGAAGGAGGATCTCTAACACAGCAGATATAAGATTGTAGGAACAGAAAGTACATATTTTGAATGCTTCATTCAGAATAATTGTGAGAAGGGTGGTCCTAGTTCCACCTTTTGGTTCCCAGAGCCCTTGCTTTTCCAATCCATACATAGGATCTAAGCCTGACCCTATGGCCACTTTGTTTATGAGCCCATCATCATGCAAGCATTGGATGGACCAAAGGAAGGGGCTGGCTGATATTCAGAAAATAGGTCATTCTATCCACCTGATTGTCAAGAGCCTCCTTGTGGCTGTGCTTATTCTTTAGGGTCACTCCAGAGAGGAATTGTATGGAGGTAGTGGTCCATTGCTGGAGAACCTCAACGAATACCACAATCTCTTTGAATTGACTCAAGGTCTTCCCTTCTCCATCAGCTGGTTATAGAGGATTTCCCGTGAGGCCATAAGTATGAGTTGAGGGAGTGACACCAGTGCCAAACAGGTAGGTGATCTGAAGGTCTGGGCAAACAAGTCACATTTTTTGTGTGTGTCTTCAGGACTACTTGAGTCTTTTCTTAAAAGTATCATTTTCTTCATACAATAGTTTGCTCCTCTGCCTCTCAACCTTTTTCTGGGCGTTTCTGTTAAGACCATGCTCATGATGGGCAGCTCCAACTGCAGTTACATGGTGGACCATAGTCATGCTCTCAGGTTTTACCTTACAGGGTATGTCCCTGCATGCTCTAGATCTCTGGGTCCCTAAAAATCTCACTGGTGTTGCAGGCCCCTTAATCATTAGGTACTTATGGTCTAACTTCTGATATGTCTGTGTCTTATCAGGACATTCAAGTTGCTTGATCTATTCTCTTTATTAGGTCCAATTAGAAAAATGTCAATCAATATAGAAGAGTAGCATAATGTGCTGTGACATATGAAGATGATAGAGTTCATTACAAAACATACCATTATAGACAGTAGAATTAACACAGACCCAGGGCAAGGCCGTGAAGATTTACTCCTCTCCTTACAAATGTAAAGGTGAGATGCTTTTGATTTTCCCTACTGATGAAGGTCAGGAATAAAGCATACAGCAAAATAATAGACACAAACTAAGTGCCAGAGGTTAGACTGGTATGCTCTAAAAAAAGAAAAATTATATCTGGCACAGAAGCTGCAATTGTGGATACCACCTGGTTGAATTTGCAGTAGCCCACTAGCACCCACCACTATCTATCTATCTATCTATCTATCTATCTATCTATCTATCTATCTATCTATCTCATCTATCTTTGTGTATTTGTGTGTAAGTTTGCAGAGACCAGATAGATGAAATGACTAGGGATAAAATGGGAATTGCCAGCCATGAATCCTTTAAGTCTTTGTTGGACTAATTTCTGCAGTTCATCTTGGGAGGAAATATTGCTTCTGATTAACTATCTTGGCCTGGAGGGAGGTTGCATTGCATTTTAAAAGGCTAACACTACTCTTTTCTATCATAAAGTCCCTTAACTCATAGGTCAGGAAACTAAGGGCCAACTTCTAAGTATATCTATCCCATTAGACATTCAGAGACTAGAGAAGTAACAGAATGGGTCCTTAGATCTATTGGACCCATTGTAAGATGGACTTGAGCCCAAATCCCATTTATAATCTGATACTGATAATACTCCATTTCCAACTACAAGACAATGGTGGTGGTGTTTTGGGTCCCCTGGTATTGGTGCCAACTGTGAGAATACCTAGACTTTTTGTCTGTCCAGTGCATATTTTGGCAAATTTGGGCAAGGATTAAAGAAATAAATGCCATGCTTGTGTGACATTGTGAGGAACTAGCTTTCCTTTCAATCACTGGGTTCTAGATCTGTGAGCTGACTTAGATCTAGTAACTAGAAATTGCAACTGTCCATTATACTGTCTAGCATCATCCTATGCTCATCAGTTCTCTATTATTTTTGATTGTACAAATCAAAACCTGGTTCAATGATTCTTAAACTTTAGTGTGCATCTCAACCACCTAGAGAGCAAGTTAGAACACAGATTGCTGGGCCACATCCCCAGAATTTTTGCATCAGTAGCTGAGATGAGGCTCAAGAATTTTCATTTCAAACAAGTTCCCAGATGGTGCTAATGCTGCTGATCTCAGGTCCACACTTTGATAACCACTGCTGTAGATGGCTGTTTGTCTGTGTCATCTTTGGGAAAATCATCATTTCTTAGCTATAATAAAACGTAACTTTGGGACAAGGCACCTTCACTGCCCCTCTGGCCATGCTGCTCATTATGGTCATTGCATCCACCTGGGCTCTGCCTTGATCAACTCCCCATATCCCCATTGATATTAGAGTCAACCCTGGCCTGACAGGACAACCAACTGTGGGTTCTCAGTGATGCTGGTCCTTAGGCCCTCCTGGAAAATATAAACAGCTAGGGGATTCAGTGTCTTTATTCTAATAGTCCCCCTTTCTTGAGCCTCTGACTCCTTTCTCAATTACTCTGCCAAAGAGGTTCCAACATTTTCCCTCAATTTACTTTACATTTTCACTCAATTTAATTTACATTGTGAATCCAGGCTTTGAGGAGTCGTCTCAGCAAACTGCTAGGACTGGTGTCCTTGTTAGACATGAAATTCCAAATTATGGTTGAGTTATCCACACTAATAAATATTTTCCTCTTCAGCCTTAATTCTACTTCCCTGGTCTAACACCCTCAAGATTTACCCGTACAGATGTTTCTCTGGTTCTTGTTTGATACATTTATGGTCTGGTCCCACCATCTGCCGTAGATCAAACGTGGTCACACAATGCCTTAAAATAGCAATTAGCTGCCTCATACTACCTATCAAGGATTTCAAGGTCATCATAAGTATCCAACCACTGCCAAAGTCCTGTAATTATCATCATCCTTATATTGATAAATTGCAGCGACAACTTAATATTCAAAGACTTAGCTTAAACCCCCACCTTATCCCAATTAGCCACAAATAAGAGCATTCGTAATTCTAATGTCACAGCTTGCCTGTTGTTATTACTAACTACCCCACTCTGGAACCAGTTTTCTCAGCCTTGGTTTCTTGGAGTAGACAGCGGAAAGGGATAGCTTTTGTGCTACTGTTTTATGGAGGTACAACCCTAGGGAAGTAAGAGTAAGGGGGAAAAGAGAGCAGTAAAGAAAGAGGGTAAGAAAATACAAGGTAGAGTGTTATGATACCAAGGTAACCATGCCTTCAGAACAAAAGAGCTGGTTGTCCCATCTTTTAAGACATTTCCAGAGAGGTCAAATAAAACCATTGCATATCAGAGCAGTCCGTTAGGGGAAGAAATAACAGACAATGTATCTGCTGACTTTTTTCTAGCTCTTGTCTTGCATTGTTGAAATCTGCCTCCATGGGAGTTAACTATTTGAAGTCCACATTTCCAGTTTACCCACACTTTCTTTCTTTCTTTCTTCCTTCCTTCCTTCCTTCCTTCCTTCCTTCCTTCCTTCCTTTCTTTCTTCCTTCCTTCCTTTCTTCCTTTCTTCCTTTCTTTCCTTTCTAAACATGGTTTCTTTCTCTCTTTCTTCTTTCTTTTTCTTTTTTCTTTCTTCTTTCTTCTTTATTTCTCTCTCTCTTTTTCTTTCTTTCTTTCCTTATTTCTTCTTTGTTTCTTTCTTTCTTTCTTTCTTTTCTTTTTTTTTTTTGAGATGGAGTCTTGCTCTGTTCCCCAGGCTGGAGTGCAGTGGTGCAATCTCGGCTCACTGCAACCTCCGCCTCCCAGGTTCAAGTGATTCTCCTGCCTCAGCCTCCTTAGTAGCTGGAATTACAGGCATGCACCACTATGCCCTGCTAATTTTTGTATTTTTAGTAGAGATGGGGTTTCACCATGTTGGCCAGGGTGGTCTTGAACTCCTGACCTCAAGTGATCTGCCTGCCTTGGCCTCCCAGAGTGCTGGGATTACAGACATGAGACACTGTCCCCGGCCTTACCCACACTTTCTAATCTATCCCTGAGGAAGCTGGAGCCTCTCTGGGTCCCCTCTGGCAGATCATGAAGATCTGCCTTTGTCATTTGGAGCTGTGCACGGGAACTCCTCAGTTGGTGGTGGCAGTGCCACAGAATTTTGGATGTAATAGCCATGGGTGAGGTGTGATCTATTGCTGAGGCTGCTCTGGCAGGGAAGCAAGGGTGACAGTGATGGGGGTGATGGTATTGGTGGGGCCAAGCAGATCTGGCATGGCACATAAAATGCATCCAGCTCAGTCAGCATATTTAACACTTATCAAAGACATATGAAGAAACAATTTTAATATAGTATTAAGATTTAGAAATTGGAGAAAAAAGATTTAGCCAAATTCCTTGACCTTATGAAGTTATAAAATATTCTGTGAAACATACATATAAATAGATAATATTAATATAATGTACTAAATGCAGTGACAAAGGCAAGCATGGGTTAAATAGGAAGAACAGAAAGGGGCAGCTAGCTTGGTTTGAGGGGCCTGGTCAGGGAAAATTTTCTGGAGGCAGGACCAACTACAGAGGCATGCAATCAGGTAGCTTAGGGCCTTACCCTCAGAATTGTTGGTGCTTGGGGCTTAATGCTTTGTGGCCCCCTTTTGAAATTTTTAGTTTCATCTTTGAATTTGTGTTTTGTAAATGAAGTCCAATGGGACAATGGAGCACATGATGGGCACTTGAAGCCTCTGCTCATCTTGTGCTATTCACTTCTGGCTGCCTCCCTCCTCCCTGGCCCATTTACAGCCTGCTAGAACTCTAGGGCAGGAGGAGGCCATCATCCTCCTTTTCCCCAGCAGGGGCCACAGCATAGAAGCATGGAGGGTCAAGGTCAGGTTTGGCCATCACTCCTTTTCCCCAGCAGGGGCCACAGTGTAGAAGCGTGGAGGGTCAAGCTCAGGTTTGTGCTCCACAGTGTCCTGGGCAAGGCAAGGCAGCAGTTGTTTCTGCCTCGGCTGGCAGAGCAACAGCCATGTTTGGGTCAGCAGGGACTTCTCACCTGTTCCCAAATCAGGTGCCAAGTGTTTCCCTGTGCAAAGTCTAAATATTTTGGATTGGGACGACCTCCTGTGGAAGGGATAGGTTGAATTCCACCTGTGAGATTTTCATTTTTTATTTTGCACTGGGCCACCCAAATTATGTGGCCACCTTGCCTGGAGGCAATGATGATGCTTAAATTGATTTGTGAAGGATAAGTAGAAATTTTCCAGATGAAAGAGGTGGGAAAGGGGTTGAAAGGGTCTACTAAGGAGTGGGACATGAAACAAAAGATTTCACTATTTATGCAGAAAATGTATTTTTTTCTCTCTTGAATATTTTGGGGGATGGTAGTTCCATTTCCTGAAATGGAGAAGAGAAGGTATGAGTGGTTCAGGGAGGAACCTGAGTTTCCTCTGGGTATGTTAATTTGAGATTCCCACTAGACCTCGTTTTGGAGATGTCTAGTTGACAGTCTGGAGTCGGAGGCAGAAATAAGGGCTGGATATAGGCTTAACGCCATGGTATCAAGTGAGGTTGCCCAGGTAGGGAATGTAAATAGAGCAGAAAAGAGGATTTGGGCAACTTTGTTTTAGATCAAGCTTGTCCAACCCATGGCCTGTGGGCTAAAGGCAGCCCAGGATGGCTTTGAATGTGGCCCAACACAAATTTGTAAACTTTCTTAAACCATTATGAGATTTTTTTTTTTTTTTTTAGCTCATTAGCTATCATTAGTGTTAGTGTATTTTATGTGTGGCCCAAGACAATTACTCTTCTTGCAATGTGGCCCAGGGAAGCCAAAAGATTGGACACCCCTATTTAGATGATGATCAGAAGAGGAGGATTCATGGACACCCCTATTTAGATGATGATCAGAAGAGGAGGATTCAGTAAAGAAGGAAGACATTCAGGGGAATATCACAGAGAAAGAGATGAAAGTATTTTGAGAAGGAGGTCGGCACATAGTTTGAAAAGTTTTAAGTCAACATCAGAATTTCAAGGTATTTCATATAAAATGCGGACTTTTAGCCTGTCTTGAACAATCGACAGGGCAGACAACACTGGCCCACATTCTGCACGGTAAGAACCAGTTGCAGGCACACAGAGCCTGCGCTCATGAATGGGCGTGCATGTTCCAGCTTCACTTCTCCACCTAATAGTCCTTGTCACCCTCATTATTAGGGCTTATCAGTCCTCATTTGTGATTGTGCTTTCCTCACGGAAAGTCCTGCAGGCGAGAACTATTTCTCTGTGTGTAACTCTCCATCAAAGCCAGGAAAAGAAAAGATAGTCTATGTGTTTAAAAACAAAATTGGAGAAAGTGTATTTCTTTGTAGAAGTAAAGAATATTCTGTGTGCTTAATTAGGAAACAAAGCCTCTTCAAAAGAAACAGCTTTGCCTGTTTTACTCAGTTATAATCCATTACCTCCCTGGCTTCTGTATGCTTTCCAGTTGACCCTACCCTAAATTCATTTCCAAATTCTGTTCCCAGAACCAATATTTCTCAAATGCTTTCATGTTATTTCTTGCTCAATTAACTTCAGTGAGTAGTGAATGTTGGTGTCCACATTTTCTGAACACAGAATATATTAATTGAGGCTGTTTTTAAAATTTAAATGCACACTTAGGAGCATTTATCTACCATTCTCTGCTGACCCTCCTCCCAGGTGCTAATTTAGGACCAATGCCAGTTCAGATCAAATTCTACCTGAAAAACTATTTTCTAATCATGCCACATGTAGGGACCATCTTGGGGACAAGACAGCATCTGTGTGGCAGGAGTAGTTCACTCCAGTCCCCTTGAGAGCCCTTGCCTCTGGGGGGGCTGCAACCAGCCTCAGTGGCAGGGTGAGGGTTGTGGCTTCTGCATCCCAGGGTCGGCTCCTTCTCACCACCCCCTTCCCTTCCTCCAATTTGTCCCCGAGAGCCTCACCTTCCCTAGTTCATCACATTCCGGTGACACAAATATCCTATTTATGGGTATTAATTATATTAATACATAATAGTATTGTAAATTAGAAACTTCATCTCTCAGGAGAAAAGAAAACTAGTTGGTTTTGTCCTTTCTTGCAAATTCAAGGCGGTACTATAGCCTAGTGGTTAGAAGCTTCATCTCTTTGCCAAAGTGCTTGCATTCAAATCCCTTTTCCTTTGTATCTTATTCTGACCTGTAAAATGGGAATAATGACCCACCTCATCTTTTATGTGTAACAGGGGGACCAGCCCAAACTGGGCCTACTCTGTTGATAACAAAATGTCGAGTTACCTTGTAGGTATAGCAGAGGCAAAACTACAAGTCATGTAGTCCAGGAAGACATAATTTAAAAAAGCTTTGACTTCTAACAACATCTGGAACCACTGATTCCTTCCCTGGAAACCAAAAAGACTGAGACATGACTGGAACCTGAACACTAGGACTCTTTCAAAAGCAAAGGGTCCCTTGGCCCTGAAGAGCTGGGGCTAAAATCTGCCTTAATACACCTTACCATAAATGGTCAAATTTGAAACTGTCCAATCAGACCCATGCTAAGTCAACATTCCTAAATCCTTTTCTTTGCCCTCTGATCCCTTGTAACTCTCTTTTTTTCTTTTTTTTCTTATTTATTTATTTATTTAAGATGGGGTCTTGTTCTGTCACTCAGGCTGGAGTGGAGTGGCACAATCATGGCTCACTGCAGCCTAGACCTCCTGGGATCTAATGATCCTCCTGCCTCAGTCCCCCAAGTAGCACCACTACGTCCGGCTAATTTTTGTATTTTTTGTTGAGATGCTGTTTTGTCATGTTGCTCAGGCTGAAAAACTTTCATTAGATTCCAAATCAGGGAGACAGATTTGAGCCCAACTCCTTGCTGGCTGATTTGCAATAAAACCTTTCTTTTCTCAAAAGCTGGTGCCTTGGTATTGGCTTCCGTGTACATCAGATAGCAAGCCCATTTGCTCAATAACATGAAGATTATATGAATTAATACATAAAGTTCTTAATTAGTAGCAGTTGGCACATAGTAAATGCTAAAATTTTTGCTGCTATACTATATCATTATTATGGTTATCTTATGGCATACTATTATATCTTCTTTCCATTTAGTTATTGTATAACCACTGGGCTGATTTATTCTATTCTCTGGAGTATAATTTTAATTTTTTTTCCACAGACCTTTCTGACTTTTGCCTAATTCCCTCCCTGTATCTATCCTTTTCTACTTATAAAGATAGAGAGAAATTTCTATTTTTAATTTACAGAAAGATGCATACTTATTAGAAAAAATAGAATATATTTATCTATAGATAAATACATATTTATAATTTATCAGAAATTAATATAGAAACAAAGTAACTCATGTCAAAATCCTTCACTTGGTTCCAGTAACATTTTTCTTAATACTCCCATTCTCTTCATTAATCAGTTCTTTATTCTGAATTCCATACATTTATGCATTGAATAAGTACTCATTTTGCACTGTATTTTAATGCAAGTTTATGTGATTTACTTTAAGTAATGTTTTGAATTTATTTTTTCATTTTTGAACTTTTCATTTTGAAATGAAGACTTGGTAAACAGTTTCAAAAATAGTACAAATAATTCCTGCATATCCTTCACCCAGTTCCCCCAAATGTTTCATCTCAAAAAACCACAGTAAAATGATCAGAATCAGGAAGTTAGCACTATACAATAATATTAACTTATTTATGGTCTCTATTTAAATTATACCATGTATCCCACTAATATCCTTTTTCTGGCCTAGATTCCCATCCAGGATCCCACATTGCATTTAACTGACATCTCTTCTTGATTTCCTTCAATCTGTGAAAGTTCCTTAGCCTTTGTCTTTCATGGTCTTGACACTTCTGAAGAGTGTTAAGATTTAATTCAGATTATGCATTGTTGGCAAAATTCCATACACCTGATGTAATGCTGCTTCCACTGTGTGTGAGGAGGGCTCTTCTATTAGAAAGTAAGCTTCATCAGAATTTAGGGGCTCGGTATCACCAGCGTCATCAGAGTCTTCCCACATGTACCCATTTTAACTTACAGGATCCAACTTATTTCCTGATCGATATCCTCATTTTAATAGTAGATACCTTGTGAGGCTGGGAGTTCAACTTGCAATATATTTCAGTTAGTCACAGAATGGGATATTCTGCATTTAATTTTCAGCCATCTCAGCCTTGTATTATAGGAGATAAGGGTCTCCTTCATTGCATACATAGATGTTTTGAGGTCATTTATGTGGCACTTGAGGTGGGAATTTGAATCCCAGAGCTCATCCTTATATCATCATTTTGCCAATTGACGTCAGGGACAACCATCTAATGTCATTACATTTATTAGACTCTCCAAAATGTTCAAAAGTATTATATACATAATCACCCAGCTCCTTCCTTCTTGTCCTTCCTTCAGATCAAGCCATACTTGATCTGGCCATAGAGGTACCCTAAATATCTCCACTTAATTACCCTAACTAACAGTGCTCTTTTTACTACTGAAGATAGAGTCATTAGTGTCTTTAAATCCAATCAGCTTAGATACTCAATTCTAGAAGCCCCAGAACCAATTACTCCTGATAACAAAATCATCTATATTAACCAGGGTTCTCCAAAGAAACAGGGTGATATGGTTTGGCTCTGTGTCCTCACCCAAATCTCACCTTGAATTATACTCCCATAATTCCCATGTGTTGTGGGAGGGACCCAGTGGGAGATAATTTGAAGCATGGGGCAGTTCCCCCATACTGTTCTCGTGGTAGTGAATAAGTCTCACGAGATTGATGGTTTTATCAAGGATTTTTGCTTTTGCATCTTCCTCATTTTCTCTTGCTGCCACCATGTAAGAAGTGCCTTTCTCCTCCTACCATGATTCTGAGGCCTCCCCAGTCACGTGAAACTTGTAAGTCCAATTAAACCTCTTTTTCTTCCCAGTCTTGGGTATGTCTTTATCAGCAGCATGAAAACAGACTAATACATAGGGCCAGTAGGAGATAGAGAGAGAGAATGTATGTGTGTGTGGGAGAGAGACAGAGAGAGAGAGATTGAAATAGATTTATTATAAGGAATGGGCTGATGTGATTATGGGGACTGAGAAGTCCCAGCAGAAGAGCTGATGGTACATACATTCCAGTTTGAGTAGGAAGGGCTGAGAAGCAAGTGAGCTGATGGTGTTGGTTCCAGTCTGACAGTGAAGGTCTGAGAACCAGAAAAGCCAATGATGTAAGATTCAGTCTGAATTCAGGCCCAAAAGCAGAAGACTTCTGTCACAGTTTGAAGACAGGAAGAGAGAAAACATTCTTTCTTACTTATATTAGGTTGATGCAAAAGTATTTTGCCATTACTTTTAATGGCAAAAACTGTGATTACTTTGCACCAACAGAATACTTTTAATCCATTCAGGCCTCCAAAAAATTGGAAGAGGCCCGCACACATTGCAGACGGAAATCTGCTTTATTCAGTTTACTAATTCAAATGTTAACCTCATCAAGAAATACCCACATAGAAATTCCCATGAGTAGTGTTTAGCTAAATATCTGGGCACTCCATGGCCCTGTTAAGTTGACACGTAAAGTGAACCATCACACCTTCTAAACACTTCAAATCAGGAGGCACACAATGACATTTTGTCTAATTACTAGTGATGTTAACTTAGATCACTTGGGTAAGGCAGTCTTTCAAATTTCTTTACTTAACATTATTTTCCTCTTTGTATTTGGTAAATATCTTGTGGTGAGATAATTGAGACTGTGTAAATATCCTGTTTTTCATCACACCTTTACCTGCTAATTTTAACATCTATTAATGATTCTTGATTGAGGTAATTATTACTGTAATGTCATAAAATGATTTTATATTTCTGTTATTTCTTCTATATTTATTAATTTGAATTCTCTTATTTATTTCTTGAATTATTTGTATCAGTATGGACTTATCAATATATATTTTTTTTGGCGGTTATAGTCCATTATTCTCATTATTAATTTTGTTACTCAACTTGTCATAGATTTGGGCATTAGGAGATCTTTAAATCATATTTAAACAGCTTTGCTCTATGAATCCTCATGTTTAGGTATGTAAGGTTTGTATAAATAAACAAATTTTCTCTATTATTATAGCAATCCAGGTTTCTTCGCATAGAAATGCCTTAAAAACATTTTTTTAAGGCATGTTTAATTAAAAGTACTACACTAGATAAAGGAAACTTAGTAGCCACCCCAGATAAAAACAAAACGAAATAAAACGACAGCAACCACAATGACCCGTCCCACTACTACCAAGTTATTTTACCCTTCCAGATCAATAATTGTTCATGGGCATTGTATTGAAATGCTATAAAGACATTTTCACTGGCTACAGACACTATTTCAAATGAAATATAAAGAAACATGAAAACATTGACATTTTAAAGTGACTCCTATGGATTTGATTCCATGAATAATTAAAATATAGCATTTAGTGCTCTTATACATTTTATAACTCATTCATTTATATCAGTCTTTATATCTGAAAGAGATTTAATGTGTTGTTTAAATTCATTGTTTTCTTTTACTGCAAGCCACAGAAAGAAATTCTAGTTATTTCATCCCAAAAGGAATTTATTGAAGGGATATGAGGTAACTAATAGAATGGAAGAGAAACCAAAAATCTGGCTCAGAAAAGAAGTATCAAAAAGAGCTGCAGGAATCCCTAAAGAAGGAACTAAAAGCAGACCTTTGAAGAACGTTTATCTCCCTAAAGATAGTCTTTGTGGGATTCTGTACAAGATCCAAATATTAAAGACAGAGCAAGTAATCTAACTTAACTGCCAGTCCCAAAAAGATTGGTTCCCCTTGGAGAGAATGACATCTTGGTTTGAGTTCCCTCAGAGCAGACTCTGAAACAAGGTTTCAAGAACGAGTGGTTTATTTTGGAGATGATCCTAGAAAACCTCAGCAGGGGAGTGGGGAAGAGAGGCAGGGAAGGAAGAGAAGCCAATAAAGGATGTGTTATCAAAGCAGTTCCCACAATGAGCAATTGGAGCTTCATCCCACAGGGAGACAATCTAGAACACACATCAGAGTTATCTCAACCCAGAAGTGAGGAAGCTAGGATATTTTTCAACATATCTATTATTTACACGATTTGCTGGGGTCTTCTGGGCATTAACTCTTGGGCACTTTTGGCTTGTCCTGTGTGTGAGACGAGTGTTCTATTGCAACCAGACGAAAGTTCTCAAGCAGAGACACAGGAGTTTGCAGTGAGGGCAACCTTCTGTGAGTAGAAGCAAGTGCTGAGAAGACATGGGCAGAGCATGGCCATGTCTTCTGCAGGGGTTTCCTTAAGTAAGATTGGGATGCTGTTTCTAGAAAGAGATTGGCATCTTGGCAGGCAAAAGTAGTCGATATTTATTTTGCCATGAAGGCAAATGTCTCATTTTACAGGAAAGTTGTTTTCATGTCAAATGCTGTGTATAGTATGAATTAGGATGTTTTCAGCTACATGTAGGAGCCTACCAATTATAAATGGCTTGAAAGAATACAGATTGTATCAGGCATGATAAACTACTTTATGCTATGGTAACAAACAACCCCCACCAGTGGCTTAACACAACAGAAGTTAATTTCTCACTCACACAAAGTAACAAAGTTGGGTGAGGATTCAGGCAGCTCTTCACAGCAGCTATTTTTCAGGCATTGGCTCTTCCTTCCAGGCTGTTTGATCTTATGACACCTCCATAAATATACATGCTCCCGTGGTTACCACTGCAGGGGAAGAGCAGGTAGAGAGTCAAACATGAGATAGCACATGACACTTCTGGCCACATTTCATTTCATCCACCGAGTCATGGAGCCATGCTTTGCTGGAGAAATGCTGTGTCCCTGTGTGTCCAGGAGTAGAGAAGAACAGGATATCGGTAATTACAGGGAATAACTACTACAAGGTTTGGAGGGAGATAAGTCCAGGGGTGTTTCAGTGGCTTGAGTGCCATCCCTGACTTGCTAAGGACATCTTTTTGTCACATAATGACTCCAGTAGCTCCAAATACCACTTCTTCTGACATCAATATTCATAGGCAGGAAGAGAGGGTTGGGGTCTCTCTGCCTCTTTTTTCTAATCAGGTGGGGTGGAGCTTCTCTTCTCCCACCCTGACTCTTTATCAAGGAAGAGAATCTTTCCTAAGAGCCTCGCAATAGACTTCCAATTATGCTTCACTAGTCAGAACTGGGTCATATGACTACCTCTAGCTGCAAGGGGGCATCTGACATTTGCAGCCTCGCTCATGAAAGTCAGGTTCTGTCAGCTTAGGAAAAGGGGTAGGAGAATAGCTGTTGTGTCAGAATCAGCAATCAATACCACGTGTCTGCCACACACGGCGACAATATTCTCACTGTCCATGTGTAGGATTATAAAACATGTGCCCCAAATCACTATGCTGTTGAAACACAACTCACTGAATCCCCACCATGTGGGAGTCTGAATCACAATCACCAATGGCAGAGTTGTATTTAATCACAACATACCAATTCCTGAGGAAATGGAGTATTTCTTGAAATCCAATATCAAGTAACTTCCTGGGAACATCTATTTGAAGGATCAGATGAGAAATCGTGGCTCTTGTGTAACAATTCATAACAATTTAAGAGAAGTTTCTTTATACAGAGTTTTTCAGAACTTATAATCAAAATGGCAGACTACAAATAAGTAGAAGGCTGGAGATTGATCGAGAAAATTTTCCCTCCTGAAAGATAAACTACAACTTGGCTTATTTTTCCAAGAATCAACTTCTCAGACTCTAGGCAGATAAATGAACACAAAATAACTTACTACTGTGTATTTTAGAATCATACGCATTATCTGAGACTTTAATAACAGTTAAACAGATGGTAGATGGTAGCAGAGATGCCTGTTTCAAATGACAGTGGTCTAACAGCTCTCAGTTAAATTGCTTGTGACAGCAGAAGGAAAAAAAGACTTGCAATGCTATCAAAAGCTAAAACTTAAAAATAATTATAATAAACTGGAAAGAAATTTACTAAGTGGTGCTAGACTGAGGAAAAAAAAATCTATTCCATCTTTTACTCTGGAAACAAAGACAGCGTGAAAACAGTAGGAATATATTTTGTATCCCCTCTGTCTGCCTTAGGGAGCCAGAGTCTGCCTCAACCAAAAAAGGACACCTGCTTATTTAGGAAATGCTTTGAGATTCAATTTCACTTCCACTAAATCACTTCCTAGCTTCCACTAAACCAGAAATTAAAGTGGGAACCCAGAGCCAGTTGAGCCATGATCCAGGAGGAGGTATCTTCCTACTGCCAGACATCCCATCTGAAAGGCCACCAACCAAATCACAAATCTAGGTGACTAAATTGCTTGATATAACTGCTAAATACTGATGCATCATCCACAGCTTTCCAGAGCAGATACTGATGCACATTAATTTACAAATTTCAGACTATGGAGATGCTAATAATTGTGTCCATTAGGTTAACCCAGGCAAAACAGGCAAGATGGAAGCTGGGGTTGGGGAACCCAGACATAGAGATGTAGGGATAGAAATGGGGGTTTTTCTTTAGGAACCAGGTAAGCTGGACTGTCAGTTTCTCAATTTGTACCTCATGTTCCAGACACGTCTATGCCTGCTGTATGTTCAAAGGGATCAAACCCTTTTGTATATTGAGACCGAAATATTGACAGTGGAGGAATAGGCTGGGAGATCACCTAGGATACATTTCTGAAAGTAGACACTAAGTTCAATAATGTCAGTGTAGAAGGATATTAATCACCTATACCCCAAAACTGATAGTGGATATTAACAAGCTACCTCACATATTACTGAGTATGACACATTCCTTTTGTATCTCCCCTTTCCCCCCAGTTTCATCTTCTGAAGTTGACTTGATTCAAGTACTCAAGGCCCAGATGAGCTCACCCTTCTTCAATAGGTTAGGTGACTAAATGCTTCAGGGTTTTCTGCAAAATAAAAAGGAACAACAAGAGAAGAAAAGCTCAGGTTTCCTCTCAGCACTGATTCTTCACATTGGGTTTTATTTAGGGAAATCTCCAGAATTATCTTCATGTTTATACAGGAAAATAAAACAGTATTCAGACCTTTATAAAAAGATAGTACCTTCCTAAGACTGGATTTTGGATAAAAAATGGTATTTAGGTTGCATCAAGCTTTGAAAACTGAAAACAAAAATGTGATTGCAGTTTCTTAAATAGACTCTGGACCTGAGAGGCAGATGTGATTCTGAAATTTCAAATATATATTAAACCAATACTCTTTCTAAAAGCCTTCAATCTTGTTTGGTTTGATTTGTCTGATACAAAGGACAGCTTCTATAGTAGGTGAAAATTTTCAACTTTCACTAATCATTTCTTTAAAAGTTACTAATGTGGCACCCCTGTTTGAACTGTGAGCAAAAAATGGGTAAATGCATGAATGGTAATTTCTTTGTCTTGCTTGAATACAAAAGCAAGTTGGTAACTTCCCAGGCAATGAAAAACAGAAAAATGTTGGCAAGTGGACAAGTCACTTTCTATGCAACTTTATTCACTCTAGCAACTTTTTCTGCATATATTGTGAATTCATTAGAGATAATACATTTTAAAAATATTTCCATAATTGCGCACAATATAAAAAAATACAAAAACACCAAGAACATTTTTTAAATTATCCATTTGAATCTTGAGCTTTAAGATGCCAGGCCAGGCGTGGTGGCTTACGCCTATAATCCAGCACTTTGGGAGGCTGAGGTGGGTGGATCACGAGGTCAAGAGATCGAGACCATCCGGGCCAACATGGTGAAACCCCATCTCTACCAAAAATACAAAAATTAGCGGGGCATTGTGGCATGCACCTGTAGTCCCAGCTACTCAGGAGGCTGAGGCAGGAGAATTGCCTGAACCTGGAGGCAGAGGTTGCAGTGAGCCAAGATCGCGCCACTGCACTCCAGCCTGGTGACAGAGCGAGACTCGGTCTCAAAATAAAAAAAAAAAAAAAGATGCCAGAGAATCCACATCAAATACAGAAATTGGGAATAAATCATGTTTACAGACTGTATAATTGAAGAGATCAGCGAATAATTGGGGTGTATGTGGAAGTGGGGAGTACATTTGTTTTTTTGTTGTTGTTGGTTGAGCAGCAACATACCATCTAGACAAAGTTTTTTCTAATTGCTACTTGAGTCTTAGTTTTGTAACAAGATGATGCATTAGTATAGGGGCTCCTGAACAGTTTATGAATTGGCCAAGGTAGGGGTTGAATTGTAGGCATATTCCCCTCATCCCACAAAAAAAATGTGTGTTGTCCTAACCCTCAATACCTCAGAATGTGACCTTAATTGGAGACAGTGTCTTTCTTCACAGGAGTAAACAAGTTAAAATGAAGTCATTAAAGTGGGCCATAATCTAATATGAATGGTGCCATTGGTATAGTGGTATCATGCAAGATTCCCTAATAGAATAAGATTGTGTCCTTATGCAAAGGGGAAATTTGGACTCAGATAGATACACATAGAGGGGAAACATTGTAAAAAGACACAGGGAGATGATCAGCTATAAGCCAAGGAGAGGGGTCTGGAACAGATCCTTCCCTCACTGACCTCAAGAGGAAGCAACCTGCTGACACCTTGATCTCAGACTTCTAGCTCCAGAACTGTGAGACAATACATTTCTGTTGTTTAAGTCACCCAGTTTCTTTACTTTATTATGGTAGCTCTAGCAAACAAATACAGGGATTAGTGTATATCTTAGAATTCTATACAAGATTTTGTGTGTTTGTGAGCAGAAGGACATGCTTTTTTCCCTTTCCTTTCCTCTTCCTAGTATTGGGCATGTAAATTGCCAGGATAATGGGAGAAGACAGGTTTTTTAAGAATGTATAATGATATTAAGTAAATGGGCAAAAATAGATCAATAAACCGTGCTGCAGATTTTGATCACCTAAGATCATTGGGAAAGGAGCCACCGTTTTCAGGTTCATTTAGATAAATGGTTGTTAGCGAACACTCCTGATTGAGAAAGATTAGAGAAAGACAACCATCAGGAAGACCACCGCATGGCTCACCGCATGGTTCAGCCTTGGAGAGACATCCAATTCTGTTCAGAAATTTTGTCAGGCAAGGATCCTCCCCACTCCCACTGTGAGAAAGAGGTGGGCAAACTCTTAATGAGAAGCCTCAGAGCTGTGGGCAGAAGAGAAAGGGGGAAAGTAAACCCAGCAGCAGAGAAGTGACCTGGCTCTTCCAGAATCAGGAGGGTCTGAGAAACGTGGTGTTGTATAAAGTTGTTGAGTGCCCCATTCATGGGCTATGGGGGCATTTGGAAATAGTGCCCTCTGGGACCCAGGGTGTTGCATGATGACTCAAGCCACTCGGAGAGGAAGGGAATACTGAAGGTACTTAGGGCGGTTATTCTGCTTATGACGGTGTAGATTGTGGTGACAAAACGAACCTGCTAGGTCTGCTGCACTCAGGGAAAGTATATTTCTCAAAGGCAGCCCATCTAGAAAACATTCAATCAGCAAACCCCTAAAATTAGTACATGTTGCCTTTTTTCTTTGAAGACTAGACATCTGAATCCTTCTTAATATATTGGTGGCAAATAACTGTTTTCCCTCTTCCCACCCCCCTCCCTTCCCCACATACCATGCAAGTTCAGGAAAAACAAATTATAAGAATTTAGTTATTTCTCTCTTGGGTCTATTCTGATCAAGGAAGAAATTTTGAAAGCTATTTACCAGCAAAAGAGTTTCAATTGTTTGGGATTAAAAAGTTTAGTACTAGTCCATTATCACCTACAGAGGCATCAGTAAGCCAGAATAATGAATCGATGTGCACTAAATGGGATTTGAACCCAACATTCAGATTAATAAAAGGCCAGCTAATATACCATCAAGTTTATAAAGTTTGTTTGAATGTTGGACAAAGCCAGGGCTCGATATGTTCTCTGCTCTTCCTCTGGGAACTGGTGGGGAGAGGACCTACCACTTGTCAGGAGGCTGATCATATATCCCATGAGGAGGTTAATCTAGCTAGAAGTAGGGAGAGATGGGCAGTGGGAGCATGAGAGTCTGGTGACCCTTAAAGTTGGGAGCTCGGGGTTCACTGGTTCCTTCTCTCAGGTGTGTGGTGTGATGTCTACTATTCCTAAAAAAGAAGGAACAGCACCACTTGTAAAAATTTAAGTTTGGAGCCAGCAGCGATCAGATGGGACTGCAAATGGTATCCTGGAAATAGGGAGGGGACCCATGGTGTGTGTGTCCATGACAACAGGAGTGCTGGTGGTAAAGGGCAATTCTCAGCTGTGCATAAGCTGTTGGTCTTGGAAACTAATTGTGACAAGCCTAAAGACTGAGTAATGTAGCCAAAGTATGTGTGGAGACACCTCACTGGAGTTAGGGAGGGATATTGGCCTTTGTAAGGATTGAAAAGTTTTCATGGAGGGGGACATGGCAGGGTGGGTCTCTTCTTTTTTTCTTACCGGTTGAAAAATGCCTAAGAACACGTTGGATTTCAGTGAATAGAAGAGTTTTTTTAAAAGTTAAAAGAACACATTGGAAATATAGGATTTCTGTGCAGCATGAAAGTGCTCATCATCAAAAAGATAGTGCATCTTGTGAGGACATGTTGCATCTATGAAGACCTCTTTCCCTCTGCCCTTTCTCTCCTCTACCTCCCAGAACACTGCCCAAGAACTACCAAGATGATATTTCATGGGTAAAGAGATGATTATTTGCACACAGAAAAGCTGATTCTAAAGGTGCAAAAATAAAAAGGAACCTCTTTATGGTCTAAAGAGGCTTCGGGAAGATAAAGATGGAGTCAGATGTCCAAGGGAGAGGAGATTTCTCTTCTGTCTCTAAGGTGCTGGCTATGTGGGCGTGTCACAAGCTGAGAACCAAGGTTCCACTCCGGTAAGAAGTCAAATCTCAGAACATTGTTTTATATATTCTTTTAGACTCTATATGTCTGGCGAGCTAACAGTAAAACAGTTTGTATCTAGACTTTACTGTCCTACCCTTTCCACATATGTGTTCTTTAGGGAACACATGTATCCCCTTTTTTCCCCTAGGCAGAGGGCATATGGCTTGAAGACCTTATATAATTTAAGAGCCATTGTTTAAGTTACAGTTATTTTATTCTTGCTTGCTAGCCTGTTGTAGGTGGAGATGAAAAGTTGTGATGACTGCTATTGGATGTTCATATATGTATAATGCCATAGCAATCCTTGCAAAACTCCAGAAGGTAGATATTATTACCTCCATTTTCTAGTTGAAGGACTTGAAGTTTGACAAGGTTAAATGATTTATTTTTTAAAAATTTTTATTTTTATTTTTTATTTTTTGAGATGGAGTCTCGCTCTGTCACCCAGGCTGGGGTGCAGTGGCACGATGTCGGCTTACTGCAAGCTCCGCCTCCTGGGTTCACACCATTCTCTTGCCTCAGCCTCCCGAGTAGCTAGGACTGCAGGCACCCACCACCACGCCTGGCTAATTTTTTGTATGTTTAGTAGAGACAGGGTTTCACCGTGTTAGCCAGGATGGTCTCGATCTCCTGACTTCGTGATCTGCCCGCCTTGGCCTCCCAAAGTGCTGCGATTATAGGCTTCAGCCACTGCACTTGGCCAGTTAAATGATTTAACCAAGGTCAAGAGTGGTTTGACCATGGTGAGAGCCTGGATTCAAGTTTAGATCTTCCCTGATCCAAGGCACTGTTTAGGGTCTGTTCATTTTATTGCACTGTCTACTAAAATGTTTATGAATGTGCATGTGTGTTAACAGTCCTTTTTTGAGCAGAATGACATCATTAATATGTCTAGAGGCTGGGTGCTTTTCTCCTTTAGGCTTTCACCTTGATAGCTTTAGGACAAAGAGATTATGACTGATCCCTGTGTCTCTGCCTTGAAGATTTGAATGAGGCTTAACACTGCAATCGTTTTGCTGAATTATTGTTTTTTAAACTATCGTTGTCAAATGAGGCACTTTGGAAATACATCATTACTCTGAATGTATTCATACGTGGAACACTGAGTGAATTCAGTGAGTGACTAAAAGGATTTGGGGGCCTTCACCAAAAATGTTGATTCATATGCACGTCATTTTGCCAAGTGAGATTTGTGAATTACAATATTTTATTCAATTTCTTTCTTCTTAGTCATGCAAAATATTCTGGAAACAACTAATTTCATTGCATCAAAGAGCAAAAAAGGAGCTATGGAGGTATTAGTACCAGGTCTGTTGTGATAGGAGTGGAGCGGGCAGAGAATGAAATAACTTTTAGTGAAAATAAAAATTCAAAAATTCAAATGGCTACAGATAATGGAGTTGATATTGGGCTACCTAGCTTGTTTCAGTGACTGCCCTTTTCAGAATCTCCCATAGTCAACAATAGTAAACAAAACCATGTCACTTGCTTAGAAATCTTTCATCCCAGGAAAAATAATCTGAATCTAGCCATTCTTGCCTCAGGCGATCAGAGTTTTATTTGCTTGTTCATTTTGTGCAAAAATGTCTGTGCTTATGAACATACTTAATAAATTCCTTCTCATTAATTTTTCTTCCTTTTAAATGCCCACTAACATAGATGGAAACATTGACGTTCTTTTGGATTTGCAAGGGTCTCATGACACTGCGCTGGGAATGCTTGAGGAAGTTTTCTCATTTCTCAGTTAATGCTTAACCTGCTTTGTTTAGTGGCAGAAAGCAAAAAATGGAGCAGACAATATTGAAGAGATGAAACTCAGACAATTTTCCTAGGAATTCTGAAACAACTTACTCATTTTCTTCTCAGATACAATCTGAAAAGAATGATTACTATTAATATTAAAGGGACTTTGTAGTCCATTCATAGGAAACTATGGGGGGGAGGACTATTTTTGGTTCTTGATGAGCCATTGATGAGAGAATTGTACTATATTTACTCATATTTTTCTCTATGTAGTCATTTCTGCTCATTTTCCAAACTCCCTGCCAACTCTACCTCTAGTTTTAAGTTTCTTCTCAGAGACTGCCACGTTTTTCTAGGTTAGGTGCTGTGGTTGGCAATGGCAGCAGATGAGTTGCTGCAGTCCTTGTTGGAACAGTTGAAGGGGCCAAAACATTCCTATTTCTGGAATTGTTTCCTAAGGGTTGCCAGGCTGGATAGTTTCTAAGCACATGTCTTCCTTCTCTGGGTTCCCCAGGCTATTGGTTGTACTTGAAGGCATTTTAACTTGCATGAGTTCCCTCACTGTCTCATTACAGCTGTAAGCTATTTTCCTTAAGGAGGAGTAATTACTTAAATGAATATGAAACACTTCTGTAGTGGCCTTCCCATATTTATTTGCCTGGAATGAACTTATTTCTTTTCAGAATATCAATAACCCAAAGATGCAGGCTTTATATTTTCTCATGTCCCAGGTTTATAGATTTTTACATATCACAAAAACTCTTCATCCAGAAGAGTTTAAATGATATTTGGCTGTTCCAATGTTACATTTTTAAAAGCATAGAAGGTTTTGTTTCTTGGTTTTTAGCTTTTTATAATACATACTTAGTACTACGTTTCAAGTTGAAGATGAATTAATTCCGTTAATTCTCATGTGATGTTTCTTCCTGTCTTCTCTTAGATGATACTGGATCTTTCTTACCATTCCCAGAAAGAAACATAGGCGTGACTTTTTTTTTTTGGGAGTGGGGGGGTCAAAATGTTCCTACTATAGCTCTTAAGTATACTGAAAAATGCTTAGCTTTCTACCCATATTATCCAGATTTTCTATTGGTTATAACAGAAACTCTTGATGCTGGTGGTGAATATCTGTCTTGGTTTTAAAAGCAGGCCCACAAAGAAATTTGATAGCATAGAGAAAATCGAAACCAAAATAATAAAGGAGAGAAAAACGTTGAATTCCAGATATGAATAATAACACATGTAATAAAAAGTAAAAGAAATTAAATGAGATATATTTCTCCAGAGCTTATTTCTTGGTGTTCTCAAAATCAAACTTCTGAAAAACACACTAGAAAAATTCCCTCACTTTAAGGTCTTAACAGAATGAGGATCTACTCAGTAGTGTAGAGGGAGAAGTCTCAGAAAATGGAATAGGCTGAAGATAGGTCTATAAAATATTTCCAAACTGAAGCATATACAGAAAAGAGAATTGAAAATACAGAAACAAGTTTTAGAAATATATAGGTCTCACTGAGTGTGGCAAAGTGTACCTATAGCCCTAACTACTTGGGAGGCTGAGGCAGGAGGATCGCTTGAGTCGAAGAGTTCTGGGCTGTATTGTGTTATGCCAAACAGGTATCTGCACTTAGTTCAGGATCAATATGGTGACCTCCCGGAAGTGGGAACTGCCGGGTTGGCTAAGGAGGCGTGAACTGGTCAAGTCGGAAATGGAGCAAGTCAAAACTCTTGTGTTAAGTAGTAATGGGATCACATCTGTGAATAACCACTGCAGTCCAGCCTGGGCAACACACCAAGACCTCATCTCTAAAAAGAAAAGAAAAGATGTGGGAGTCAATGAAAAGATCTAGCATATATTTAATCAGAGTCCCAAAAGGAGAGGAGAAAAAGAATGAAAAGAAATAATATTAAAATTATGGAAAATACTTTTTTTTCATTGCCAGTGAACTTTATTTATTGACCACTTATTACATACCAAGAATTATGCTAAGTACTACTGGTGAATTATTTTTCTTATTTCCCGTAACAAACCAATGAAGTAGTAGTATACTTATTAACATTCTATAGATGAAAAAACTGGCTTGCGGAATTTAAAGTAAAGTTACAATTAAGTTGCAGAGATAAGTTTCAAGTTTCTGACTTTACAGTCCATACTTTTAACTATGTACTTTTTATTGTGTTTATGATGTGAGTCACAGAGTTGGTATAAATACCTCTTGAGCCTCTGAGTGCCTTGAATTTCTCAGAGCTTTTGGGGTGGTCTTAAAGGTTTGTGCTGAGACGTGGTTAGGTTTAGGTAACACAACTCTGTCGTGGATACCCCACTAAACCTGATCTCTTTCATCATTCATTCTTTATTATATTTCGAAGGCCTATTCTGTTCAAGATACTTTGCTTAACATAATTGTTATATTTTTATAAGCATAATTTTCCAGGCCTGAAAGTCATATTCCCTGTTCTTAAAGAATATGTGGCATAGTAAGGGGGTACAGATACAAACGTAAATTACAACATAACGTAAGTTTATAATAACAACTATATTAATAACTGGCATTATTGGGCATTTATCAAATCCAAGGCATTATCTTAAGGGTTTCGCATGAATTATATCATTGAATCATCTTAAAGCACAACAAAGAAGGTATTATTATTGTCCATATTTTATAGATAAGAACACTCAGACTGAGTGAGCTTAAGTTCTCTTTTTTTTTTTTCCCAAAGTTATAAGCTAATGAGAAGAAAAACTAGGACTCAAACCTTGGCCTTCAGATGCTCAGCCTCTGCAGAGCATTCCATCGGAGGACAAATAGAGAGCACCATCTTACGTCATATGTAAACTGAGTCTAAAGAAATTATCCAGGAATAAAAGAGAAGAAGCAAAAAAGTGTATATAAAGTTCTATATTGTGTAAGAAAGTTGTAAAATGCAATAAATTAGGGAGAATGTTGGGAAATCTATGGCACTTTGGAGCAGGCAAATTGACTCTTGTCCTTCTCCATGTTTTAAAAGTGATTTTTACAAAGGATTGTGGTTACTAGGAAAACAAAATTTAGGCTCTGTCCATTCCTAAAGAACAGGGTCAGGGTCCTGAGATGTGTAAGGTGGGGGAAGGAGGGTGATAAGGAAAATATTTGAGATTTTCCTACCAGTCCTTTTCCATATACAGGGACATTGTGGCAGACAGGCCCACATCTAAACACTTGGTTTTATAAAATAGTCTCATTCTGGCAAGCTGAAAAAGATGTAAACAGGAAGGATGGAAAAATGCAAAAGAGAAGGATAAAAAAATTGAATATGACTTTTCATTGTGGTATGTTTGATTTTTAGCTTTCAGCAATCACATTTCATTTTGAAACCTCACATAATGGCTAGTCTGGAATGATGAAATGGTGTGGGTCACTTCACCTTGGAGGAATAAGACATATCACTTCAGCTTTGCAAAGCCTATACTTCTTTTCTTTAAAGATGAATTCTTGCCAAAAACAAGGGAAAAGTCATTAGAGTATTTAACTTTTCCCTGACAATGTCAGTCATTCATTAGTATTCTTTGAAGAAGTATCCCTTTAATTTCATCTTGAATGGGATAAGATGATTTTCCTTTAAGAACTAAAATTGAAAGAGAGAGAGTTTGAGGCAGAATAGATTGTAGGAAAATAAACTGTACTATGACTTCCTGGGGAAAAAAGATCATCCTTTCTCCTCTTCAGCTACCTTTTAAGATCTTAGAAGAGAGGTTCTGAGCTGGGAGCTGGTGCCTCAGAATGTCCTTTGTTGGCAGCTGAAATATAGAACCTCTGCTGGTCTCCTGAAAAGCACAATATGCCATTTGACAGATATTAGGTAAATGAAAGGAAAAAAATTTAAACCCTAGGGTTCTAGAGCATGAAATTTTTAATTGAAGAAAAATAAATATATTTTCAGTATACTCACATCCCAATTCCAGCAATATCTAACAATGGACTTCCAGTTGTTACTTTTTAAAACTAGTATTTCTAGCTTAGCTCACCAACTTTGCTGCTAGTGTTGCTTCCTGAGCTGGGCATTCCTTGGACTAGTACAGGAAATGGTTAGCTGAGTTAGCTTGTACTGGATAAGATGATCTTATAAATAGTTTGGAATGTATTGATATGGTATCGTGTGTGGGGCAAGGGACTAGGTGCCTCAGGATCTGAGGTCTATTTTCGGTTAGGGTCCTAACCTAGTGGCTGGGAATTCTTGGTATCTCTTCATCAGCATCTGAAAAGTGGGACTACTGGATCTACTCTGCTTATTTTGCATTGCGATGTGATGGTCAAACGAAATGCTACATGTGAAACAGCTTTGAAAAGTACAGAGATCTTCACACAAGTAACAGAAAGGCATTCCCAAGCCAGCCTGTGGAAGGGCTTGGTTTATGGAACAGCTCCTCAGCCTTGTGAGGAATGAAGAGGGCACCAAGTTGATTGCCAAGTGCCCTCCTGGTTTGCTTGCAGGTAGTGTCAGAAATGGGTAAAACTTCAAAGTATAACTTGTGGAAGGGAGGCCTTGAGGAAAAAAAGGCAAATGAAGTGCAGTGCATTTTGGTCCTGCCTCAGGGAGACAAGGCTGACCCTCAAAGGAAGGTCTGTAAATCATCTAAGAAGGGAGTTATCTGAGTCTGGATAGATTTCCAGTGGAAAAGACTTGTATCCTTATTCTTTTCAATTCTGTTACAGGTGACCCGTGGGGTGGAGAGGGGAGGAAAGCAGAAGGTAATGGAATTGACCACTGTGACAAACACCACACATACAGTTGAGGATTATAATCTTTAATTATTTTTTCAACAAGCATTTATTGGGTAACTGCTTTATGCCAGGTCTTGTGATAGGAGATTAAAAGATTAAGGCATACAAATATGGTTGGGATATGGCTTCTGCCATTAGGATTTTTACCAGGTGGGTAACAGATGTGGGCAAATCTAGCAGTACAATGGTGTGATGATGTAGAAACATAGGCAAGGAAGTGGTTACTTATGCCAGGACAGGGCGGGGAAGACTTCACAGCTTTCATCAAGCTGGGGCTTGAAGAACAAGGATGGACTATCCAAGACGTCAAAGAGGGAAAATGATTTCTAGTTATAGAAAATGGTATGTTAAAAGTGTGGGTGTCAGGGGATAAGCATGATGTGATCGTTGGGAACATTAGTAGAGTCCTTGGTCCTACTTAAGTAAAGTGTGGGAAAAGGAGTGGAAAATGTGATGAGAAAGGACGTCAGAAATGTAGGAAGATACCAGATCATGAAAGGCCTTGGTATCTGGTTAATATACCAATCGATATGCCAAGGATCTCCAACTATAACCTTGGATTCCCAATCTGTAATCTTCTCTAAGACGTCTCCATGAAGATAACTTGTTCTGTTAGTAGAGTTGAGCCGCAACCTCACTCTAATTCTCGAGGACAGATGTACCTGGAATGTGAGATGGCACTGACAGAAGGCAGGGGATAATGCTGGTTCAAAGTAGAGCTTCCTTGGCAGATTATTTTCACCTAAATAATTTTGCATAAATTCCTTAAGGCTGGCTTTTTGTGATGCCTACAGAATTGCAGAAAGGGCTTATGCCTTTTCACCTATTGGAATAAAGTTTCATCCTTTGAGTTTCTTCTTAATGGTCTGAAGAGCTGGAACAGGATGAAGAATGTACCCGCATTAGCTAGCAACCTAGTATATGCAGGCACCTAAGTACTTAACTACCTTCTCCCTTCACTTAGCAAGTATTTCTCATTTCAGATGCCATTAATTTTATTACTACAATTGTTAACATAAGACCATCTGGTATAGCCCAAACAAGACACCATTTTCATTTTTATATACTATGTATTAATTGCTGCAGTTATGTCACTTCCAGTACTTTAAGCTATAACAACTGTGCTAATTAACATATTTTCTTTGATCAAGTGAGAGTGAAGACTCAGTTTCATATCAATATTTATTCTGATTCTTAGAAATTCCAAAAGGATTTATTCTAATTTTACGTAGATTCAGAAAATTTTTGTTTAGCATATTATTCAGGAACCAAGATAATCCTTTGGCTATATAGAAATAACATGAGCAACACCATCAGTTGGATTTGTAGGATATATTGTATGAGCATATCATACATTTGCCATAGAAACAGTCCTAGACACAATAGCATACTTCCCATCTGCTACACTAATTATTGTTTTGCCAATAAGGGTAACAATTTTCAGCTGACTAGCTAATTTACATAGAAGAAATACAATTACTGCCAGATATACGATAAGCCTTAGTAGGCTTTAGTTTCCTATTATGTTGGAGGGTGTGATGGTTAGTTTTGTGTGTCAACTTGGCTAGGCTATAGTCCCAGGTTATTTCATCAAACTCTAATCTAGGTGTTGCTGTGAAGATATTTTTTGGTTAACATTTACAATCAAGTTGACTTTAAATAAAGGGGATTGCCCTTGATAATGTGAGTGGGCTTTATCCAATCAGTTAGAAGGCTTTAAGAGCAAAAACTGAGGTTTTCTATTGTAATTTTTATTGTTATGGTTTCTTTCCAATTTAGTTTTGAGGTCTCTCTGTTGAGACCAGCCGTAAGCCAAGAGAGCCATTCTGCAGGAGAGCCTAGGATGGGAGAAAATTAGGTTTGGATGTGTCAGTCAGGTGAGACACAATGAGGTGGTGAAACCATTCATGAAACAGAAAAGATTCATTACTTACAAAACCCAGAAAGGCTAGGGGTGCCAGTGGGGAGCCGATGGGAAGTCTAGAGGTGGCAGGGAGCTCAGCCAGCGAGTGCGGAGCAAGAGACAGTGAGAGGACCTGCGGGATTATGCCTTTACTGAGGTCCATGAGCATTATCTCGTAGACTTTTCGGCAGAGTATGTGGATTGGCTAGTTTTAAGAAAACACACAAGAAGTGGGGAACTTATATTTTTATAACTCTAGTGTTGACCATTAGGTTTATTGTGGTCAGGAGCAGCAGGATGTGTTGGGTTTTGGGTCAGTGAGATGAGGAACAAGTGGTCTATACCACAAACAACCACACAGGGAGGGAGAAATTTTTAACAGGCCAAAGGTGAATGAGCACAAGTGGGTTTCAAAACATTCATGTCAGGTCTAAAAATGGATGCTGAGGCAGCAACTATATTAAACACATTTATGGCACCTGTAGAAGAAGAAATTCTGCCTTTGAACTGCAGCATTAACTCCTGCCTGAGTTTCCAACCTGCTGGCCTCCCTTACTCTACAAGCTGACAGATGGAGCCTCAAAGAAGAGGTGATATTGCAGCTCTAGTCCAAAGGCAGTGGCTTCCAGAATTTCATCTTTCTTTGGAGACCACTGTCTTTTTCATAAAGCCTTCAATTGATTGGATGAGGCCCACCAACATTATGAGGGATAATCTGCTTTACTCAAAGTCTACTGATACAAATGTTAATCTCATTTTAAAAATACCTTCATAGTAGCAGCATCCAGATGTTTGACCAAATATCCGGATACTGTGGCCTAGCCAAGTGGACATGTAAAATTAATCATCACAATATATATTATAGTATTTTTTTCCCATTTCTACTATGTCTTGTCTATAAGAATAGGTGGCTTTGTGGATTGATTTCCATTATTTTCAGAATATACACCATATGCTACATGATCCAAAGGCCTACCTTATAAAGGTATTTTGAGGTGTTAATTTAACACAACATAGTCTTTCTATTACGCCGTGTCAGTGCTCAGCCTATCTAGAATCTACATGCTTATTCAGCATGAAATGCTGTCTCATCTATAGGGTCATTTATTTCAGTAATAGCAGGAATACTAATAATATTTATAATCAGAGAAGTATTTGCCTCAAAACAAGAAGTATGCCCTCTATGATATAAAATATTTCAAGAACCAACCTTTGTGAAAGCTTAAGTACTCAAAACACTTGAAACAGCAGAACACCCAGCCCCTTGAAAATCAAATTCCTTAAAATTGCTTTCAATAACACTATGACTTTTTTTAAACACATAAATTATTACTAAAAGTTGTTATACAACTTTGTCAAAATGATTGATTGGTTAAACTCCCTTATGCCATAATGATTCACCCATTCCAACCATAGTTTCAAAATGCAGCTTCTCCTATTATAGAAATATTGCTGTATTTTTCATGACCATGCCCTTGTAATTGCACTTCATTATGTGCAAAATTATTTTACATAAGCACAATAGAAAAACTATTGTGTGTCTGTATTGGTAATAATTACAATTACCACAATTAAACATATCCACAGGAAAATCAAGTCTATACCAATCTAGATTTGACTCATTAGGATCTGCTTACCTACATTTTCAACAAAATTCTTTCTAGAGGCAATTACATTCTTGCTATTTGGCTTAGAAATTGTGCTCTTTTCACCACTAGTTTGGGCATGCCAGATAGTCAACCTACAAATGATGCTTATATAATAGCATCTATTTTTATTCCACTATTAGCCAACTTACAAATGAATCAAAGAACTTGAAGGAATAGAATAAGTCTACAACAGAAAGTCTTGCATTCATTTTTAAACTCTTTCATCATTGTCTTGACAACTATCATATCCACACATTACGTTGAAAGCTGTTATAAAGCCCTGAAACTGGAGAAAGTGTCCTGAGGTAGAAACTTTCTGCATCTCCCATACAACCACTGCTCTCCAGCTACCCTATGCCCCTATAGTGCCACTTGGGGCCAGACTTATCTCTGACCCCACATATTTTGATTGCTTGGTTGTCTTACTGAGGAAGTCAAGGAAATCAAGAGGGACCTCAACTCATCATCTGAACAGGCAAGAAATGCACCACCACAGGTGGGTGTCTTTCCTGGACTCAGCTCTCTTCTGAGTTCCTTACTTTTCTCCAAGCCTGTTGAATCATCCCCCTCACAGTTCCTTCTATCCCAAGTTATTGTATGAGCAAGAGCTTCTTTCTTTCTTAGATATCCCTCAGACCTGCTCAGAGAAGTGGGAACCTAATAAATGCTTTATCACGCTCAGGGCACGCAATTTAGTGATACTTAGGAACCAAAGCCTTATTGGAACTCCAGGTCAAGTTGACTGATACCAATCTGTCCAGTTCATTTGACATCTAAATTAAAACATACCAGTTTTTAAATATGACTTCCATCCTTTCTGATTTAAATGTTACAGTGTAAGAAACTAAAGTCAAACTATAAGAACTCTCCAGTACAAGAAATGATTATAGGTGACTAGCAGGTTGGGGCACAAAGGATCCAGGATCATTTAATACACCTTGTATTTCCCATTTATTTATTTTTTCCATTTTTTTATTTTTTGAGACAGGGTCTCACTCTGTCACCCAGTCTGGACATGCAATCTTGGCTCACTGCAACCTCCACTTCCTGGGCTCAAGCAATTCTCCAGCCTCAGCATCCTGAATAGCTGAGACTACAGGCATGTACCACCAATGCCTGGCTATTTTTTGTCTTTTTTGTAAAGATGGAGTTTCACCATGTTGGACAGGCTGGTCTTGAACTCATGAGGTCAAAGTGATCCATCTGCCTCAGCCCCCCGAAGTGCTAAGATTACAGGAGTAAGCCACTTCACTTACCATCTAAGGATGATTGAAACCAGCATTTCCTTGTGGGGAGACCCTCTCTTGTAGAGAAAGCTAGCTGGGGCTAGATAAAATGGTGTAGACTCAGTTTTAGTGTGCACTACCCCCTTTCTCTGCCCCTTTGGCCCTGCCATTTCAGCTGACTCACTCATAGCATTCACCCCTCAAACCTCTCAAGGTGGGCTCTGGTAAGAGCTAATGCCAGTTATTTGTACCTTAGTGTGAACTAAGTCTTTGGCTACCTTTTGTTTTCTAAGGATAAGAAGCTTGGTCCAGGTTAGAAATCCCATAACTTGGTAGCATGTATCAGTGGAGGAGGGTTACTTTGTCTAGGCTCAAGTTAGTCCCAATCCTTTAAGGCAGGGGTTCTCATTGCCTAGTCCCTGGATCAGAAGCAGCACCCGAGAACCTTTTAGAAATCCAAATCATCAGGCTCTGCACCTACTGACTCAAAATTTGAGAGGTGGGAGTTGTAATGACCTGATGGCTTCATCTTGCCTGCTGCCCAGAAAAGCTGATTTACTGAGACAGCATTATTGCAATAGAGAAAGAGTTTACTAAGTGTAGAGCTGACTAAATGGGAGACTGGAGCTTTGTTATTACTCAAATTAGCTTCCCTGAAAATTCGTAGGCTAGAATTTTTTAAAGGATATTTTGGCGGACAAGAAGCTAGGGAATGAGGAATGATGATCAGTTGAGTCAGGGATAAAAATAGGGAGTTGGAGCTTGTCTTCTTGTGCTGAGTCAGTTCCTGGGTGGGGGCCATGAGACCAGATGAGCCAGTTTATTTGTCTGGGTGGCACCAATAAACTGAAAAACACCTTGAACACCAATCCAATCTTAAGATTTATAGTAGTGATGTTATCCGTAGAAGCAACTGGGAAGGTTAGGAATCTTGTGGCTTCTGGCTGAATGACTCCTGAGCCATAATTTCTAATTTTGTGGCTAATTTGTTAGTTTTACAGAGGAAGTCTGATTCCTAAACAAAAAGGGGTTTGTTTAGGGAAGAGGCTGTTATCATCTTTGTTTCAAAGTTAAGTTATAAGCTAAATTCCTCCCATAGTCAGACAGGCCCATGCCCAGGAATAAGCAAGGGCAGCTTAGAAGTTAAAAGCAAAATGGAGGTCAGAGTTCTTTTACTGTCATAATTTTTGTAAAGATGGTTTCGGAGTGTAAGAGCAATGTGTATTTTAGCAAACCCTCCAGATGATTCTGATGTGTACTCAGGGTTGAGAACCCCTGCACAGGAATCATCACTCTAGACCCACAAAAGCAAGGCAGGCCCAGCTGCCCCAGTGACATCTACTATACAAAGTTATGTTGGCTGAATGGTTAAATAACAGGCATTATACACCTAAAAGATTTAAAGATAATTTTACTTTGAGCCAAGATTGAAAACTAATAGCCCAGGAACACAGATTCAGCACAAACCAAGAATGTGTCCCAGGGTTGCCTACATGAGGCACAGTATTTATATGTTCTAATACATAGAAATAAGAGAAGGAGGCACTGAAGCAAAGGTGACATGTTTATAGTTCTAATTGGTGCTCAGTGATGTCATACATAAGGTAAAGCAAGCTTATATAAAGTAAAATGTTAACGAGTATGTAGGCATCTTAGGATTTGGAGAGGAATGATTAACTCTATCCTTACTTTGTGCTTCATCTGATAGGCAAAGTAGCAATCAGTACATGCCAGTGAAATATTTGACAGACTCCGGCCTTGCAGGCGAGAGCTCAGCTCTAATGCATAGGCCTTATTTCTGTTGTCTAGATGTCCAAACTGCAGCCATCTTAGGCTACTTTCAGAAATTTTTCTTTCATATTTGCCTTCTTCTGACAGTTATTATGTTTGGAAGATTTATTGCAGTCATGTCAACAAAGCCCTGGGCCAGTCCCAGGGATTAATATTTGCTATTATAGGAGACCCTGGGATTAATTTTTTTGATGAATATTAATCTGTAATGGGATATTATGCATCACATCTAAGAGAATAAGGTTTGTTGATGGAATTAAGAGCACAAACAAGGGAAATGCTCATCTATTTGTGAGCCTGACTTTTCATCCAAATAATGAATAAGCTAATTACAACTCTGATCCATTAAAGCACAAGACTTTCTTATTCTCCTTTCAACCAGTGTTATCTTTTTATTCTTGGAAATAATGAAACTGTATTTCTTTTAAAATGCTCTCAGACCTACCAGACTGAGATTTGTCCTCAAATGAGGAAAACTTTGCAGACTTTTATAATTTTGAAAATCTTCAATCTAGCATTAGAGAATAGAAACTACCAACAATGAGGAATGAAAGGAGAGAGAAAGAGGAAGAGAGAAACTCAAGGTCCCAGATAGAAAAGAAGCTTAGGTGGAGGGGGGCAGGATAGGAAGAGGGGCTAAGAGGCATTACAGTAAAGTACTAATGAAAGGAGTTAGACAGCTTGCTTTAGGCAGACAGTAAGGGAAGTGTCCCTGGAGAACCTCCGACATGTCCCACAAGTGCTTACACTAGGTGTTTTGTGGAGATAAGGGAACTTGCACAAGAGGCTTGCCGGAAACATGCCTGCATTTGAAAATTCCATTCCTTAACACATGTGCAGTAAGGGAAATAAATCAATATGGAGTGGATCAGTCTAAGGGCCCACATGCGCACTGGAAGGATGGGTTGAAGCCACTAGGAATTCACGCCTTAAACCCTGGTATTCAACTGTGAAGGGGGCAACCAGCAACCTGCTTTCAGGACCCCTCTTTTTGCTGAGAGCTTTCCTTTTGCTTAATAAATTCTACTCCACTCACTCTCTGGTGTCCATATCCCTAATTCTTCCCTGTCGTGAGACAAGAACCCAGATGTAGTTGAGCTAAGGAGCAAAAATCCTGCATCACTACATGTCTCTATTTCTGAAATTTTAAATTTATACATTTATGTTCCTTCCCACATGTTTCGTATATTCAAATTGAAATGCTGAACCAAGACCAAAATATTCTAAAAGAGAGGAGGAAGGAAGAGGGCAGAAGAGAGTAGTGGAAGAGCAACACTGATGTTTTAGGGGAGAAAAAAATAATTTAATCTCTACTCCCTATAGTTCTTAGTTGGGACAGATCCCTGTAACAAAAGACAGATTAACAAAAACAAAACAAAACAAAAATGTTTAAGAATATGTATACCCCCTATATACGTAAGAGATAACACAGATGAATGAGTGAATCTCTAGATCTCCAAGAATTTAAACTTCAGGCTTAAATCCCGTCATTCTCTAGAAAAAGAAAGAAAGAAAGGTGTGAATAAAGGCCTGCTTGAAATGAAATGACCAGAAAAAGCATGGAAAACGGGGAAAGGTTTGTTATGCAGATTTAAGTCCTTAAGATGCTTTCTAAAGGCAGAAAAATGTCAGCTTTAAGATGTTTTCTTCATTAATAAAAGTCTCTAGTGATTTAGTCATTCTTCTTTTTCTGGAAAGTGCACAGAAGATATCCTAAAAAATGGAGATTTCCTTTATGGTTGTAAATTTCTTTTACAAAACGGCAACTGTTTCAGAGCCTCTCCTGTGTCTTCTGTTTCTCAAAATAAACATTATGCCAGAGATGCATATTTTGGGATGGTATATCCTGGTATCCAATGGTCATCTTTTGGGATGATGTATCCTGAGCCTTATCAACATCCAAAGTAATACCTTATATTGCTTCAGTGCTTTAGTTTACAAAGCACTTGTTTCTTCCTCACAATACTATGGGAGAGGCAGAGGTTAGCAGTATTAACCCCTATAGAAAAAGCTGAGGTCCAGAGATTAGAGATGGATCAGGTGCTCAACAAGTGATGGAACCGCATTTTGGAACTAAACAAAGACCAGTCAAATGAGAACAAGCAAAGGCTATTATCCAGCTTGTTATATCAAGGGAGTCAGCTACCATCCCTTATGTCTTGGCAGAGACTCAAAAGCAGGCAGTGGAGTGGGAAAGTTTTATAGTGGAAATGTCATAGGCATTTGAACCAGAGCAGCTTTACCTTGAATAGGGGCTCGGTAAATTAAGGCTAAGATCTGCTAGTCTGCATTCGCAGGCGGTTAGGCATTCTAAGTCACAGGATGAGATAGGAGGTCAGTACAAGATACAGGTCATAAAGACTTTGCTGATAAACCAGACTGCAATAAAGAAGCCAACTAAAACCCACAAAAACCAAGATGGCAATGGAGTGACCTCTGATCATCCTCACTGCTACACTCCCACCAGTGCCTTGACAGTTTACAAATGCCATGGCAATGTCAGGAAGTCACCCTATATTGTCTAAAAAGGGGAGACATGAATAATCCACCCATGTTTAACATATAATCAAGAAATAACCATAAAAATGGGCAACCAGCAGCCCTGGGAGCTGCTCTGCCTATGGAGTAGCCATTCTTTATTCCTTTACTTTCTTAATAAACTTGCTTTCACTTTACCGTATGGACTCGCACTGAATTCTTTCTTGTGTGAGATTCAAGAACCCTCTGTTGGGGTCTGGATCAGGACCCTTTTCTGGTAACAGAAAGCAGGGGAGCTTTAGGTATTCCCTGATTGAGGCTGTTGGCAGGGGGAAAATGTACGCAGGTATCCTGTGTGATTGGTTGGGGGTGCATATCTGGCTTTCTCTGGTTGGTTCTAAGTTGGAAGCAGGAACAAAAACTGGGAAAGTTGTCATTATTAATCAAGTCCTGGCCATTTGGGGCTAATTACTATAGGGATTATTGTTCAGTTCCCTGAATTTCACCAGAGATAGTTGTCTGACTTCACATAAGTTTGAGTTATGGATAGCAGGCTTGTTTTCTAGGTTGGTTAATGTAGATAATGGGCTGGTTTCCTGGGCTGTTGGCTGCAGGTTGTGGATCAGAATTCTATTTTATATATGGTCTGTCCATTGTCCATTTGTATATTTAGGCTGTCATTACTGAGTCCTTTTTGATTTTAGTTTTTGTTTAATGTCTTTTAAGGTAAGGCTAGAGTTGTGCCATCCACTGTCTATTTTGCCCAAGGCTCTTCTGGAGAGTCCTGAAGCAGCCTCACATATCTTAAGAACTCCATTTAGTTTCACATTAGCATTTTAGTAGAAGTTAGTTCAGAGAAAATTCTGTCTGGCCCCTTGAATTCCAAGCCTATGCCTGGATTTTACAATGCAAGGAATGAACAAACTTTTGCACCTATTTGCTTGATGGAGTATGACAACCTGTAGTGCTGGGGAACTTTATTCCCAATTGGCTGCTTGTGCTGCAGGGTCTGGGTTTGCAATGCAAATGAGAGACTGCAGAAGGCTGCTGTCTTCTGCAGGGTGACTAGCTTAGTCACCCCTCATATCCTGTCCTGGATGGCAGCTTCCTTGTACCAGTTCTTATCTCCTGTCTTGTAAGCCGAGGAGAGCTTGCAATGCAACAGGTAACAGGTAACTGGAACATTTATAATTCTGAGACCTCACATTGTGGAAACTGTTCCCATTCCCAAATATTAGGAAACAAAGTCAAAGAGACTGTAAAGCCACAGGGAAGACTGCCTTGGGCTGTTACTAGCCTGCAACCAGAAAAGAGAAAAGGGGAGGAGAGCTCTTTGTGGAGCAGCTGCTGTTTTAGTGTGACATAAGCCTGGCAGCCTTTGCCTCCAGCCCCCCTACTTGGTGGTCTTGGCAGTTGCCAATGTGTGACTTAAGAGAGACCCCAGTAATCTGACACAGTGCCCCAAATGTCAACAATTTGAATAGCCATTGGTCTACTGTTACCTGGTGTTTCCTCCACTAATACCTCTGAATTACTTTTGGGAATAAATTTATAAGCTGCTAAGGGTTCAGGGCGGGGACCAGTGACCTCAAAGGAATGTGACTTCCTGCGCTTGCACCGTAGTTGTTGAGCTGAACAGTGTGACACTTTTGCAATAGATGTGACTCAGAACTGAAGTTCAGGACCTGAAAGGGGGGCTTTCTGTAGAAACCCCTGTACATTATGGCAGTGAAAATAAGTAAGTCAACATCTAAGCTGTTGAAACTGCAAAATATTTTTCTATTTCTTCTTTTTTCTTTTTCAACTTTCTTAGAATCAAGGGGTACATGTGCAGGTTTGTTATTGTGTGATGCTGAGGTTTGGGGTATGACTTAACTCATCATCCAAGTAGTGAGATGGTATTCAATAGGCAGTTTTTTAGCTCTTGCTTCCCTCTCTGTCTCCCCTGCTAGTAATCCCCAATGTCCATTGTTCTCATTTTTATGTCCAATGTTTAGCTATCACTCATAAGTGAGAATATGTGGTATTTGGTTTTCTGTTTCTGTGTTAGTTTGCTTAAAGTAATGGCCTCCAACTCCACCCATGTTGCTGCAAAGGACATGATTTAATTCTTTTTTATAGTTGAATAGTATTCCATGGTATATATATACCACATTTTTGTTTGTCCAATCCACTGTTGATGGGCTCCTGGGTTGATTTCATGTTTTTGCTACTGTGAATAGTGCTGTGATAAACATAAAGATGCATGTGTCCTCTTAGTGGAATGGTTTATTTTCCGTTGGGAAATACCCAGTAATGGAATTGTTAGGTTGACTAGTAATTCAATTCAGAGTTCTTTAAGAAATCTCCAAACGCTCTCCACAGTGGCTAGACTAATTTACATCCCACCAACAGTGTATAAGTGTCCCCTTCTCTCCACAGCCTCACCAGCATCTGTTATTTTTTGACTTTTTTTTAAAAAGCCATTCTGACAGATGGAAGATGATATTTCATTGTGGTTTTGATTTGCACTTCTCTAATGATTAGTCATATTGGACATTTTTTTCATATGTTTGTGGGCCACTTGTATATCTTCTTTTGGGAAGTGTCTGTTCATGTTCTTTGCCTACTTTTGTTGATTTGCTGTTTAAAGAACCCTAAAATAGTTTGAGCCTTAAAGGAATATAATTATAGTACCCAAGTCAGAGTCAAAGAGTTAAGCAGAGTTAAGCAGGCAGCTATACTCTTTGCTTCTCTCATTACAGATATGCCTTCTTCCTTATTTACCTTGTTTTAAGGAATGTTGTAAATAACTAAGGGGTTCCAGGGAAGGCCCCTTTCCTCTTTACTGTTGATTTGCATTACAGATGAATTTCCCTCTTACCTTTCTCACACAAAGACTTCATGGTTATCTCATGGTCTTAAGATAAAATGTTAAACACACTCTTTTAAACTGGAAAGGAAATAAAAACCAGCTGTAAAGAAAACAAGCTGCACGCACAAGAAAACAAACTAATTGAATTGTTGTAACTCATAAACCAACTATGTATAGAAATGTTATGATCCTACTAAACTTCTTTGTTTTCTGCCTATATTAGCAAGATCTTAACTTTTAACTTTGGAGCTTTGACCCATTTCTCTGGGGTCTGTGTCTCCTGGATGGTCATTCCCAGCTTTTTGCCTTAATAAGCTCTTTAAAATTGGATTCTGAGCCTTTTGATTATTTCAGGTTGTCAGTCTGAGCTCTCTGGTGACATTCTTTGCTCACATGGACTCCTTTCTGGCCTCAAATGTGCCAACTTCTTCCACACTCAGGGCCTCTGAATGTGCTGTTCCCTTGCCTAGAATGCTTCTCTACTTCTTCACTTCCCAGGACCCTACTTATCCTTCAGGGGCTTAAAGATCATTTTCCTGGGGACACTGCCTGAATTTTGGCTCCTTTGTTTCTCATTTTCTTGTGCCATGTATTTTTCTTTTATAATGCTTATCATACTTCAGATCACACACTTATTCGTGTGATAATTTAATGTTTGCCTTGCTCATAGGACTGTAAGCTTCCTGGGGGGAAGGACCACGTCTGCCTCCACTGATGAATCCTTCAGGCACGATGCCTGACATGATAGATACATAAGGTATTTTTGTTGAATGAATGAATGGCACGGTCAAAATTCTGTGTCTGCTCTCTTCTGCTAAATCGAGTTCCCCATGGATTAATCCCACTGCTGGAGTTTTGATTCTCTGTTCCAATACACTCCACTCAGTCTCCCCATAATTGACGTGTTTTCTGTCTGAGAAATAACCTGATCTGTGTTTTTCTCTTAGAGACCCAGCAGCAGCTTGTGACCACCCAGTTCTGCTCAGACTTTTTCTTGACACTTGCCTCTGTCACTCACCAAGTCCTTATTCCCTTATTGTGTCCTGTTTCTTCTCTAGGATGGGAGAAGAGCTTCAAACACTGGGATTGCCTTCCCTTTGTCATTTAAAAATAAGAGCTAGGCATCACTTTACAAAGGCTGAAAGAGAGAGTGCTCTGTTCAGGGTGCACTCAGCGTGGACTCCCAGGACAAACATTTCTATGCATGACCTTCACATATGTGCTCCAGCAATAGCAGAAGAGACTCTCTCATCACTGTGAGTGCAGATATTGTGAGGACTAGTGCTCAAACTAATAGGTATATATTTGTTGTTTCTCAGAGCAGCTATTGTCAGGATTTCTACTGCACAGCTCCAGGGTGGGTCTAGGGGGCTCCATTTACACAAAACAATGTGAGTGGCTCCTCCTGGAGTTTGAAATGCTAATTGTTTGTGCATAAAAAATAAATTCAAATGTCCCATACCTTTTAGAATGAAGTGGCATGAGTCTGGGTCTTTAAATCAAATGGGCAGTGACTTTATGAAGTGACAAACATGAAATATTGCATAGGAAAGTCTCAATTTTCCAAGTCAACAAATCTGAAAACCAGCAACCAGACTGAAATGATTAAAGAGAAAGGAAGGAAAAAAACCTCTGTTTCCATGTAGTTAATTTTTAAGTCTGTAAGGAATTTAAAATCTTACTCTTGATTTTAGCATCGTGTGTGTGCGTTCATTTCTTCCTCCAGACAAAATACAGCATTTTAGGTTCGTCTGGGACTTAGATTATATGGAGAGTTTGTATGACTTGGCAAGAATGGTTGGGGATGGGGGAGGGAGGGAAAGAAAGACAAAGGATTCTTCTGCTATGTTTTTTTGGGAATATTTTCCATTTGTGCACAGAATAGAAAATTTAAACAACTGTTCTCAAAGTGCTTGTGTATTAAATGCCTTGGTGGTTAGTTGGGTTCTGTGATGGAAAAGGCTTCAGGGTATTAATAAGACAAGTTGGATTTTAGCCAAATCTTTCCACTAAAGGGTAGACTATGGACAGGGAACATTAGTTAGGAGGCTCTTAGAATAATGCTGGAAAATATTATGCGCACTAAACCAAAAAAAAAATGCCATATAGCAATTGTTCCCTGGAGACTGTGAGGACGTGTGGCAAACATTTTTATTTGGCTGCATAATGGTCATTCCCAATTCACGTCCTTCTTAACTACCTTCAATTATAGCAGCTGAGAAAGGCCAAATGCTCTTTCTTAGCCTCCCTTGCACCTGGAGTTGTATATTAGTCTGTTCTCACTTTGCTAAAAAAGACATACCTGAGACTGAGTAATTTATAAAGGAAAGAGGTTTAATTGACTCATAGTTCCACATGGCTAGAGAGGCCTCACAATCATAGCTGAAGGCAAATGAACAAAGTCATGTCTTACGTGGTGGCAGGCAAAAGAGCTTGTGCAGGGGAACATTTACTTATAAAACTGTCAGAACTTTTGAGACTTATTCACTACCACAAGAACAGTGAGGGGGAAACTCTACCCATGATTCAATTATCTCCACCTGGTCCCGCCCTTGACACATGGGAATTATTACAATTCAAGGTGAGATTTGGATAGGGACACAGCCAAACAATATCAAGTTGTCTATGTAAACTTGTTCTGTCCAGTGAGACTTAAGAGAAAGTCAACTGGGAGGATTCTGGAAAGGACTTTGCTCCTAGATAAAAGGAGAGAGCATATCATCATGATAGCTCTTTTTCCTTTCTCTTCTTACCATGCAGCTTTCCATGAATCCAGGCTTTGGACATGCTCATGTAGAACTGATGCCTGCATTTGTAATAACCATGTTGTGATCCTATGAGGAAGGTCATGACAGTTGCAGAGACACTGAACCGGGCCCTGACCCTTTGTTATTTTTGAAGCAGTTTTGTGATAACCTATAGCCAGGTTTAATTTCTTTGTAGTTTATAAACTCTTAGTTTTTATTGTTGTCTTTGCTATCTGTAGCCAAAATCCTTCCTAACTGAGTCAGGACATAATATAGTTTCTGCTAGCCCAAGGAAGCAATACGGACTACTGGAGAAAAGCATGGGTTTTATTCGCAGTCAGACAGACCTGGGTTCAAATTCTGGCTCTTTTTTTCCCCCCAAGTTGGAGTCTTGCTCTGTTGCCCAGGCTAGAGTACGGTGGCGCGATCTTGGCTCCCTGCAACCTCTGCCTCCTGCGTTCAAGAGATTCTCTTGCCTCAGCTTCCCAAGTAGCTGGGATTATAGGCATGTGCCACCATGCCTGGCTAATTTTTGTATTCTTAGTAGAGATGGGGTTTCACCATGTTGGCCAGGCTGGTCTCGAACTCTTGACCTTGTGATCTGCCCACCTCGACCTCCCAAAGTGCTGGGATTACAGGCGTGAACCACCACTCCTGGCCAAATCCTGGCTTCTTTACTGGCCACTTGAACTTGGACAAGATAATATACATCATGGAACATGGATATTATCATCTGTTAAAGGAGGGAGTTGGACAAATGGAGAGAAAGATCATACGCTGAAAATAAAAGGTAGTAACCTAATGTGCCAAAGGTCAAAAAAAAAAAAAAAACAGAATTACAATTTATGCTGTAGGGACAAGCAAAGGAGGTATATACTCTCAGTGTTCCATAAATTGGGTTTGGTTGCCCCAGACATGACCCAACATTGTGAAGTTTTAAAGGATAAAAATGAAATTTATCCACAGCGGCTCTGCTCTTATCAAGAGCCATCTGCAGCATGTCAGAGGGGGCTTTCTTGTTGTTTTAATATATAATCAGTGACTGCATTTTACTATTGCTGTCAGCTCTGAGGACCTGGTCTCTGTGGAGCTTCCGCAGCATCTAAAGCTTTGGCTGGATGGGTGCCATGGCAACAGCTACACTCCTAGCACCAGAGATGTGCTTGTTTTTCTAAGAGCCAGACATTGGCCTCCCATTCCTGGGGAAAATAGGCTTTCTCCTTACTGAATCCTGCCACAGAGTTCTTCAGCCTCACTTTTAGCCAATGGTTACTAGACAGGTGGACTACCACCAATTGGCTAGCTAGATAAACTGTTTTTAGGCTACAGAGTAGAACTTTCTGCTTTATGATTCCCCAAGATAGACATTCATCAGGTTAGAATGCTCTGGATCTAGCAAAGTGACACTTCTGAAAGGAAAGAAAGGACTTTAATGATATGCACCCTCTTCTTTAAAAAGCAGATTATTTTGGAAAGCATTGGCCAAATTCTTATCTGTCTTTTCTAGGAGACCAGATCAGCTCTGCCAAGAAATAAGCAGTCTAAGTGAACTGTCAGAATCAGGGGGATTTTAAGCTGTATGTGTACAACATTTTTCCAGAGAGATTTAACCACTGTGTGACCACCATAGTGCCTCACTATGTTCAGCTTCAGAGTTTCATCAGCCCATTTGTTATCCCTGCCCTTTGCAGGTTAGGTTGCCATGGCTGGGAGAAGCGAGAAAATTGATGGTGAAAACTGACAAAAACCCAGTCCAGAGCCCACATCTATGTAGTCTTGAACAACAAGAGCTCCTTGAATATTCTCTCTTACCATAAAGGAGGATCTGGAAGATGTGCGTTTTTTTTTCCATCTGTGAAAGATTCAATGACGGTAGCACCTTCAATTTAGAGAAATAACATCTATGTCCTATTGGATTGTTTTTAACCTGTGGCTAGGATTGTGGGTGAGAGAGTGGTGGGGGTACCAGTTTGAGCCTAAACTGAATTTATTTCTGGGACCTGAAACTTTCTGGGCAAGGGAATATTGGTGGGATAGGACCACATAGGGTCTATTTGCATGTGGAAATGAGAAGCCTGCTGGAGAAGAACTTCTACTACAAGACAGAGTCAGGACCAGCTATGCCCAAATTTATGGGCTCAGTCATCACAGTGGAAGGATTACTTTGAGAACAGAATCATGCCCCTGTCTCATTACCTTCTGGGTACCTGAAACTTTGCAGAGAGTGGTAGCTATAGGGAAAAATAAAGTAGAACAGAAGGAACTGTTTCTATGCAAAAATCTCAGGTAGATGGAGCAGGATGTTTGGTCCAGTGTGGATTGAGTCACACTTGAGGAAGGGCACGGAGGGTAAAGGGTGCTGGCAGGCTCAGCAGCAGTGGCAGGTAGTAGTAGTAGGAAAAGTAGCTCAACAAGGTCAACCAGATGCAGTCATGCGCTGCGTAACAATGTTTCAATCAACAACTGACTGCATATGTAATAGTGGTCCCATAAGATTATAACACTGTCTTCTTACCATATCTTTTCAATGTTTAGATGTGTTTAGATGCACAAATACTTACCACTGTGTTACATTCGTCTACAATATTCAGTACAGTAACACGCCATACAAGTTCATAGCCTAGGAGCAATAGGTTATACCATATAGCCCAGGTGTGTGGTAGGGTTTGCTGTCTAGGTTTGTGTAAGTACACTCTATGATGACTACACAATGATGATCGTCTAACGACTAATTTCCTGGAATGTATTCCCATTGTTAAGTGATGCATAACTATAGTCTCCAGGCAAGATTTCAGTAGCTGGTGCAGGCGAAGAGACTTATTCATGAGGATTTCTACAAATGTGGGAGGGGGATTCAAGATCCAAGTAGTCCTGCCCGAGTGGGCCAGTGCCAGAAAACCACAGCCCATTTAGTTATTGATGTTGGGCTGGCATGGGCTGGGGCAAAGCATTTGTAAAAGTAAACAGTTCTAACATGCCCTAAGTGCCCTGTTAGAAAGAATCAGAAGACACCAAGAGACAGACTCAAGTCAGACTCTGAAGGTTACCATGCAGCACAAGTGAGCACAAGTGATCCTACAAGTTGGCCTGGAAGGACAGCTAGGAAGTAGTTAAGTGAAAAGAGTCAAGAAAGGCACTCGGAGCATTTCAGGGGTCCGCGAAACCTTGGGACAGATGGTGGAGAGGCAAGATGCATGATCCAAACAGGAATAGAAGTGGCTCATTAAGGGTAGAGCACAGGCTGCCTGTAGGAGTGGAGTAATGAGAGGTGGTAGGATTTACCATGTAGGCAGACTATAAACTGGGAAAGACCTTCTGTGTCAAACTAAAGAGTTTGAGCTAAATCTTGAAGGCCGAGGTGAGGATTTTACTGGAGGGAGAACATGATTAATCTTACTTTTCAGAGAACTAATTCTAGCAGTGGTACATAGACAAACTTGGACTAGAGAGTGGGATATTCTTTAGAAAGTTCTTATAGCAAATGTAGCAAAAATTAATAGAGTCTGAACTATGTAACTGCAATATTGCAAAGTTTCCCCAGAGAAGGTCAGACTGTAAGATCATAGTGCATTTTTTCTCAAGTTTAAGAGGGCATTGTGATGTTCTGGGAAAATAGAGAATTTCTTTGGAGCTAGACACTCTTGGTTCAGATCCCATAGCCACTATTTGCTGACCAAATTGCTCTCAGAAAGATACCTATGATGCCTGAGTCTACCTTTTTTTCATTCGTAAAATGGGATAATGCTACTAACCTCAATATGTTGTGGTGGTTGAATGTAACATGAGGTATATAAACAGGCACTCACAAGTAGATTAAGACATATGACTTTCTTTTCTAGCTCTTCTCATGGGGCACATATGAGGGTTCAGCATGCTATGATTGCTTAAATCCAAGTGCTAATTATTATTTTTATATTAAATCTCCTTCTCATCTCTTTATATTTAAATATTACTATGGAGACATGATTTTCACAAGAAGCTGAGGAAAGAGGTTGAAGCAATAAATGGTTGTCATATCCCCTTGTGATATTTATGCCTACATGAACATAAATTTGAATTTAAATCAAAGAAGTATGTCTTTCTAAAATGTGCTTTTTAGCAACCCTTTTCTAAGGTCTTATCACTGTAATTTTAAAAGAGATAAAAATATGAAAAGACATTTTATTTCAAACAAAAGGATGCACCTGAAAATTCTTGCAGATAGAGCACATTGATAAATTTTTTTGGTATTTTTAATCAGGTACAACAATTTAACACACATTATATCAGCAGTCTCGTTTTGTATTCATGAACTTGATGGGAAATGGAGCGATCCTGCTGATAATGGAGCAGGTAGTATTTTCAGCTATAAGGAGTCCAAAGCTGAATCCTTATGAAAAATATTGTCCAAGTTGTTCCTGATGGGGGAACATAGAAGAATAAAAAATTGTTCTTTGAACAATGGAAACATGTATCAGAATCACACTACTGGGGCCCTATCCCAGAGTTTCTTATTCGGTAGGTCTGGTGTGGGCCAGGGAATTTGCATTTCTAGCAAGTCCCCAGCTAATGCTTGTGTTAGTTGACTTGGGCAGCCATAACAAAATACCATAGTTTGGTGGCTTAACAACAGAAAGTCATTTTCCTATAGTTTTTGAAAATGGGAAGTCCAAGATCCAGCACCTTGATCTTTCCTGGTGTGGGCTGTCTTTCTGGCTTCCAGACAGCCACTCTGTCCTCACATGAGAGAGAGAAAGGGACAGAGTGTATGTGAGTACAAGCTGTCTGTTATCTCTTTTATTAAGGGCACTAATCCCATCAGGGGCCACTCTCATGACCCTATCTAACTCTAGTTGCTTCCTGAAGTCCCCATCATATGAATTTTGAGGGTACATAAACATCCAGTCCTTAAGAAGCTGATGCCGCTGGTCTAGGAACTAGATGAAGAGTCATAGAACTTAGTAGGTCAATGGTTGCATTTTATCTTATAGACTTGTTAGGGGGCACTAAATAGTCTCATGACTTCCAGAATGTGATCAGAAAATCACAGACTTCCCCAAGACTTCCAATCTGCTTGTTCTTAGACATGGCTGTGGTGAGACTTGCTCTGTGTCCTGCGCTTTAACGGGCCCCATCTGGCTCTTCCCTGGCTTCACTCCTCCCTGTGTGCAAGGAGCCTGTGAAGCCAAGTGATATGCCACACAGGAGGCTTCCCCTTCCGGGCCCATTCCTCTGGGTGCCTGAGACACTGGAATTCCTTGACCAAAAGGCTCTGAGTCCACTTCCTGAGTCTTTTCCCTGGATAGGGTCGTGGGAGTAGGAGGAGAAAGGGGGCAGATCATGAACACGGAGGTATATGAAATTCTGAAGTTTCCTGAGAATTCCACATTTGAGGATGATCTTTCACATTATCCTGGAGGTGTATTTGCCAAGATAGAGAATAAAACATTTTAAGGCTGAGTGCAGTGGCTCATGCCTGTAATCCCAGCACTTTGGGAGGCTGAGGTGGGCAGATTGCTTGAGCCAGGAATTCAAGACCAGCCTGGGCAACAAGGCAAATCCCTTCTCTACAAAAAATACAAAAACTAGCAGGGCATGGTGGCACACGCCTCTGGTCCCAGCTATTCGGGAGGCTGAGATGGGAGGATTGCTTGAGCTCAGGAGGTCGAGGCTGCAGTGAGCCAAGATTGAGCCACTGCACTCCAGCCTGTGCAACAGAGTGAGACCTTGCCTTAAAAAAACAAACAACAACAACAACAAAAATTCAAACCCTCTATTTTTTTGCAGCCTGGTTCATAACTTTTAAGTGTTTATACAAATGGTGTGTGGGTCTCCTTTGATACTCTTGCTCTACAACTGTTATTACAGATCTGCCTCAAGTCATAATAAGATAATCAGGAAAAGTTACCCAGAGTCTCTTAACTTATAAAACACTAACATACTTTTATACACTCCATACCAATTCTACTCAAATTGTGGTCCCCAGACTGGCAGCATGACGATCACTCAGGGCCTACCTGAGACCTGCTGAATCAGAGTCTAGGGGAGTGGGCCAAGCCCTTGTACTTCAGCAAGGCCTCCAGGTGATTCTGATTCCTGCTACAGTTTGAGAATCATTGTCCCAGCACACTGCCTCTCAAAGTTTAATGTGCATTTACAAAAATCCCCTGGGAATATGGTTAAAATGCAGTTTCTGACTGTGGGTTAGGGTCTGAGAGTCTACAATTCTGATGAGCTTGCAGGTGATGCCATTGTAGGATTCAAAGCCAATAAGAGTTGTTGTCCTTATTTTTTTAAATAGAGATATCATTGTATCGACTGAAGAATTATGAGTTCATAAACTTTGAAAGGAGAGCTTTATTTCTCATAAAGGATTGGAGGCTGCAGGGTGGACATTATGACAGGCTGGGAAGCACAGCTTCTAGCCAGAAGCTGGAAACAGGCACTTCAAAGGAGGGGCAAAGGGAACAGGAATTTATGCTGAGCAGGGTGGCTAAATATACATATTCAATAAGCTGCAGGAGAAGTCATGAATATCATGGGTCCCACGTACAAATAATAGCAGGGTTAGCTTCACCTGGGTGTGGAGTTTTCAGCCCTCTCTGTCAAAAGGCGAACCAGAGGATATGCAAATCCTCAGCAAACATAAGATAAGAGACTACCAATCTTTGAGACTACTATCTGCCAATAGTAGTTTCTTATCAGAAAGAAATGCTGGTCAGTTGTGCTGTTGAAACCATAAAACAGAGGGGCAGTGTCAGGCAGTTGGTTGCTATCAATGGTGGAGTCTTTCAAAAGGGCTGTTTTTTGTTTAGCCCTTAGGGAAGAAAGCCTCTTGGTAGTTAGTGAGGGATGGGGTATACCAAGGCTCATCTAACCTCCCATTCTGTCATTGCTGAGAACTTAGTTTTCAAGGTTTCTCTGGAGACCCCTTGGCTAAGAGGGGGTCCATTTTGTCAGTTGGGGGGCTTAGAATTTTATTTTTTATTATTATTATATTTATTATTATTTATTTTTATTATTGATTGACATATAAACATGATATGCATTTATGGGGTACAACCTGATATTTTGACATACACAGTCAAGCTAAATTAACATACCCATTTTCTCTACATAGTTACCATTTTGTGTGTGTGTGTGTATGTGCAAGTGCATATGTATAGAAACTGCCTTTGCAAAATTATGACAGTAAGAGAAATCTTAGTTGACTTCATCTTGCTTCTGACCTCCAAGCTATCCTTGATCATTCCTGGGCATAGGCCAAGCTAACTTTAGGAGGAATTTAATTTATACTCTAACGTAAAAGCAAGGATGATAATACTCCCTCCCTAAAACTAAACCCCTTCTTGCCTAGGGACCCAAAATTACCTTTATTAGACTAATGAAAGACCACAAGAATAGGATTATGAGAGGGGTCTAAACTCTGCTAAAATGTAAGCATAGTTTCTATAATTCCTTACTGTTCGGGGATCCTGTGGCCAGAGGTCACAAGATTTGTGACCTTCCAAATTGCTCCTATAGATAGCATCACTATTATAAAACGTAAGATTGTTTTTTTGAGATGTTTCTCAGACTGACTCCATGTGGACTCCTGACTCCTGACTCAACGGGTCCTGTGGCCCCACCTAGAGGCAGACCAAGAGCATGAGGATCATTTTCCACACCCCTGTGATTTCATCTCCAACCAATCAGCAGCACCCATTCCCTAGCCCTCTACCTACCAAATTGCCCACAAAAACCCCAGTTAGCTGCCCTTGGGGAGACTGATTTGAGGAATAGCTTCAGCTCTCCTGAGTGGGCTGACCTCCTGTCAGTTAATCTCTTTCTCCTCTGCAATGCTGTGGTCTCAGTGGATTGATTTTGTCTGTGCAGCAGTCAGGAAGAACCCATCAGACAATGGCAGTATAGTCAGTCATTGCCCTTATTTTAAGTAGCCACGCTTGACCCTCCAGCCTGCAGTTATGATTAGGGTATGAAAGGATGATAAGCCCATGGCTGAGTTTCCTACTATACTGTGGAGAGTATCCCCAAATCCTATGTAAGCAGTAGAGTCCCAGGCCTTGTTTCCTGCAGTGTTAAGGGAAGATGGTGTGACTGTATGGGTCAAGGGATAATTTTACCCTTGGCCCTCTGAAAGTTTGCTGAAAAATCACTGATAAGATGCAGATTAATAGGAGAAAAGGCATACAAATTTATTTAACATGTATACATAGGATGCTTCAGAAAGAAGACAACCTCCCAGTGAGGGACGGAAGTTTATACACCATCCTGGCAAAACAGGTTATAGAACGGGAGAAAGAGGAATTCTTCTGAGGGGATTATTAGCGAGAATGAGTAGATCTAGGAATGGAGATTAACTTGTAATAGTTGTCTTTGACAGTGAAAGGATCTATTCAGGTGTGGTTACATTCTTGGTCTTATAGGGAAGGGAAGAAAAAACAATTGTTCTCGTTGGTCGGCCCGGACATTAGGCCTATAAAAGAACTTCAACTTCTTAGGAAGAGTGTGTAGATAGTAGTGGTTGTGGGGAATTCAGAGAGACCTTGAGGCTTCTTGTTCAGTGTAGCATGTTGCTGTGCCATATGTTGTGGTGTATCGGTTTCTGAGCCCCAACGTGACCATAGAAAATAAAAACCACGTAATGATAAATCTAGGCCAATAGGACTATTGCAGCCTCACAGAGATTCCCAAACTTAAGGACCCATCTGAAGGACAAACGTTGCTCCATAATGCCCAAGAGGCAAATAGGGAGCTCTCCCTTCCCCATGCCTAGGCACTGAGAGAATCCAGGGTAGACTGACATTAAATTGTACACTGCCTGTGGTAGGGAAGGTAGAGGTTTGAGGTTCTGAAATTACTTGTAATAGAGCTGTAGAAAAATAAAATATTAACTATTTCTTGTATGCATGATCTTTTTGATTTGGGATTAGTTCCCACTGCATATATACATTAGTCTGTTAGGGCTGCCATAGCAAAATCCCACAGACTGGGTGGCTCAAACAACAGAAATTTATTTTTCACCGTTCTGGAGACTAGAAGTCCGAGATCAGGGTGTCAGCAGGTCTGGATTCTCCTGAGGCCTGTCCTTGGTTTGCAGATGGCTGCCTTCTCCCTTTATTCTCACGTGGTCTTTTTCCTGCATGTGCAGATCTCTGCTGTCTTTTCCTCAGCTTATAAAAAACACCAGTCATATTGGATTAGGTTCCCACGCTTATGACCTCACTTCACCTTAATTACCTCTTTAAAGGCTATCTCCAAAAATAATCACATCCTAAGGTACTAGGGGTTAAAACTGCAGCATAGGAATTTGGGAGAGACACAATTCAATCCATGACAATATGCCATTTTCTGTGTAGAAGGCCACTGAGCTGGGCTGGAGGCTGACTCTGCAGTCCTGGAATAATCTTAGCTGTTTAGTAGAATCTCTTTCTGGAGCTCTAACTGCTTGATCACTTTCTCAGAGATTCTTAACATTTGTTTGTATATTTTGTTTCTGAACCAGGTGCTCCGCTTATCCATAGTGAGAGTTTGCCTTCCCTTTCCATTTCCACATCCTCAGATGTCATGTCTCCCTGCCCCCAGCAGTGCCTCTCCACTTCCTACAGGCTTTTCCTCTAGGCCTGCCCAGGTAGTGCAGTGTCTCCTGAGCACAGGCAAGTTGTCTGCAGATTTGGCCAACATCATAGGTTTCATTTCAATGATTTTCTATCCTTCATATTCATAGAGTTTACCTCTCACTTCAGCTAATTTCTCTAAACTGGTAGTAGCTGGCTTTCTGTCAGAAACAAATTTTCTAGGACAGATTATTCCATTTTTTGTGGACTGATTGCTCGAGTGACCCTGATTAAGACACAAGGCAGCTAGAGTCAGAAGGGAAGCGTTCTCTTTAAATTAATCTTTCCCTCTCTTTACACCTGACCAGATACCCTCACCATTTAGAAGAGGCTGAAGAGCGGTTTGTTTTGCTACCATTAAAGAGTAAACCCTTTAAGAACCTTTTGCTTTGAAGATAAAAAGGCTAAACAAAGTCCCCTGATAACAGAGTCTGCAAAGTGACATGTCAAACATGACTGAGTTTAGAGAAGTGCTCTGTTATAGGGACATTCTTATCTTAGGTCATCATATTTAGGATCTTAAGGGAGCCTAGGGCCACAGGCACAAAGCAAGGGGAAAATATTGATGCTCCTACTAAACAGCTCTGGAATGCCAATTTTAGGGTACCTGGGAAACCAAGGCCTTAAATTATTTCCAGATAGTGAGTTTCAGGTGTGATCATTGCAGTATCAGCATCTTAAAATGATTAGGTGTTATCTGTTCCACACCTGCAGTATTTGTATTTGTCTCTTTTATCATCATCGCTATTTGCAAAGGAAATAGACTCAGGAGAGTGAAGTGACTTGCCTGAGGTCACACAGCTAATATGTTGCAGAAGCACGGCTGGAATCTAGGTGCTGTCCACTGCACCGCATTTTATAGCAGCAACAGCTCCTGAGCTGCTCCACCACCTTCATCATCAGCTCCAGCAATGAGATATAAAGGCTCAGTTCTCACATCCACTTCATTATTTAAAAGTAAGATTTCTCATAAACCTGAATTTCTCACAAGGATTGCACACACCCCTTGACAGACAGTCAACTTAAATCTCAACTATATAGAATATGATAAATTACCTGCTCTGGGCCACTGGTATTTTCCCTGATCTCTGAATTGATTGAGGTACATGATTTGAGAAGTTATGAGATCCTGCCTCTTACTGAAGCCTAATTAAATGCAGTACCTCACTTACATTGAAAGAAAAGGTGAAAATAAGCAAGAATCATGAGATAGGATAATTTGAGAAAGGAAAAATTTGTAAGTCCCCCAAGATTTTATCATCACCTGGTATTATGGACCAAATTGTGTCCTCTCCCAAATTCATATCTTGAAGCTCTCACCCCCAATGTGTTGGTATTTAGAAACGGGGGCTTTGGGAGGTGATGAGGGTTAGATTACCTCCCAAAGTCATGAGAGTGGGGCCGTCATGATGAGATTAGTCACTTATAGGAAGAGAAATGGAGAGATATCGCTCTCTGTGTGCCCTGTGTGGACACAGTGAGAAGGTGGCCATCTGCAAGTGAGGAAGGGAGCTCTCACCAGGAACTGAATTGACAATCACCTTCATCTTAGGCTTCCCAGCCTCCAAACTATGAGAAATAAATGTCTGTGGTTTAAGTCACCCCAGTCTAAGGCATTTTGTTATAGCAGCTCAAGCAGATGAATACACCTGGTCTTCAACCCAAGGAATCCTCTGGGAAGGAGACACTCTAGGACCAGTATTTCTGACTTACTTAGAAGCACAATGAAAGAGGAGTAGGCCTTGAACAGCCCAAATGTTTAGTATATTTCTCAAAATCATAAAGTATGCCTGTTATAGTGATGACTTGGCTGTGTGCTCTTGTAATCTATTGGCCTCAATCCTCATTATTCAATCCAGACAGGATTGAGTAACCTCTCTGAATAGACTACCAGGTCTCCACTCATTGGTTGACTAACGGGGGAGGTTTCAGCTGGGCCTGGAGGAAATATGGGTACATTCTTCTAATTTAAACCAAAATCCAAAGTTCTGTTTATTGTCTCCATTTAAATATTTACTGCACAGCTATGTCAGAATAATATACTGTAATCAATTGTGTGGTTTTGACCTTATTGAAATTCTTTAAATGCCTGTGCCTTCAAAATAATTTTCCAATTTGTCTATTCAGTTACTTATTGTTTACAGTTTGGCCTCTGGAGTTAATGGGGCTTGGGTTGAGATTCTGATTCTGTTACTTATAAAATGTGCAACTTTAGGCAAGTGATTTGGCCTTTCTGAGTGTGCATTTCTTCATCTCTAAAAGCTTTACAATAGCATGCCTACCTCACAGGGCTGTTGTAAGTCTACATTGAAGTCATTACAGATGAAAAGGCCTAGTACAACACCAGCCACAAAGCCTAAATCAATATTGATTTCCTTCTTTATTTCTTATTTTTTCACTTTTAATTTTTTTTATTATTTATGTATTACTGACATGACTGTAAAAATTTCTCTATAACTGTCAAAAGCTGATTAACTCTTATTTAACCACATATTGTGTGCTAACTATAGCGCACCTAGCACTGCATGCCATTATTCCAGTGTATTTAAAATAGCACATGAACTGGTGCTAATTCACTCATATTGGAAAAGTCTCAATTAAACCGAACATTCAATAACCAGAGAGAAGACAAAGAAAAAAGGAAAAAGCAATGCTACTAATGGGATGGCTGGATCATACAGTACTTCTATTATTAATTTTTGAGAAACCTTCATATTATTTTCCAAAATGGCTGTACTAATGAACAATATGAACTGTGTATAAGGTTTATCTTTTCTCCACATACTCACCAACATGTGTTATCTTTCATCTTTTTTATAATAGCCTATCTAACACACGTAAGGTGACATCTCATTGTAATTTTAATATGCATTTTTCTGATGATTGGAGGTGTTGATCATTTTTCATGTATTTCTTGGCCATTTGTAAGTCTTTTGAGAAACAGCTATTCAAGTTTTTTGCCCACTTTAAAATAAGGTAATTTGTTTTCTTGTTATTGAGTAGTTTGAGTTTCTTGGGCTAGACCTTTATCCAATGCATGATTTGCAAATATTTTCTGCCAGTCTGTGGGTTGAGTCTTCATTCTATTGTTTTCTTTGCTGTGCAGAAGCTTTTGAGTTTGACGCAATACTATTTGTCTATTTTTGTTTCTGTTGCTTGTGCTTTGGGGTCATATCCAAAAAATCTCTGCCCAGGCCAATGTCATGGAGTTTTTCCTCTAAGTTTTCTTCTAGTAGCTTTATAGTTTTACATTTATTTAAGTTTTTAATCCATTTTGAGTTGATTCTTGTATAAGGGGTAAAATAAGGGTTCATTTCCATTCTCCTGTATGTGGATATCTAGTTTTCCCAGCACCATTTATTGAAGAGACTGTCCTTTCCTCATTGTGTGTTCTTGGCACCTTTGTTGAATATCAACTGAATGTAGGTTTGTGGGTTTATTTTGGAATCTCTATCCTATTCCATTGGTTAATGTGTCTGTTTTTATGTCAGTACCAGTATGTTTTGATTACTATAGTTTTGTAATATATTTTGAAATCCAGTACTGTAAAGCCTCTAGTTTTGTTCTTTTTGGTCAAGATTGTTTTGGCTAAGGTTTTTTTTGTGATTTCATACAAGTTTTAGAATTATGTTTTCTATTTCTGTGAAGAATGACATTGGAGTTTTGATAGGGATTGCATTGGATTTGTAGATCACTTGAGGCAATATGGTCATTTTAAAAATATTAATTCTTCCAATTTATGAACATGGGATATCTTTCTATGTATTTATTCCATCTTTACTTTCTTTCAACAATGTTTTATAGTTTTCATCATACAGGTCTTCCACTCTGTTGGTTAAATTTACTTCTAAGTATTTTATTTTATTTTTTGTTGCTGTTGTAAATGGGATTGTTTCCTCAATTTCTTTTTCAGATAGTATATAGAAGTGGTACTGATTTTTCTAAGTTGATTTTGTATCCTGCAACTTCACTGAATTCATGATCAGTTCTAATAGGTTTTTTTTTTTGAGTCTTTAGGATTTTCTATGTATAAGATCATGTCATCAGCAAACAGAGGCAATTTCACTTCATAGGATGTTCTTCTTTTATTTTGATTTTGTTCAGTGCTTTTTGTAGTAAAATAAGTTAACAAAACAAATGCTTTTACTTTTAATGTCACTTCAAGCTATTGACTTATTAATATAGAATAGAAATCACACTGTTTCCACAGCATCAGTCATTTAGATCAATAGAAAATGAGAGGAGCTGTTATTGTAATCCAATTCAATATTTTATTTTTTTCTGTCTACCTGAAATAACTGAAAGGATCAGAATCCAGTTTAAAGAGTTTATTCAAGTGAAAAGCTGGGAATGGTCATTTGGGAGGCAAAGACTCCAGAAAAATGGGGTCAGTGCTCCAAAGTTAACTTCTTACTTATACAAGCAGAAAACAAAGAAGTTTAGTGAGATTATAACATTTTCTATATGAGGCTGGTTTTACAAGTTACAACACTTTAATTAGTTACATTTTGTTCTCTTTTCCATATGGCTTTTCTTTTTTGTATAGCTTGTTTTCATTTCCTTTTTAATTAGAAAAATTGTATTTAACATTTCATCTTAAGACAGTATGGTAGCCATGAAGCCTTCGTGTAAGAAAGGAAAGAGGGAAGTTAATCTATGATGAAGATTAACAGTGAAGAGGGTAGGGGTTTTTCATGGCACCCTTTAGTCATTTGCAACATTTTACAAAACAATATAGGTAAGGAGGAAAGCTAATATGTAATCAGAGAAACAAAAGTTATAGCACCTTGATTATAGCTGCCTAGGTTACAGCTGCTTGTCACATGACCTAGATCCCATAATCACGCTCCTTTAAGGCTCAAAATAATTTAGGATTCCAACAGCTTAGATTTTCAATTACTTATTTTCACATTTGTGATGTGTATTCAGTTTCGGAGCCCATAACTTGGGTCAAAGTAATATTCTTTGCCCTGTAAATTAATAGCAGTTTTCTTTTTCAGTGAGTGAATCCTCAGTGAATAACTTATTAAGAAGAGACATGAATTTATGATACTTAATACCTTTTAATTTGAGAGAAAATAATTTTTGTTTGTGTAAATGTTCACACTAATGAAAGTACTGCAGGAATTGTTGAGAGAAAACTTTTGACCTTTTCATCTGAGGTGAGGATTGAGGTGCTTATCACCATTCAGTTTTAAGATATGACTCTTCTTTGCCCCTTGGCCAGCATCTCAATTCATTACCAAAATTTATAAGAAATACTTTTGAGGGAAAAGGACTTCATTTGAGCTTACAAATACACCAAATGAAACAAAAAACTTTCTGTACGTAGCACAAAATGTGTTGACTCCTCAGTAAGAATATTATCCAACAAGGGTGACAAGGAATTTTAACACTTGTATAGCTGTTGTTCTCTGTAAGTCAGCAAAGGATGCTAACACACTGATAGCTAAGGGCAAGGCTGGGTAGACTAAAGGACAGTTTTGAAGGGCGTTGTAGGCATCAGAAATAGCCACAGCCCACTGTCTGCTTAATTAGATTGCCCTTGGACATTCAGTTTAGCATATTGAATCCCTATTACGAGCAACGGCTGTACTTAATGTGTGTCCACATTAGCTGGACAGGTCGATTGGGGTCAAGAAAAATCTTTTGGGTTTGTAACTACCTTGATAGTCATCCAGTTCCATGCTCTTGATGTGCTGCTGAGGAAACTAAGGTCCTCTGAGGTTTAGTGACCTTCCCCAAAGTCACACTGATACTATGGTCAGCAAAGCTAAGGCTATCACATAAGCCTCCTGCATTTCAGTTCAACTTCATTTCCACCTTATCACCTGTCTCCCCAGATGTCTGCTTTTTATTTACTTTGCACAGCTAACAGATGGTTACTCCCCACCTCTCATTTAACTTAATGACCATAGCGTCTTGGACCTTAACCAGGTCATATTCTTTGCAGGAATGAATTTGCCTCTCTTCAGTCTTCTCACCAAGTGGTGAGGCATTTTGGTGCTCAGCTACCAAAAAAGGTTCATGAGAGTGTGATGGCTACACTTCACAGTTCGTTCAGTGTCTCTTTCCCTCTAGTGCAGGGCACAGGCCTGGGGTATTGAACATGGCTGATTTTTCCAGGTACTAAGATGGAGTATGAAAATGGAGTGGGCATAGCTGAAGCCAGGAAAGTAGCAAGCAGGAAGCTAAGAGTAAAAGTGGGCTCTGGAACCAAAAACCATTCAAATAAACAACACCTACCACAAGGGCTGGGCAGGCTCGGAGTGCAGGGGCTGGGCCCACTTTCTTCCTTCTTGCTCTCTGCCTCCTGCCTTTCTTAGCACCAGAGGGCCTGGCTGTTGCTCTGGTGAGGAGTGGACTCCCCTCATTTGCCCAAGTGATAAGTAGACTCCCCTTATTTCAGCTCTGTATGATGAATGGGCAGAGGGCTGTTATCATTCAGCAGAGTCAGGCCCCTGCTAGAGGAATTGTGTTTTTAGGAGACATATGGGGCCCTTTGAGAAAAATGACTTTCAGATTTTTCTTAAAAACAAAATAAGACAAACAAAATTTCAAAAACAACTTCTACAATTGTTTTCAGTATTTTCAGTGCCAAGGCAGACCTACCCCAGAAAAAGTATCAGTTCTGCAGAATTTGATAATGAAATTGCTATTTGACTTACAGTAACTGCACCTAAGGATCAGCCTCTGAATGAACCTCAATGTGCCAATGTTGCTGTGTTTTAGAAATAAGTGTTGTATTTTGGTTTGAACAAAAAAAGAATCAATCCACCCAAAGTTTTCAAATCAAGCAAGAAAATAATTCAAAAATGGAAGGAATACAGGCCAGGCATGGTGGCTTACAACTGTAACCCTAGCACTTTAGGAGGCTGAGGTGGGTGGATCACTTGATGCTGGGAGTTCAAGACCAGCCTGGCCAACATGACAAAACCCCATCTCTGCTGAAAACACAAAAAATTAGCCGGGCGTGGTGGGGCACCTGTAGTCCCAGCTAGTCAGGAGACTGAGTAGGAGAATTGCTTGAACCCAGGAGGCAGAGGTTGCAGTGAACCAAGATCGCACCACTGCACTCCAGCCTGGGCAACAGAGAGAGACCCTGTCTAAAAAAAAAAAAAAAAATTGAAGGAATACAATAGTGATGAACTACGCTATTGCTTTTGAAGGTCTCCTTCAAAACCCATGCTTAAGAAATTCTTAGGCCGGGCACAGTGGCTCACACCTGTAATCTTGGGAGGCTGAGGTGGGTGGATTACCTAAGGTCAGGAGTTCAAGGCCAGCCTGGCCCACATGGTGAAACCCCGTCTCTACTAAAAATACAAAAAAATTAGCCGGGCTTGGTGGCGGGCGCCTGTAATCCCAACTACTCAGGAGGCTGAGGCAGAGGTTTCAGTGAGCCGAGATCACGCCACTGCACTCCAGCTTGGGCGACAGAATGAGATTCTGTCTCAAAAAAAAAAAAAAAAAGAAAAGAAAAAGAAAAAAAGAGAAATTTTTCTAAAAGTTCAGGTAAGGTGGAAAGAAAGTATTTCAAATGTAGCAGTTCAAGAATGTTCTTCAAGTATATATGTATGATATTTCAGTTGAAAAATATACTAATAGAAGAGATTCCATTGGTGAATTTTTTACTGTAGATTTATGTCAATAACATCCAAAATAAACAGACGGCAAAAGTACTGCTATACATGCCAAACTCTTAGAATATAAAGATATAAATATTTATGTATATTTATATTTAAGAATATGGAGAGAAAGACCATAATGTTGTGCTTGGTTTGTGTGCTCCCAATTCAATATCAGCAAAAAATACGTACTTTCATCTGCAAAAAAGGTTTCAAAATAAAGTCACAAGCAAAAATGATGACCTTAACAAATCATTTATTACATGAAAATAAAGAACAATGACAAAACGAAAAAACCCTGAACAGCAAGAGGGCTGTGATTTGAGTGAATTTAACAAATAGAAAGATTCAATATTGAAAAAATAAAATTTATAGATAGCACTTGAAACAAGAAAATTAAAATGTTCAACTGTGAGTGACTTCAAAGATTGACATAGGTTGAACAAAACAAGAAAACTTTGCTTTTAGCCTGTGATTTTTTGATGTAATAAGACATATGTGTATATTGGTCTTGTTCTCCGCTCCTGGCCAGAGCTCCTAAACCTTTGTTATTTCCTGAGTGATAGGGATGCTAGGTGCATCTTTTGTTCTAATTTTTTCACCTTTTACCCAATTCATGATACAGAGCTCCTAAATACCTTGGAATTTTCAGGGTGATGAGAACCACTTTTGGTGGGCTCCTGCATGGGGGCTAGTCACCAGAAAGACCAAGCCATAATTCGAAGCCTGGAACTTTCAACCCCATCCCCCTACTCTGAAGAGGGAAGAGGAGTTGAAGATTTAGTTAATAATTGATCATGTCTACATGATGAAGCCTCCTTCAAAATCCCCAAATGACAGGGTTTGAGGAATTCTTAGGGTGGTGAACACATCCATATGCCAGAAGGTGGCGTACCCCTACTCCATGGCAATAGAAGCTGCTGTGCTTGGGACCCTTCAGACCTTGCCCCATGAACCTTCATCTGGCTGTTTATCTGTATTCTTTATCATATCCATTATTATATAATAAGCCAGGAAACACAAATGTTACCCTGTGTTCTGTGAGTTGCTCTAGCAAACTATTGAGCCCAAGGAGGTCTCAGAACTTCCAGTTTGTAGCCAAGTTGTACAGGAGTTGTGGGTAATTGGGAAACCTACTACTTATCATTGGCATCTGTAGTGGGGGCAGAGTCTTGTGGGAGGCCCTTAACCTGTGGGTTCTGCACTAACTTGAGATAGTGTCAGAATGGAATTGAATTGTTAAACACCCAGATGGTGTTGTATAATAGATCAAGTGGGAAAAACACCATAGATCTGGTGTCAGAAGTGAGATATTGAGAATGGTGTGAGTATAAAAGGAAAAACTGTTTTCTCATACATGGCCAGATCCATTACTTATATATGCTTATAATTGAAGCCATTTATTCTTTCTAGTGGACTATCTTTCTGATTTATTAATATAGTAGTATAAAGGAAATACGAGAGACATTTGCTTTTCTATTCTTTTATATTGTAGTTGACAAAAAATGCCAAATGTTCTGGAACAAGGGAAACAAGGGAATGCATCCAACAGTTTATAACAAGACATTTGTGTCCTTCTGTTTTACCAAGATCAATACATTTGTAATGGTACTTTTTTATTCTTTATTGATTAAACAATCTTAGAAAATTATCATGTATAACAAATGCTGCTTTATTCATTTTACTTCAGTTTTTAAAACTAGGTAATTATATAAAGTAAAACATCTAATGCAAATTTTTAAACTAGAGTTTACTAAAAACAAAACTCATTTCAAATATGTTCTGAAGTTTGGCATGTTCTAATTTCAGCCCTACATTTTAATACGATATTGTGTTGTCTTAAAATGAATTGAAGGGTCTGGGGCATGGGACATATAGTTTCTGATCAGATGGCAAAATAACATGATCTCTGCTCTGAGGATGACCTGGAGCCAAGAGGAGTGATGTCATATCTCAGAACCGACATTGTGAGAACAGCCTGAGGAGGTGGAGGTGATGGTTGTGGGGAGAAGGTAAATGATAGATGTGGGGAGAGGGTAAATGATGGAGGTTGATGCTGAAGATAGCCTGGAATGGAAGCAGGCTGGAGGGTGTTCTTGTTGTGCCCCATCTTTCCCTGAGTGAGACATGGCCTTTCCCACAGCCACTGTGAGGAGGACAGTGGCAGGGCCAGCTCTTAACTGGAGACTGCAGGATACTATGAAGCTTGTGGTCTGGGCGTGAGTAGGGGTGGATAAAAGCAGGTGCAGCCTTGAGCTGGAGCCTGGATGCTGCCTCCTTTCTCCATTCTCCCCTTCAAGAACTGGGTTATCACTGAGGCAGCTGTTGGAAAAGAGGAGAGCCTGCGCAGGAAATATAGGTTCCTTGAGGGGTGACATCACTTGAGGGTGTGCATTAGAAGGGAGTGGATAAAGTATATAATAAAGAAAACTTAGCATAATCACTTAGTGAAGTGTTTCAATAGCAACACTGGATGCAAAGTATTGAAGAAAGGGAACTTCAAAAAATTAAATGTGAGTAAGAAATAATGATATTCTTAGTCATGCAAAGCCTCAAAAACATCCACTTTGAGAACTGTTTAAAGAAATACATAGTCTGACAAGAAGGAAAGTAAACTCAATACTTTAGTAGATATAGGAAATAAAAAGTAAAATTTATTGTCTACAAAACAGCATCATGTACACATATATTTATTTATATCGGAAAGAATAAAAATTAACTCCAAATTCAGAACCTAAGCTGAAGATGGTATCACACACACGTGATATTACACACATACCTATGTATGATGCCCACAAATACCTTCCAGTATCCAAAGCTTCGTGCAGTCTTTTCTATTGAATCAGTGCTGGCCCTGTGTAAGCAGTAGAGTGTGGCAAAAGAGACACTGTGTGACTTTTGGGGCTGGGATCTTGGAATGCTTACTGTGGTGAAAACAAGCAGCCATGTAAGAATTTTGAATATCCTGAGACTGTTATGCTGAAACTGTCCAAACTAGCAACATGGACAGGCCACATGGAAGCCAGTCCCCAGATATCTCAGTCATCTCAGCTGAGGCCACCAGACATGTGGCTAAGGGAACTGTCGTGGATGCCTTGTTGCATTGAGCCTTCTGATGACTTCAGCCCCAGCCATCATCTGGCTGCAAATGAATTAAAGACCCAAGTGAGAACTGCTTATCTAAATCCGGCCATAATGTAGACTCATAAGAGACAATAATAAGGGTTTATCCTAAGCTGCTATATTTTGGGGTGCTTTGTTACAAAGCAGTAGATAACTGAAACAATGGAGTGATTGTAAGGGTAACCCTGACTTCCCACCCCTCTCTGTGTCTGCGGCTTTTGCAATGTGACTTTGCAGTTCCTCTAATCAAGAAGTAGGGTCTATTTTCTCACGCTTTGAATCTGGGTTGGCTTTGTGACTTGCTTTGACCATTAGAACGTGGCAAAAAGTGATGGTAGGCCAGTTCTAAGCCAAAGCTTCAGGGGGCTGGAATACCTCTGCACTCTCTCCACCACCATAAAAACAAGTCCACTCTAGTGTATTGGAAGACTATAGATCATGTCAGGCAGAGCTGAGTCAGCCCAGTTGTCCCAGGTAGGCTCCAAACATGTAAAGGAGGCAGTCAAGATATTGGAAGACTTCTAGCTGACCTGTAGCTAATCTCAGATGAATGAGTGTGCCTTACCAATCCCAGGTCAGATCAGTAGATCTGCTCAGCTAACTTCATAGACTTGTGAGCAAAACTGAATGTTTATTTTTGTATGGTAGTGAGATTTTGTTTGTGTTTATTACATATGTTTTTGTGGTAGCAGATAAATAACATATAAGGAAAAAAAAATCCATTACAAATTTAGAACTAGGCCGGGTGCTGTGGCTCATGTCTGTAATCCCAGCACTTTGGGAGGCCAAGGTGGATGGATCACTGTGGTCAGGAGTTGGATACCAGCCTGGCCAACATGCTGAAACCCCATCTTTACTAAAAATATAAAAATTAGCTGGGAACAGGTGCCTGTAATCCCAGCTACTTGGGACGCTGAGGTGGGAGAATCACTTGAATCCAGGAGGCAGAGGTTGCAGGGAGCTGAGATTGTGCCACTGCACTCCAGCCTAGACAACCAAGTGAAACTCCACCTCAGAAAAAAAAAAAAAATAGAACTAAAGCTATTGATGATACTAATATATTTACAAGATAGTAGTAAAGATATCGGAAGGATATGAGAACATGCTAAGATACTTGTTAGGATGCTGATTAGACAAGTCTTCGACAAGGCTTACCAAAAATAAAAGACAACATGTAAATAAACAAAATATACTATGAAAATAAGAAATAATTATAAATAGAAGAGATTTTAAAAGAATAAAATTATAAGCAAATATCACTTGTATTTAAACACAGAAATCCCAAATGGATGAATATTTATTAAAGGAATTGAGATGAAAACTATCTTTCTGACCAAGTAAAGACTTTGATTGCGTAACAGAGTCCACTCAAGCTAGTTTAAATAAAAAGGGATTTTTTAAGGGCTACAGGTTGCTCAGTTATTGGGAAGGTTGCTGAAACAGCTTCAAAGTTGAACTTTCAGGAAAAACTTCCTAGAACCATATGACAGAGCTGAGTTAGCTAGAAACTGGCTTCTACTACAGTCAGAAAATGACGAAATCAAAGAGCCACCAGTACAGCTGTTAGCTCCAGAATGTGTAACTTTCTTTTCTTTTTCTTTTTCTTTTTTTGTTTTTGAGACAAAATCTCACTCTGCCACTCAGGCTGGAGTGCAGTGGGGTGATCAAGCAATCCACCTGCCTCAGCATCTGAAAGTGGTGGGATTACAGGCGTGAGCCCCCACGCTTGACCCAGAATGTGTAACTTTCAAACCATCAGAAAAATGTGTTGATTTATTCAATGCAAAATTAGCAATGGAGTAGAAAACCTCCAAAAATATATGATACATTGAAAACATAAAATAAGTTTAAATAAATCTTAAAATAGGATTAAGTAAATTCTGTTGTAATTATAATAAATGTAACCAGGCTGCACCAGTCAAAAGAAACTCTCAGATTAGAGAAATATGTTTCTATGAGAGAAATATTTAAAACAAAACTATGCAGAAAGAAAACTAAAAATAGATGAAGGTCGTAAAGGTCAAGATTTATTGGACAGAACTAAATCAATTTGCAGAGGAAAATGCATAGCTTTGATCTATAGAATAGAAAACAAATATTCTATTTTAAAGGATAGAAAAAAAACCAAATAAGAAAGAAAAATGAAGAAAATAAATAATAAATATTAGAGCAAAAATAGAGATCAAATTGAAAACTTGCAAAATAATGGTTTTTAAAATAATTATTAATATTAGACAAATCTTTGACAAGATTAATCAAAGATAAAAGAGAATATGCAAATAAAACATTCAGTGAAAGGGGAAAGGATCAGAAGTAAAAGAAATTTTAAAATAGCAACTTCTTTTTTTTTTTTTTAAGTAGAATCTCATTCTGTCGCCCAGGCTGGATTGCAGAGGCGCAAGCTCAGCTCACTGCAACCTCTGTCTCCCAGGTTCAAGTGATTCTCCTGCCTCAGCCTCCCAAGTAGCAGGGATTACAGGCATGCACCCCCACGCCCAGCTAATTTTTTTGTATTTTTAGTAGAGTCGGGGTTTCACCATGTTGGCCAGGCTGGTCTAGAACTCCTGACCTCAGGTGATCCACCCTCCTGGGCCTCCCAAAGTGTTGGGATTACAGGCATGAGCCACCATGCCTGGCATAAAATAGTAAAATTAGAAGCAACCATTAATCTCAGATTTAAAAATAGAAACTCCAAATGGATTAATAGCCACTAATACGAAAAAGATTGAAATGGAAATTATCCTGATTTCATAGGAAAAGTTTCAATCTAGATGGTTTTAGAGGATGGGTTCTCATAGAATTTCAGGAAGCAAATTATTTAATTTATTAATTAGAAATTTTTATCTAAGTAAATTGCTTCAGAAAATAGAAAAGAATAAAAGCAATTCTAGTCATTTCTGAGACTAGTATAACCTTGATTTGTAAAACCAAGTCAGTACAACAAAAGAAAATTTTAAGTTCATTTTATTTATTTATGACAGAGATAGAAGATTCTTACGTAAAATATTAGATAATGAGAGCCAACCAATATACAGTTGACCCTTGAACAACACGTTTGAATCAAGTGGGTCCATTTATATGCAGATTTTCTTCTGCCTCTGCCACCATTGAGACAGCAAGATCAATCCCTCCTCTTCCTCCTTCTCAGTCTACTCAGCATGAACACAACAAAGGTGATGACCTTTATGATGATCCACTTTCACTTAATGAATAATAAATATTTTTTCTTCCTTATGACTTTCTTAATAACATTTTATTTTCCCTAGCTTACTTTATTGTAACAATGCAATATATAATACATATAACATATCAAACATGTGTTAATCAACTTTTTATGTTATTTGTAAGGCTTTTGGTCAATAGTAGGCTATTAGTAGTTAAGTTTTTGGGGAGTCAAAAGTTATATGCAGATTTTTTTTTTTTTTTTTTTTGAGATGGATTCTTGCTCTGTCACCCGGGCTAGAGTGCAGTGGTGCGATCTTGGCTCACTGCAACCTCTGCCTCCCGGGTTCAAGCAATTCTCCTGCCTCAGCCTCCCGAGTAGCTGGGACTACAGGAGCGTGCCACCACGCCTGGCTAATTTTTTGTATTTTTTAGTAGAGACAGGGTTTCGCTGCATTAGCCAGGATTGTCTCACTCTCCTGATCTCGTGATCTGCCTGCCTCAGCCTCCCAAAGTGCTGGGTTTACAGTCGTAAGCCACCGCACCCAGCCTGTATGTAGATTTTCAACTGCACGAGGGTCAGCACCCCCAACCCCCAGGTTGTTCAAGGGTCAACTGTATTATAGAAATATACTATGATCAGGCACTGGCAAAGACTTCATGATGAAAATGCCAAAGCAATTGCAACAAAAGCCAAAATTGACAAATGGGATCTAATTAAACGAAAGAACTTCTGCACAGCAAAAGAAACTATCATCAGAGTGAACAGGCAACATACAGAATGGGAGAAAATTTTTGCAATCTACCCATCTGACAGAGGTCTAATATCCAGAATTTATAAGGAACTTAAACAAATTTACAAGAAAAAAAACAACCCCGTCAAGAAGTGGGCAAAGGATATGAACAGACACTTCTCAAAAGAAGACATTTATGCAGCCAACAAACATATGAAAAAAATCTCAACATCACTGATCTTTAGAGAAATGCAAATCAAAACCACAATGAGATACCATCTCATGCTGATCAGAATGGCGATTATTAAAAAGTCAAGAAACAATAGATGCTGGAGAGGATGTGGAGAAAAAGGAACACTTTTGCACTATTCATGGGAATGTAAATCAGTTCAACCATTGTGGAAGACAGTATGGTGATTCCTCAAGGATCTAGAACCAGAAATTCCATTTGACCCAGCAATCCCATTACTGGGTATATGCCCAAAGGAATATAAATCATTCTACTATAAAGACACATGCACACATATGTTCATTGCAGAACTATTTACAATAGGGCTGGAATGAATCCAAATGCCTATCAATGATAGACTGGATAAAGAAAATGTGGCACATATACACAATGGAATACTATGCAGTCATAAAAAAGGATGAGTTCATGTCCTTTGCAGGGACATGGATGAAGCTGGAAACCATCATTCTCAGCAAACTAATACAGGAACAGAAAATCAAACACCACATGTTCTCACTCATAAGTGGGAGTTGAACAATGAGAACACATGGACACAGGGAGGGGAACGACATATACCCAGACCTGTTGGGGAGTTGGGGGCGAGGGAAGGAAAATTAGAGGATGGGTAAATAGGAGCAGCAAACCACCATGGCACATGTATACCTATGTAACAAACCTTCATGTTCTGCACATGTATCCTGGAACTTAAAGTAAAATTAAAATATATACTATGATCTAGTAGCATTTGTCCCAGAAATTACATGACTTAAAATCAGTCAGAAACTTAAAATCAGAAAAAACTTAAGATAAATTTTAATTACAAATTTTTAAAAACTTCTAAAATCAGAAAAATCTACTGTTGAAACTCACATTAATAGATAGAATTTGACAAATTTTAATATCTATTAATTAGGAAAAGCACTTCTCAGTAAACTAAGACATGAAGGAAACTCCCTTAACTTCATAAATATTATGTACAAAAACCCTACAGATAACATCATATTTGATGGAGAAACTAAATTCACTCTCTTTAGATCAGGAACCAAACAAGAATTTGTCATGTCAGCACTGGTTACTGTTCTATAAAGAACTAAAGATCCTGGCTAGTGCAGAAAGACAAGAAATTGAAATGAGAAATAGAAGGATTCAAAGGAGAAACAAACTTGCCATTATTTGCAGATAAAATAATCGTCTGCATAGAAAACACAATAAACAAACAAACAAACTCTTAATACAATAAGAGAGTTGGAAGTTTTCTAGTTAAAATAAACTTTGAAAAGTCTGCCATAGCAATAATTTAATAGAAAATGCCATAGGAAAACAGACATTATTCATAATTACAATAAAAATTATAAAATAGGAATAACCTACAAAGAACAGGGAAAATTGTTATGATAAGAAAATTGTTTAAACCCTATGAAAGACATAAAAGAAGACCTGAATAATTGGAGAGCTGTAACATATTCATGACAGGATGAATGTTGTAAAGATACAAATTATACCTGAGTTAATCTAGGAATTTAATATAATTCTAATAAAAATTTCTTGTTGTATTGATTTGATGTTGTAGTGGAGATTATCTTAAGCATAATGCAAAAAGTGCAAAAATAATGTGAAAACTATGGTACATTTAACTACATCAAAATTAAGGATTTCTATTTAATAAAGAACACTTTAGGTAAATTTAACAGAATGGAAATGGACTTCAGAAGATATATACTATATATTAACATGTGATATTAATCTTAGATATTACTGAATACATACAATGAACAAATCAATAAATGAAAGACAATGGTCACAAGAAATGAATAAGCTATCTACAGAAGGAGAAATATAAATGGGTAACACACATGTGAAGAGATGTCCAATTTCAGCAGTAATTGGAGAAATGCAAATGAAAGGAATAACAAGACACCAGTTTACAACAATCAGATTGGGAAAAGTTAGAAAGTTGGATAATACCAATTATGAGTAAACAGGAATTCTCTTGCATCACTCCTGGACTGTAAAGGAACAATCCTGAAGAGCAATATGGCTGTACTTAGTAGTAAGTGCTGGATGCAAATCATGGAACACTATCTAGCAGTCATAAGCAATGATATTTTATCTATGTAGATGCAGTGAGATATATATATCTATATATACAGATATATAGTTACATATAGTTTTGAATAAAATGGGAGGAAACTAAAGGACATATATAGCTCAATGCTATTTATATAAATTGAAATCACTTTCACATATCTTTTTCAGGACATATATATATAATCCAAGAATATATTAATATATAAAAATATATATTAATTATATTAGAATTAATGCCTATGGGGACCACGGAGGGGAAGTAAGGGTGTTGGTGGGTTATGATGAGGAAAACACAGAAATAAAACAAGAGAAGGGCTTTGCGTAGATTAATGATGACAGAGAGCCTGAATCTGGAAAATATTATACTCTACACTCTCCATGTGAAGTCCAAAAGGAAAACAACAAAACATAATGCTAAAATGTGAGCATTTCTTTTGTTTATTGATTTGTTCATTGTATATATTAAGTAATATCTAAGATTAATATCACTTGTTAATATGTAGTATATATCTTCCCAAGTCCATTTCCATTTGTTAAATTTGCCATGGTGTTCTTTATTAAATATAAATCCTTAATTTTTTTTTTCTTTTTCTTTCTTTTTTTTTTTTTTCTCGCTCTGTCTCCCAGGCTGGAGTGCAGTGGTGCAATCTCGGCTCACTGCAACCTCCGCCTCCCGAGTTCAAGCGATTCCCCTGCCTCAGCCTTCTGAGTAGCTGGGATTACAGGCGTGCGCCACCATGCCTGGCTAATTTTTGTATTTTTAGTAGAGACGGGGTTTCACCATGATGGCCAGGGTGGTCTGGAACTCCTCTCCTCAAGTGATCCACTCGCCTCGGCCTCCCAAAATGCTGGAATTAAAGGCGTGAGCCACCGCGCCTGGCCAGAAATCCTTAAATTGGATGTAATTAAATCTACCATACTTTTCACATTTGGAGTCAGTTGCCTCTGATTGCTAGGTAATTATTTTCCTTTTGGACTTCAGATGGAGGGTGTTGAGCACAATATTCTCCAGACTGTTTGAGTGCAGTTGATAGTGCAGTCTAGAGAAATTCCCTAAGTACTTAGAACCAGCATCCCTTGCCCTTTCAGGGCCCTGTGGTAGGGTGGTGAGTTGAGAGGGAGCTTAGAGGGGCTGAGCCTGTTCTACCAGACACCAATATATCTTCAGCTCAAATGTGATTTTCAAGTTTCTTTCTGTGAGCCCTCTACCCTAGTGAATTGTTTATGCAATAAACATAATTTGATACAAAAAAATATTAGAGTTGTGAGGTTAGTGCTCACCACCATGGCACGGAACATGGACTCAGTAGCAATATTGCAGAGGGTAATTTGTAGAGAGCAAATTACCAGGGCTCTCTTTCCAGAAAAGAATCTTTTGAGGCACAAAAGGCACAAAATGCACACCTCATTGCAGGACTCTTGCAGTGTTTCATTTGATGGTTCTCTTATTAATCCCACCATTTCGGACTGGATGCCCTTCATATCAGAGCAGCATGTCCAGAACTCTGCATGCAGGGAGTGAAGTAGGCAGCAGCCTTGGCCCAGAGCTTTGCACAGGACTTCGTATTGAATCATAAATTAGTCTGCAGAAGAACATGAGAGTAACCCAGTAATTTGTTCTGACAAAAGCAGGATTAGACATTTCCAGGTCATTTGGTACTCAGTGTGGCTCAATTAGACACACCCAAACCCACAGGCATCTGGCTCGTTGTATTTTGGGAGAGCAGGTCAGTATGAGAGGAACGTCACCAAGGCAACTCCATGGGGCTGGGAGATAGGAAGTCATAAACACTGTGTTCCTCTCCAGCCTGGCTTTGGGACAGACACCCTTTCTGTGCCATTGGATACAGTGAGCTTCCTAGGATCTCTTAGATGGGCATACACATTCCAAAAGAACATGGATTTGCTTATATTCTTTTTAATACAGACTTCAAAGTGCCATTATTAAAAGCACTTCTATCAAAGATGTCACATCTTATTTTTCATTAGTTTCAAACTGTGTTTTTCTTTTTGTATGATTTTCCTTAAGAATTTTTTTTTTTTTTTTGAGACAGAGTCTCGCTCTGTTGCCTAGGCTGGACTGCAGTGGTACAGTCTCGGCCCACTGCAGCCTCCACCTCCCAGGTTCACGGAATTCTCCTGCCTCAGCCTCCCGAGTAGCTGGGACCACAGGCATGCACCACCATGCCCGGCTAATTTTTGTATTTTTAGTAGAAGCAGAGTTTCACCATATTGGCCAGGCTGATCTTGAACTCCTGACCTCAAGTGATCTGCCCACCTCGGCCTCCCAAAGTGCTGGGATTACAGGAGTGGGCCGCTGCGCCTGGCCAATTTCCTGAAGAGTTTTTTTTACCATAATGGGTATGGCTGAATAAAGCTAACAAGCTAGATACATTTTTTTTTCCTATTTACTTCATTTGAACATGCTTAAAATTCTAGAGCATATAAACAAATGAAATACCTTTCAAATTGTTTTCAGATTTGAATTAGCAAACAAAGTGCTATTCATATTTTTAAAGGAAGGTTAAAATTCAGCAACAGTGGAGGCTCTTAAACATTATGTCAGGATTCCTGCTGGAAAGTTATCAAGTGAAAAAAATCATTTCAGTGTTTGATTGCACATCAAGTGCTAAAGATCAATTTTCCCTTTGGAAATGCTGAAGCTGTTCTCATTGCATTTCCTTTCCTATACTTAGAACATTTGCATGAAATATTATTTCAGCTGTTATATATAAAGTTAGCTGCATAAGCACATGTGTAATGCTTTGGAGATGCAAGGAAACAGCAATTATTAGTCCAGTCTCCTACTAAATAAAGTATCATGGGACTTTTCCAAAATTAGGGACGTCCCTGACACCAGTGTTAGAAGTTATTGATATTCTTTTCCTTGCAATGAGATGGACATTTTAGGACTCTGAGTCCAAAAATTGTGTTGTCCTTTTCTTCACTATCAAAAACAATCCTAAGAAATATTCTTATATTATCTACTTTGCTTCCAGCTTTCTGCCAAAAGTAAGGTTTTAAGAAGATCTGAATAGTCTTGCAACCCAAGGTGGCAGAACTTGCTTAGTGATGGGATGTACTAGAAAGGTTTTGCTTGTAGTCCTCAAATCTTTGGCAGAAATGAAGTGGCTGTTCCTGCAGGGAACAGTAGTTGCAGAGAGGTAGTCTGATTCTTTTTTATATCTTCCTTCAGAGCAGAAGTTTCAAGTCTATTGTATTCATTAATAGTAACCCTCTTAGCTCATTCAGGTCAATAGGAGATGAGATTATTTCTCTTCTCTAGAAGAACTATAGAGAGGAAGTCAGCACAGTCTTCTAAGAAAGAGCTTTGAGAAAGATATTTGGCAGGTACTACATTTTCTCCTCCCTCAATATATTTATCTTCTGGAAAAAAAGGCACATAGACATTCTTGTAACTCACAAATAATGGTTATATTCTATTAAATTTCATTTGTTCCCTAAAGAAGAGAAAAATAATCATGCGATTATGTTAGATTGTCCTAGATTTCCAAGGGTTTCTTCTAATATTCTATCCCTTGATTTTATCAACTGATACCTAAAAAAAATTTGATGCATAAAACATTCTCTTATTTGATTTGTTAAGGCTAAATAAAGACAGATAGTTAGTGATTGTCCACCTTGATGACAATAAAAGAATAATGACAATATCCCCAAGTCCAATAAATGCAGAATTTCTAAGCAAGAATATTTTCACCCCAGCAGTCTGAAGATTACCATTTATCAATCTCAGATTAGCTACAAGTTTGTTCAATATATTTGGCTTTTTGCTGCATTCACTTAATTTGCACCTTTAGGGTTCTTTACCTTGTATTATCTTTTCTTATCACAAGGAATACGATATTTCTAATTGAATCTTACCTAAATTGAGAGTCTAAAAACCGAGTTTCTCCTTGAACACTTTCAATGACAAACAACTCACCCCATCTTCTAATGAAGTTCAGATTTTTGGAAAGCTTTTCCTAACATTGAACTAAAACCTTTACTCCCATGTTCTTCTATCTTTGGCACATGAAACAATTCCAGCCCTTCTTCCACTTGACATCGTCTATCATGAGCCTCATGAGTTTTCTATTCTGCAGGCTGTACATCCCTAGCTCCCAGGAAGTTGCCTGCTTAGGACATGGTTTGCATATGTTCATCCTGGTGTCTGTCTTCTGAATTTACTCCATGTTCTTCTGCAAAGTCTATCTTCCATCTTGAAGCTCTTCTTGGATTAAGCTTCTCAGTTGAATCACACAAATCATGATATCCTGTCCATTCCCTTTAAAGTACCTGACCTTTGGCTTTGGTAATAATATCTGAATGAATTTCTTTTATTTACTAGTATGATTGATGCCTTAGTTAGGCTTTTTTAGGTTTCAAGAAGCAAAGACAAACTGATGTTCAGGAAGTAGGAGTTTGCAGCAAGGCAGCATGGGGAAATAAGGGAAGCTTAGACCACCAAGCCACAGCAGCAGCTCTGGGGCACCACAGGAATTCAGGCAGGTGTCTCAGAAGCAGGCATCTGAGTCCCCTTTCTCTGCTGCCTGCTCACCATGGAGGCTCAGAGAGTTTCTGACTGCTACTGCTCTCGTCTTCTGACAGCTCAATATTCTCCTTGTCTCCTACTCCTGGCTTCTATTCCTGCTCCCTCTCTGTGTACTTTTTCAGGCTTAGTTCAAGACATTTAGACCAGAATATCTACAGGCTACTCTCTCCTCCCTCTCCCAAATTTCAAAATAAATGCCGATAAAGTTTCAGTTAAGCAAGATGAGTAAGCTCTAGAGATCTGGTGTATCATATTGTACCTAAAGTAAATGACAATGTATCATACACTTAAAAATTAGTTAAGAAAGTAGATCTCACGTCATGTTCTTACCATAATAAAATAACATTTAAAAATATGCAGCAGAGATTCAACAGATATTAAGAAAGAAATATAAGTAAGTCTAGAAAAAGTTTTAATTTTTTCCCTGTGATGATTTATAATGCTTTTCAAAATAAAATAAGTATTAATCCTTTACAAAATAATTTTTTTGGTACTCTGGTGATTTGATATGAACTTCGCCTACCTGTTGGTAAAGAGAATGTTTTTATTCCCTCTAACAATTGCTATTTTTTTTTTTTTTTTTTAATGCTGAGCTCTCAAATCGTCTAAGCAACGAGATCTGATCAGCTCAATTAGGTCACAACTGTGCCTGTTTGGCAGGTCCTCGAGGCAAGCCTCTTCCCAGGCTATTTTTCAAGCAGGCATGCCTCCCTGGTCCAAGCAGCTGTAGCAGGGTGGTGTGGTACCAAATAGTTAACCAAGTGAGTGTGGCTGGAATCCCAGAGGAGGCAGTGGGTCTGGCAGACAGCTTGTGTGGCCTTCAGTACATACGTCTGCACAAACCACTGAAGGACTTGCTCACTGTCCCATGCCACACCACAATTCATCCTTTCACTTTAGAATATGATGTACTCAGTGAAGTCCAAATTGACTTTCTAGCGGGATGTGTGGCCCTGACTAGACCACTGTAGGGTCTGCAGTTTGGCAAGGCAGTGGGAGAAGTTACCTGGCTCTCTCCCTACAGGAGACCTACACCCTGCTCATGGCTAAATTGAAAGAGTGTCAGGAAGGGTATGAGCTGAGGACCTTTGGAGGGTACAGTGATTTTTATGACTTTATTTGATTAAGAATTTCAATGACATTGGTTTCGATGCATCCATCTATTTTTTGCTCCCTTCTTGTTCTTTTTTTTTCAAGGAGATGAGATTTGTGTGTAGCCCATGAATTCTCCATGTGAAAACAGACACTGAAATATAGGCAGACTCTCGAGACCCATCTGAGGGACTCTGTCATGCTTACCCGGAGAGTCCCTTTGCTGGCTACATTTGAGCTGTCCTGACTACTTCTGCTTGGCCCTAGAGCCTTCCCTTCTTGTTGTATTATGCCTGTGACAGCTGATGTTTGTAGCAGGACAGCCTGTCAAGTTGCCCAATTGAAGAGAGCTTGTTTCCAGAGATTCGGAAGAGACTGGCAGATTGGGGAGGAAAAGAAGGTTGTTTTTATTTTCATGCCCAGGAGTAATTGCATGGAAAGGCACTGCTCTGGGCATTTTCCCCGCCAGCAGCAGATGTCATTGCTTGTGGGGAAGAAGTGCAGCCTCCCCTCCCCTCCCCACTTCCCTTTTCCCAGTGAAACCGATGGCAATAAAATTAAATCAAGCATTACTCCTTTTTCTATCAAAAACGCTCTTGTGTTTAAATTATGGATTCTAATGGCTCTCAAGGAGAGGACCAGAGGGGCTCCAAATGCTGTCAGACAGCAGGGGAGAAAGGAGGGGAACTGGCAAAGCACTGCTGCCACCAACCGAGATAACGCCTCCAAGGTTAAGGGTCGATTCTCTTTTCTGTGCAGTGGGAAGCCAGCCACATGCATCTCCAACTCAAGGTTTTTCTCACCTTTCTGAAACTGATTTTTATGTTTGGTTGGATTCCCTGCCCGGGATTGGCTCAGAGATCTCATTAGGCCTTTTGGAGAGCTGGACCTCCATTAATGAGACACATTCCAGGCCCTTGCCTGGGTGTTTGGCCACATTATTCAAGTCTGTGGCCTGTGTCCTGCAGTACCTCAGAACTTGATGTCTGATCTGGGACTTGGCTGAGACTGGGTAGCTACTTATAAGTGCCTTTGAGGAGGCAGGAAGAGATGGGGAAAAAATGCAGAGGGAAAAGAGGGAATCTGCCAGAAATTAAATGCAGACGGTTTGCTCCTTAGACTAGCCAAAGTTCTTTGGAGCAGAGGATGGGGTTCAGTTCTGCTGCCCACTCCCAGAGGATCTGATTTAGAGATTCTAAATTTAGATCTCTCTTTCATGTCCTCTCAGTCTTATAGTGACTCAGGATGCAGCTCTTTCCCTCAACGTCCGCCGGACATCTGTCCATCCACTTACTTATACTCCTACCTAACAAGCAAAGATAGATCTCCTACTCCATGCCCATGCTGTGCCACAGGCTGGATGAACAACCTGAACAAAGCACAGTCTCTATTTTCTAGATGGGACTCCCACACATGGCTGATTTCCAGAATCATCTTGGGAGCTATTAGAAATTCAGTATCGTTGGTTCCACTCTAGGCTTATTGCATCAGAAACTCCAGATGTGAAGCCTGGGCATCTTTATATTTCAAGAGTATCCAGGGTTTTTTTTTTTTGGAGAGATAGGGTCTACTCTGTCACTCAGGCTGGAGTGCAGGTGTGATCACGGCTTACTGCAGCCTCATCCTCCTGGGCTCAAGCAATCCTCTTTCCTCAGCCTCCAGAGTAGCTGGGACTACAGGTACATGCCACCACACCTAGATAATTTTTAAATTTTCTGTAGAGATGGGGCTCTCACCATTTGTCCAGGCTGGTCTCAAACTCCTGGGCTCAAGTGATCCCCTTACCTTGGCCTCACAAAGTGCTGAGATTATAGGTGTGAGCCACCACACCCAATCTCCCAGGTGATTTTGATGTTCCTGTAGGTTTGAGAACCACTTGAAGGGAGGCAGTCACAGTCAAAAGGTGACAGAAAAGCTAGTAGATAAATTGCAAGTGCTATTTGAACTCCTGAACAATGTTCTCTGGATGCTTACTCAACTCTGGTAAGTGGAGAATGTTTACCAGTGCAGATGACTTGTAAGCAGGTTCTTGAAGGATGAGTAGTTTTCCAAGTAATATATTGGTGCAAGAAGATTCCAGCCCCAGGAAACAGCACTCACAAAAGCATGGAGGTGTTCATGGAACAGTGGGAAGTTCAGTGTTGATAGAAGGGGTATCCCCAGGATGCACAAGCAAGTGTCTGATATTGGGGAACACAAAAGGTAGAGCCTGTTTCAGGGGAAAGTCAATGGCTTGACTTCGGGGTTTTCATAAGATTCTCCATCCCAGACCCCAGTGGTAGCGCTATGAAACTCTGGCCTCTGAAACTCCAGAGGGAACCTGGGAAGCTTCTTTGGACCTAGGTTTTAGAGGACTCTCATCTCATATGCAGATAGAGTCCTCTTGAGTTTGACTCTGAAGTGGGTGCAAGTTGTGGAGTGAGATGCTTTTTAAAATACCTCTGCTTTAAAATACACCCTCTGCTCTCCTCAGCGGGCCAAGGCCACAGTGCAGCAAGGCTGTTGACTAAGACCCTCTGCGCAGACATGCTTCAAGGAAAGGGCTGGTTCTGGGGCACAGGATCCACTCACTCATTTCTTTATTTGGCAAACACTTATTGAGCACCTGCTGTGTGCTGGGCACTGTGCTTGGCTTGGTGGTGAAAGATTCTCTCCTTAACCAAACTCTAATCAGGCTCCTCTGAACTCTCTTCTCAATTAGGTCCTGACCTTTGGGCTTTCTTGTTTATCTCCGCATTGTCTAATTTTACCAAGAATCCTGTTGAGTCAGTTTAATGTTAATCCTCGATATCTGATCACCCTCACTACCTGACCAGGTTCCTCATCCTCCATCATCCTCTGGGTAATGTCTGATCGCCCTGGCCTGCCTTCAGCAAGAACCCTGTTCGGTTATCCTCTTTACTCCTATTGTTTCTTCTTAGTAATTTTTCACCCACTGACCACCTTCCCTCCACTTTGGGTATACATTCCCACTTTTTCTTTGCTATCTTCAGAGTTGAGCCCAATCTCTCTTCCCTATGGCAATACCCCATTGCAGTGGTCCCTACGCCTACCATGATGGTCCTGAATAAAGTCTGCCTTATCATCTTTCACTGGTGTCATGAATAATTTTTCTTTAATGGTGAATATGAATTTGAGTAAGACAACTCCCCGGGTTTGTGTTTACTTCTGCCATTGATGCTATTTTTAAAGCTCTGAGGCCCTTCCTGTATTTTTCTTTCTCACTGAGCAAAACAGGGTAAATAGCCTGTAACTTCTCACCAAAAAAAAAAAAAAAAAAAAAAAGTGCTATGAGTTGAAAAAACTCAAATGAGCAAAGAAAACCAGAATATGTTTTACTTACTCTATTCTTCAATAAAATGTTTTACTGTTATATTTAGGATATAATTCACTCCCCAGGAGAGTACCACTTGAGAACAACTGGTTGAACAAGGTTTCTAGATCCGAATTATCTTTTTGGATAAAAAAGCTTTTGATGAATAATGATAATAATAATAAAGATGCACTGGAAAATGTATTAAAAGGGGGAAAAATCTCAGACATTAATGCTATGTCCACTCTCTATATAAAAACCCGTCAGCTTCTTGCTGTTTTTAGTCAATTTCACAGTGGGGAAGAGAAACAGGCTGCTGGATTAGGAGAAACAAGTTCAAAGAAGGCAGCACAATTGCTGAAAATATTACCTCCAAAGGAGAGCTTTTTAGTTGTAGCTAAATATACAGAAATAAAAAGCAAATAGAGGTATGGGTGCACGTACAGGGTTGAGGGGTGATCATATTGGGAAGTACAGACTCCAGGGAGAGTTGTGAAGCTGCCTTTTTGAAGAATAACAGGGAACTTTATGCCGTGAAATTGACTATAAATTTGCAGAGTGCAAACCTTCCTATTCTTCCCGGCTTAGAAGAGAGCTTTGCCCACAGTCAGTACTCACACAGGGCACCTTGGGGTAAGGGCAGGATCTGTTGAGCAAGGAGACTTGGATCCTGGTCCCAGCTCTGTCACTACTCAGTTCCCATGGCAGGTCTCAATGAATATTTATTGAATGAATAATTTGCATGCATTTTATTAATTTTAATATTAGCAGATGCTCTAAGGCAATGATGGTCCTGGCTGTATGGCTATTCTCCCAGAGTTCATGCTATTACCATAAAACCTAGGAGGAACTTCATTGAATTCTTCTTCTTCATTTTCATGTCAAGGTATTTTCAGAGAAGGACAGGGGACTATTTAACTCAGTAAGAACCAACACTTGACACTCATGGCCATGAGGTATGCTTTGGACTTTGCCAAAGGAATTCTACAAAAGGAAGGACATGAAAGGAACTTGCTACCACACAGTTTGGCCTAAGAATTGGAGGGAGAGGAAGCTATGTGAATTTGTCAAAGGACTACATTAAAATCAGAGATTGTGGCACAGCTGGGTGAATGGCAAAAGGAGATGCAAGGTTTGTGAGGTAGTGATTTTCCCTGACACTGTGCCATGGAAAAGGAGGGAGCCAGGAGATATTAAAACTGCTGATAAATGAAAACACGACTGTTTCCTGGCCACTGAACACCTGGAACATCCCTGCTGGTGGGGGCCCCTTTCTATTCATACCATAAATATATGCATGGTGTTTTGTGCTTTCCCATCAGCCAGTGTATGACACTGTTTAAAAGTCTATTGAAATATGTGTTTGGAATATTTATTGTACAGTGATACCAATACAAATTTCTAAAGGGAAAATGGATTGATAATCTTATTACACTGCCAAACCAATTGTCTTTATTTTCCCCGTTTCTTTCCAGTCCTTTTTCACAGTCCCGTGTCAGCTTCCTGATGGGCTGGGCTGGTTGTTGGGATCCTATGTGGCCCAGCTGGCACTGCAGCGCCACCACATGGCTTCCTTTGCTCTTTGTTGGGCCTGCATTCCCAGTGTCCTGCCCAGATGTCAACATGTTTGTGGCTGCTGTTTGGTCCTCACTTTCCTTACCTTATGGGATCCTGGCAACCTGCTATCTCCAGCCTTTTCCGGGCCCTGCTTTTTTCTGACAAGACTGTTACCATTCATATGTAAAAGCTTATATAAAACTTATATACGTTACATAAGTTCATAAAAATGTATAAAAACTTTTAACAAATTTGCAGATAAAAATGTTTATCATCTACCTGTAAAAGTTAGTGTTTTCCAGTTAAGTGTGGTGTAGGGCATAGCAGCTCCTTCTTCCTAGCATATGCATGGGAAATTCTGTCAAATCTTTCTACACTTTGATTTATTCCAAGGCAATATCCATTGTATTTGCTCTCTATGGCTCCAAAAATCAGTCTGTAACATCCTAAAGTATAAATATCTTGCTTTGCATAACAATTTTTCCTACTTCCAGATAGTCAATAATGCTAAATCATTTTGTAATCTGTCTTTTCTTTTGAATTTTTTCTTAATTAATTGACCTTAATTCCTAAGGTTAAATGCCACAAGTGGGATTATAAATGAAAACATTAAGTTTATTTTGGTTTTTACCAAGATAAGATGGTAACTTGGACACATTTGTACCTTACTGGAGGAGGACAGACCATCATTTTGGCTCTCTTGAAATAGTTCAGTTTCATAGGGAAAAGCGTGCTGTTTCCCACGTTTATTGGCATGTGTATTGGAACAGAGAGGTGACCACCCCTGTCACAGGCCTTCTTTGTGCTGCTTTCCATTAGGGTTCTGTGAAAACAGAAGTGGGTATGAAGAATATCATGTGACTGAAAAAGTAAAGCACTCTGTGATTTATTGTAGCACATTTGAGTTTTTATGAGTGATATTTACTATAGTCTCTATGGATTGGCTGGACTGCCTTTCTGCTTATGCCTTTTTTTTTTTTTTTTTTTTTTGGAATTTGAGGAAAAATTTTCTTTTTTCCCTCCAGATAGTATACTAGTGAGTGAAGTTCCTACTGTGTTACTTACTTGAAGATCATGTTAAATTAACCAGTCAAAGTCTGTGTAGAGAAAGATCCTTGTCTGTTCCCTGGGCTGTTACAGTGTGAGCTCACCTTGAAAGGTGGTAAGTGGGTTCCATGTGGCCCTGGAAGGTACTGGTGGAAGCAGGCACTCCTTAACCGAGAACAGTAGTGTAAAGCCATGGCTTCTGGGAAAGCCTGAGGGAAGGTTGGTAGATCTGGAAAGTCATTGTCTGGAAAGCTAGACAACTCTGTAATAGAGCCACACCTCAACCTGGGGCCAAAATGGCCACAGATTTAGACACTGGCTTTTGCTCCACATGAGGGAGTGGTAGGTGAGGGGTGGGGATAGGGGTTGGTTATATAGGTCATGGGAAAAGCAAAGGGCAGTCTCAATTTGAAGGCACTCTACATGCAAAAGATTCACCTTCCACCTCTTTCCCTCTACCTTCCTTACCTTCTGACTTTTAGAAATAAATAAGCACAAAACTAAAGCCACACTAAAACTAGTTAATAGTTTATTTTCATATTTTCAAATAAACATAGACAAGTAAATAGATTTGAAATTGCAGATGTCTTGAGGTTTGAGGGTAAGAAGTTTGAATTTGGGAACATTCTCTTTACGAAGGAAGAAAAAATTTATAAGGCAAACAAATGGGGCTTCATGAATCATTAGTTTATTTCGTTAATTACAAATTTCTCACTATTTATTAATCAAATTAATGGAAGAGAAAGCCCTCTGTATTAGTTTTCTAGGGTTGACATCACCAAGTACCACAGACTGGGTGGCTCAAACAACAGAAATTCATTTTCTCACAGTTCTGGAGGCTACAAGTCCAAGATCAAGGTGTTGGCAGGATTGGTTTCTTCTGAGATCTGTCTCCTTGGCTTGTAGATGACTGTCTTCTCCCTCTGTTTTCACATGGTCTTCTCTCTGGGTGTGTCTGTGTCCTAATCTGCCCTTCTTACAAGGACACCAGCCATATTGGGTTAGGTCCCACCCTAAAGGCCTCATTTTAGCTTAATTACCTCTTTAAAGGCCCTAACTCCAAATACAGTTTAAGTTCTAAGGAACCGGGGGTTAGGGCTTCAACATATGAAATTTGGAGGGACACAATTCAGCCCACCACCTTTCTTTGTGAGATTTTTGGGAAGCATTTTAACAATATGAAGTTTTTCTGGGATTAAAGAATGTATTAATATTTTTGAAGTTTCTACTATGTATGTGCTCAGAACTTGCCAGGTTCAACAAGGGACTCAAATGGAAAGGGTGGGGTCCTTCTCAAAGAAAGTTAAAATGAGTTGAAAGACAGTAATAACTTTTAAAATATGAAATGGAAAGGCCATTTATAAACAATTTGCTAAAATAAATGGCTATCATCAAGAGGAGAGACTCCTGCGGGTTGGAGTTTCAAGGCAGGTTATGTGCAAGAGGTGGACTTTGAGATGGAGCATAGATAATACACCTCTCTATCCCCTTCTTTTTTAAGTGCCATCATTTCCATACCTGTGTCTGCATATTTTCATGGCTTAGTTACAACAAAAACACTGGGGGATCTGGTGTCTCCTGTTCAGCTACTAAAGTGAGAAGGAAGTTTGGGTCTCCCTTCCCTTCTACTTTTTCCTTTTCTTACTTAAATTGTCTTTATCTCTTTTTCTTTCTTAAAAAAAAAAAAAAAAAAATAGAGACTGGTGTGTTGGCTCACGCCTGTAATCCCAGCACTTTGGGAGGCTGAGATGGGCAGATCACTTGAGGCTAAGACACCAGCCTGGCCAACATGTCGAAATCCCGTCTCCACCAAACATACAAAAATTAGCTGGGCATGGTGGCGTGCGCCTGTAATTCCAACTACTCGGGAGGCTGAGGCAGGAGAATCATTTGAACCTGGGAGGCGGAGGTTGCAGTGAGCCAAGATCACGCCACTGCACTCCAGCCTGGGCGACAGAGAGAGACTCTGTCTCAAAACAAACAAACAAATAAATCCATAATTTATTTGACTGTGGTAATCCTTACACAATCTTCCTTACACATTCTGTAAGGAATCATTACATTGTATGCCTTGAGTGTGTATAATTTTTATTTGTCAATAATATCTCAATAAAGCTGGAAAAAAGTAAATTAATACATAAAAGAAAGACCATAGTACCGCTACCAGAACACTCTTTTACCTAGTGTTATATACATTTATCTTTCTTAGCAGAACTCAAAGTTATCTGCATACCTAAAATTTATAGAGATAAGCAGTGTTTCTGATTTAAGTGAAATTTATAATTTTTCCCTTTGTGAGAACCCCCAGAATGAACACCTCACAGGCAAATTTAGAAAGCAATGATAAAGGCCATTTATATGTAAGTCAGAAATAATTACTTCCTAAATGTCGGCCACTAATACTGGCTGTAAAATAGCCCCAGGCTTTGGATGAGAGCGCACAAAAAATGAACAAGAACATGATCGAGAGCCATCAGGGAGCAAGAGCGAAGCAGATAGTGGAGCTGGGTGTGCTACGGCCTGAATGCTGGGGTCTCCCAAAATTCGAAGGTTGAAACTTAACCCCTGATGCAATAGTATTAGGACATGTGGCTTTTTGGGGGTGATTCGATCAAGAGGTTGGGGATGGGATTAGTGCTCTTATAAAAGAGGTCGAAGGGAGATGCCACGCCCCTTCTGCCATGTGAGGCACAGAGAGAGTCTTCACCGGACACCAAATCCGCTGGCACCTTGATCTTGGACTTCTCAGCTTCCAGAACTGTGAGCAATAAATTTATATTGATAAATTACCCAATCTAAGGTAATATGTTACAGCAGCCTGATGGACGAAGACAGGGTCAGGAGACCTTTTTTGAACTCACACTAAAATGCCATTTCTGTGTTTCTAGTAGTTTCCAGGGTCTAAGAAAAGTTTTACAGATCTGCCATTTTTAATGACAAAACTTCATTTGATTTCACCCAAGAAGTAGTTAGTGCAAATTTTGATTACTGGTTTGGTGCTTTTATTACACACTAGATTTCTTTCTCTGGAATACATAATTCGCTTTCCTATTATCTATCAAATTATTCCTACCAACCAGGCCTCAAGCATGGATGGAAGAAAAAATGAATGGAAATAATTTATGAATGCTACAATTGGAGAGTCCTGGAAAAGTTAGCACTGGGACCCGAAGATCCTGGTGAAATGCCTGAAATGCTTTAATTCAGCAAATATTTATTAACCACTCACTACATGTCAGGCACTGTGCTAGATGACATGGTTAGAAAGATGAAAAAGACATGATTCTACAGTCAGGAAGCTCACATTTTGGTGGAAGAATTGTTCCAACATGTTAATATTACACATTGTCAAAGGTACTGTAGCGGAGATTTACTCGAAGTGATGTGAAAACCCAAAATAGAAAGTAACTAACCCTGGGGACCTTAGCTGCAGAATAGGTTAGTACGCAGAAGAGGTGACACTTGAGTTCGGATTTCATGTGTAAGTGGGAGTTTGCCAGGCAGAGAGCAGAGGGAAAGATGTGCCAGGCAGAGAGCAGAGGGAAAGATGTGACAGGCAGGCAGCAACTAGACAGCAGAGAGGCATAAAGTGCATATGCTCAGTACACATTACCACAGTGGAAAACGTGAACAACTTAAATGCTTGACACCATAAGGGAACACCTAAGTACCATGCCAAATAGTCATAGGATGGACTGTTACACAGCCTGTTCAAATGGTTTTACAAAGAGAATGTAATGTTATGGGGAAGTGCTTATGCTATAGCATTAAGGGAAAAATAAGGGAATAAATATAATTGTTTATATGGAATGATTTTCTGTCTCATATACATAAAAGTCTAGAAAATGAATATTTATATAATTGCATGTTGCTGCTTCATATTTTTTGAACTCAGAGTTTGATGAGTTTATATTATTTTAATGGAGAAAGAAAATTAGAGAGCATAGGGTAGGTTTCAGAATGAAAAAGAGCAGAGGGGCTGGAGTCAAGGCCTGTAGGGAGGGAGATGAGGCAGGTGGGGCCGTATTGCTATGGTCACTAATCCTGTAGTTAATATAATAAAAATTATGGTCACTTATCCTGTAGGTAATGAAAATTATATTAACTCCAGTTTTGTACTGAAGAGCCCTGTTAAAATAGAAAAATGACTTCTAATGGGCAGGATATAAAGCTTTTATTACATGCTAAATTTTTACCTTGAGTTACACATGAGTTGCATGGTGCTGGGTCCATAAATACATTGGGCTGGTTTTTCTGTGGCTACTGTTGCCTATTTCTAAGCCTCACACAACAGTTTTTCCTCCAGAGTTGCAAAAGGAGACTGCAACTTCTATTGAACATTAGAAGAGGTACTTAGCTTGTGGTTATGGAAATATGTACTTTCTATTTTTAACTGTGTATAATTCAATTTGCACAAGTTAAATATGGGGACATCCATCTTACAATGGCTTTTCTGGCAAATAGAAACATGGGACACCTGGGTTTTGAAAGGGACAAAAGGGCAAAGGCTTCTGACGTTTTTGCTGTTATGGAGTGCTGTTGTGGAAAACCCTGAGAATCTGGGGTCACTGAGGAGACTTGGTGTTGGAGTAAAGGTGGAGGGACCCTACACTCACACACATGTGTTTCCTACTTCTCAGGTTTTTCTAGGTTTGGAACTGAAAACTGAACTATATTGCTATTTGACATCATCATGTCTAACCTGCTAAATTTTATTCAAGTCAGTGCAAAAAAAAAAAAAAAAAAAAATCAAGAGTGACAAAGTCAAATCAAAATCAAAATTCCAACAGTAATAAGAGTGTGCCTTAGGCCGGGTGCAGTGGCTCACACCTGTAATCCCAGCACTTTGGGAGGTCAAGGCAGGCGGATCACTTGAGGTCAGGAGTTTGAGACTAGTCTGGCCAACATGGTGAAATCCCATCTCTACTAAAAATACAAAAATCAGCCGAACATAGTGGCAGGTGCCTATAATCCCAGCTACTTGGGAGGCTGAGGCAGGAGAATTGCTTGAACCTGGGAGGTGGAGATTGCAGTGAGCCGAGATCGCACCATTGCACTCCAGCCTGGGCAACAAGAAAAAAACTCCGACTCAAAAAAAAAAAAAAAAAAGAGTGTGCCTTATTTGTTCACCCAAAACATCTTTTTACCTGGCACTGGGCAGGATGCAGTCAGTCTCGAAGGACAGATGCTGCTGTGGCTCTTTTTCACTTTCATCCCCAGGAAGGGACCAGTCGTACAGATGCCCTACCACATTTCCTTGTTTCTAACCTCAGTGGTTAGCAAGCTTCCCAGAAAGTGTGTGGGCACAGGCTTCCCAGAAAGAAAAGCACAGCAGAGAGAGAGGGGTCTGAATTTGCGCTTCAGACATTTCAGCAACTAGTCTTCCAGTACTGGTGTGTGGCTACCTAGAGCATGCAATTGCTAGGAACTGGATATGGTCAAACTCTTCAAAGAAAATCGACCTACCCCATTATTACCCAACTACATTTGTAAGACTTTGAATCTGAAAAGGACTTCTGTAGTCATGGAATTTAAAAATTGGACTCAAAAAGTTCAAGGGACTCAACCAAAGTCTCTTAGATAGTTATTGGCAGTGTTTATGGCCATAATACCCTGAACGCGCCCGATCTCGTCTGATAGTGGCAGAGCTGGGGCTAAAACTTAAGTTGTCCGAGTTGCCCCAGGCTAAACTTGAGATGCTGCCACAACCTACTTCACTAGTTGTTCCATTATTTTTATTACTAACATGGTATTATCCCTACCTTTCTTGTTTTAATATAATGGCATAAATATAGGTTTAAATTTTTTTCCAGTTTGGAGTCCAAGAAAGTTGATGATGTCTTCTCTTTTACAGACTCTAGCTTTTGCAGGCCGACTAAGCAGACTAAAGCAGAAATGTGCAAAGTGCCTTTCTCCAGACAGTTAGAATGTGTAATGAAGATGGAAATTTCCAAGACCTGAATCCCCAAACCCAGACTGATCTCTCTTCTCTTCTTGAATATAAAAGTAAGCTGGCAAGATTTAAAAAACTGAACCCAAATAAATATTCATCATTTTTTTCTTCCATTCTGAGTCCTACAGAGTAATGAATGGTGCTGTTCACCCTGAGTTTGGCATATTAAAAAGCCCTGATGTGTGTGTATAAAAGAGTGTGTATCCTACTACCTACCAAAAGGAAGAGAAATCATTATATAAAAAGACACCAGCACTCATAAGTTTATTGCAGCACTATTCACAATAGCAAAGTCATGGAACCAACCCAAGGGTCCATCAATGGTTGACTGGATAAAGAAAATGTGTATAAATATGCCATGGAATACTGTGCAGCCATAAAAAAGAGTGAAATCATGTCCTTTGCAGCAACATGAATGGAGCCATAATTCCAAGTGAACTAACTCAGAAACAGAAAATCAAATATTGCATGTTCTCATTTATACGTGGGAGCTAAACAATGGGTATACATGTACACAAAGGTGGAAATCATAGACACTGAGGACCCCAAAAGGTGGAAGAGTGGGAGGGAAATGAGGGTTGAAAAATTTACCTATTGGATACAATGTTCGATATTTGGGTGACAGTTACACTAGAAGCCCAGTCAGTACCATTATGAAACATACTCATGTAACAAATGTGCAAATGTACCCCCGAATCTAAAATAAAAATTTAAAAAGAAAAGAAAAAAGGGAGTGAGAGTGTGAGTATGTGATTGTGTGTCTGTGTCAGTACATGTGAGTGCATGAGCTTGTATGTGAGGGTGTGTGAATGTGTATGTACTTAGGTGCAAACAGAAGCTAAGAAATTTATTTCTTTGGAAAACAAGTCAAATTTTGTAGATACGGTTATGACCCAAACCTATTCTCAGTGTTCTTCAGTTGGGAAATTACATTTGTGTTGACAGTGTAATTTTCAGAACAGTGGTTTTAATAGGCTGAAGGCACATCAACTATATTTAGAGATGTTTGACAATGTCAGAAAAATGTTTGCCTTCATTTTTTGACTGTTTCCAGTTTTTACATGTGTATAAGGACTAGGTATATATTAAAGGCCAATATTTTACTTTCAAATATAGCAAAGGCTTCATTTATAGAAAAGATACCCATTCCTTCATTTAGAACTTCATATTGCAGCCAAAAAGACTTTTCAAAAACACAAATCCAATCATGCCACTCTTACTTAAACATCTTTAATTGCTTCTATATAGAACAAATATTGATTACCTACTCAATTCACATCCTCCTTCCAATTTATTTATATTCAGTTGTACCTGCCTATTCCCAAGGCTCAATGCTTGAGAGTGACGGACACTGATTGACTGACGCCATTGCTGCCTCCACCTCTCCACTCCTCCCCTCTCCACAGTCATTGGCTCAGGGCTGGAGCGTGCCTTAGTTAGTTCAATAGGAGTAAATATCAGGCCTTTTTCTTGAAATGCTGAGACTGAGACCCTCTTTCTTTCAGGATGTAGCTGAATATATATAACACTAAAAAATGTTGGCATCTCATAGTCAGTAGGGGATCTGGCCTTGGCAGGAAGCTGACCCTTCAGAAGGCAAATAATCTCCAGATAGGGAGATTGATGCCAGGCTCTCCTCCCTGCTGGCATCCCCAAGCTTTCTAAGAGATGCTCTTTAAGTTCCCCCTTGCTTGGTTTGGGGTGAGAGGGTGCAAAATCTCCCTCTCCAGCCCTTTTCATTTTGATGATTTTCCTCTGGATTCTGCTCTTTTCCTTACATAATACAAGGAAGTAAGTGAAGGCCTATGGGATACCTTATGTATCTTTTAGTAATTCCCACAGAATGAATCAAGCATCTCCTCTTTCAGAAGGAGAATATTACCACTGATTGTCTTCAGTACTGGCACTTAGATAAAAAAATCTGAGATAAGAAATACCATTCAAAACCCTAATTATATACCTAGAGACTGAAGGTAAAAGTTAAAGACACTAATTGTGAATTTTTTAACTGATAAATTGTTCATAGATGCATAATGTTTCAAAAATTAATAACAAATATACATGGATACCCAATCAGAAATAAAAATAACATTTTCAGAAATAGTATGTTGAGTGAAAAGCAGAAGTTACAGATTCAAATGGTGCAGGCAGATAATATAAATGAGTTGTAATGCGTTGTGTGTAAGACAATAGAGAGTGGCGGGGGGGCTGTGGTGAACTAGATTTGCCATGCCCCATCTAAAAAGGGCAGCTGCCATTCAATTCCGGAGATTTTGTTTAATGAAGAAACAAGGGCCTAATATGAGAAAGTCTTACGATTTCTTAAGAGAAACTGGAAATCCAGATTTTTAGGTAAAGTTGCCCAAGTCTTAAATGATGGCAACTAATTTAATTAAAAAAATACTGAGTGGGCTCAATAAAAGCCTGACAGTAAGCCAAAGTTGGTATTTTAATAAACAGTTTACACCTCTGGGAAAGTGCTGTGTAAATATTAGATATTATGATATGTTGCTTCAACATATCCTAAACAAAGCTCTAAAATAATAACTGTGCTGTTCAATAATCTAAAAATGGCAGTCTTATCTCATTCTTCCGAAGCTCAGCTAACCTCTCCAAGGTGACCTTGGCTGGAAGGCAGACACTGCAGTGATTAGGTGGAGGTATTTAACTCCTAGAGTCTGCTGTGCTCCCAATGACAGGCCCAGTATGTCCTTCATCAGAGGGTGGCAGGAGCTAGGCAGCTCTCTTCATTTGCATATCACTGTCCCTCAAATTGGGAAAGGAGTGGGGTGGGCGGCGGGGTGGGAAGAGGATGAAAAATAAATGACCCAGAACCAGATAGGAGCTTACCAAATGAATGAATGAATGAGATGAGACAGATATGTTTATATTCAAATCCAACTATTTTTATCAAATGATTTTAAAATTCAGTCGGATGTATTCATTTTCAGTTGACTGAACCCCATGCTATTGAAATACCTTTTGTAAATATCTCTTAGGCCAAGAGACTTTTGTTCAGGCTTCATTAGGAATCAGCAGTGCAATGCTCCGAGAAGTTTTGCCCCTGAATCAATTTATGCAACAAAGTTAGAATAATTGCTTATATGATATGCAGAGAAAGACACTTGAGGCAGTTTCAGATGAGAGCTTTGTGAGAAATGTGAGCATCCAGACCATCGACCAAATGGCATCTAGTAGTTCAGCCTTCTGAGACTCTTCCTTGTCATCCTGGAATCTGTCCCGTTGGCAATAGAACCAAAGCTTCCCTGAATTTACTTGCTTTATATCAACTTCTTTAAGTGGCAAAATGCTGGGAGGCTGCTTCCTGGAGTTTTTCCTTCCTGTTCTTGCTTGTCTATCACCTCCCTTCCTCTCTTTCCTTTATGAAGTGTGCCTGTGTGTTCATGTACACACACACACAGACACACTCAAGTATTAACAAATTCCTACATTCTCAGTTCACCTTCAGGCTGGTACTGAGAAGGGGTTCTTTCAGTCAATTCTAGCAGTGTTTTGGGAAAGAGGGAAAACAAAAAGGAAGCCAAACATCTTCTCGACAAAAAATCACAATTCTCCATTAGGTTTAAGTTAATCTGTTAGAATCATTCTATTTTAGTTAAAAATAACTTTTCACAAGGAGGCATGCCTTCAGCTATGTTTTCAACTCTAAAAGAGTGTATACTGGTTTTCTTTAATGCTGGTTGATTTCTTCACTCATTCAACTGATATTTCTTGAACCTCTCCTAAGTGTTAGGAACTGCCTGAGGCAATGGGAACAAACCAAACACACACAAACAACAAAAACACCCACCACTCCAGCAGATGTAAGTGAATGAGGACAAGAGCAGTGAGGTTGCAGTCAGAGTGCAAATCATTATTAGGTGGATTTGGAAGGTCAAAGATCCAACACCAAGATAATTTGGATTTTAAGCACAAAAACTCTGTTTTCTGTAACAAAGCACAGTTTCTTATTTCAAAAAATCTAGTCTTAAAGAGTGGATAAGAACGTAGATGGGAGGGCAAACACTGGGAATGTGTGCCCACTTCTGCCATTTACTAGCCTTTTCCCTTGTAGGGTGCCTTTCTCCTTCTCAATATACTCCTTTGTAAAAGGAGTCAGTACAGCTGTCCATAACCACAAGATGAATCTATGGTGGAATTTAGATAACATGATCTTAGGCACTAGCATGTGGTCAACCGTAAAATGTTACAGAGAATATTATTATCAAACATTTGAGAGGGGCTGGGGAATCGTAGAAGGATGGGAGGAAAGAATATTGGTAGAGGAAGGAGAACAAGACCAGGACCACAATGTCAACAAATAGCAAATGAAATAGCCCAGGAGGGGCAGTGGCCACTGAAATTGCAGCCCTTGATCCCGTAGCAGCTGGATGAGATTATGGCAGGGGGCATGTCCCTTGGGAGTGTCATCATGACTCTGCATCTGATTAAGGTTCAGCTCTGGACAGGCACTTAGGAGAACCAGTTTATTGAAAAAGCTCATTAACTAGCCATGCAACAGTGGTAAATCTCCACACTTTTCTGGGCTCCATGTTCCAAGCAACTTGCTGGTAAACACCTTCTGATGCTTGGACCATCGGGAAGTTGGAGGTGGGCGGTAAGAGGCAACCCATCTGTAGAGTAGGAGGCTGCCTTCCTCTCTAGACACCACAAACTTCACCACTGAGCAGTCCACTTTTTATATCTAATTATAAACTCGGAAAGCTGAAAGGGATTCTAGAGACTACTCAATAAAAGTTCTGCCTTTTATAGGTAAGAAAGTGGGCTGGAAATGACTATGTCGTGTTTGGCCCACCCCTGCAAGGGTTGGTATGTCCTTCACCTTTTCTCCACACCCACCGGGAGTGCCTATATAGTCTACAATTAGCATGTCTTTTGTCCATAAAGTTGCATTTCTATCTACTCTGCTTATCAAAAGGACTATGAGTTTTCTCATATATTGAAAGTTTGTTGTACTAGTTCCACAAACTACTTTGTGCCCTGCCCCACTTCATTTGACTTTGGAGACAGTAAGCACTTGCTGTCTCTCACAGGCAAGGCCTAGTGTCTCATCACGGAGGCTGCACTCCCTGCAATTTACAGACTCCCTTCCCTCTTCCTATTATCTTGAGTCCAGAGTGGCATGTGGTCAGATGTCAGATTGATTCAGTCAGCCTTAAGGTCCCCCCTTGGCTCCAGCTGCAGACAGATGTTGTTAGCTCTCTGTACTAAGAAAGACTCCTTAGTGCCTTTGTCCTTGGCTTTGGGTCTTTGGCACAATTTTGGGACACCAAGAAAATTGCCACTTGACATTCTGCATTAAAGCCAGCTTGTTCTAGTCTTTGCCAAACAGCTCAAATAATGATCCCTGGTGGTTTGAGGAGAGTGTCCACTCCAGAATCCCACATATTGTTAGCACAAAGGCTTATGTAATACAGTTTAGTTCAAATGAACAGGTATGTCCAATTTTCTCAACTTTCTATGACTGGATAAAAAGATAAAATTTTTTAGTACGTGTTTTTTTTATCCCAAAGATAAATGTCCAGAAAATATTGTTTTTATTTTTTCAGCATAATTTTAACTAATTTACTATAAATAGTAAACTGAGACTCAACAATTATTTGATTATATTAAATAATTATTCAAAAACTCTGTAGTTAAAGAAACGGAGGCTTGTCCAAGGTCATGTAGCAAGGTCAGTCAGTGGCTGGGCTACTGCCAAATTCTAAGGCTTCCGATCCTCACACTGGCATCTATACACTGGGGCCCACAGATACCATATTCTAATCCCTTAGCCTATAGAAATTATCTTGACACTCCCCCCACCACCCAAAATTTAGTGGTTTAATTCTATGGTAAATATATCCCAAACTATGCTATAGAGCGACAGACTTCCATGTTAAGTACAGGCACCAAGTGGCATCTTTTAAAGTTTATGAAACGGTAGGCTAATCATTTTGGTGCAAGTGTAGGGGCCAATGGAAAACATTCCCTTCACTCTCTGAAGGTTTGCTGAAAATTAACTGACCAAAGGCAGGTTAATAGAAGAAAAGACGTACAAAATGTATTAACGTGAAAATGTGTGCACATTAGCCATACGAAATATGCAAACTCAAGGAAAGGGCCAGGTGGTTAATGCTTTTATATCATCTTGAGGTTACAGAAAGAATAGAGGCTTGAAGTATGACAAGACAGGCTATGGGAGGGAGCGAGAGCAAAGTCATGCTAACAAAGTTGGTCTTATTATGTAGATGAACCCTCACAGAGAGCAGCTCTCAGAAAGAATAGATAGTAGCGTGTGGTCGAGTTAATTTTTCCTAGACCTGGAGAAGAGGGAGAGCCTCAGAGAAAGCCTGGCTATTTATTTCAGTAATATAGATTTTTCTCTACAAATGCAAATCTCCTCCACAAAAGGCAACTTTTCAGGGCTATTCCTGTCTGCAAGTCTTCTGAATAGCCTTTTTGAAATATGTCAAAGAAGTATATTTTGGGGTGAAATATTTGCATATCAAAAGTAGGATTGGTAATTATGGAGAGATTTGGGTTAAAGGTTGTGAGATAAAAATTGGCAAAGGAGAAGGAAAAAAACATGGATTGGAACAAGCAGCCTGTATCTTCTTGAATCAGTCTCTTAGTCCTGAGAATAGATTAGTTCCTTTACAGCTGTGTCCTGTTTCAGGAGGTGGTTTTCCAGATGTGCTGTCAAAGCTAGGCCTCTGTATATAATGCAGGCAAACAGAACTTTAATAAGAGGCATTTCTATGGAAACAAAAGGAAAACAAAAGATGTCTGGCATAGTCTATAAACTAGATTTCCTAGAGTCTTTGAAGCATCTTCAGTTGGAGTGGGCAGGCAGTGGCCATCTGACAGATTTTCCTGTATTGTAGTTTAAATCAGGTATTCTCATGAACTTTTTTAGTAGTCTATACATCAACAGGCATAAAGACTGTTTGTATATAAGTTACTGTGATGATTTCTCTCAAAATTTATACCAAGTTGTCTAGCTTCAGTTTGTAGGGCTTAAGAAGAGCATAATTGTGATTTCTAATAACTTTAAGTCAGAGGGCAGGAGAAAAATTAAAAATGTTAGTCTGGAGAGTCACCGTCAGATATTGGAGAGAACCAAAAATTTAGGACTTAGTACAGATTGGAGGTCAGTAATGAAACCTCAAAAACCCAGTGAGGCTGGGCATGGTGGCTCACACCTGTAAATCCCAACACTTTGGGAAGCTGAGACAGGAGAATCGCTTGAGCCCAGGTGTTCAAGCCCAGTCTGGACAATATAGTGAGAAAATATACAAAGTACAGAAAATAATCAAAGTCAGCCAGGCATTGCAGCATGTGCCTGTTGTCCCAGCTACTTGAGAGGCTGAAGTGGGAAGATCCCTTGAGCCCAGCCTGGATGACAGAGCAAGACCTTATCTCAAAAAGAAAACAAACAAAAAACTCAATGAGCTGGAATTTAATAACAAATACTATCAGTTTTTTTGAAACATAATTTTTCTCTCTCCAGTCCCCCATTCTATCAAGGATAAATGAAAAGAAGACCAATTTATTTACAAAATAAGTTTTAGTCTTATACTTGGCCTGGTTATTTGCATAAAGTGCAGCAACAATAGCAACTGGCCATGTAGGCTCTTTTTAAGTTGGCTTTGCTGAAACTTTCTCATAAGGAACTTCAAATTAGACTTTAAAAATTTTTCTTGAGGCTTAGGAGCCAAGCTAAATACTGTGTCTGCAATTCCTGCATGAATTGAGAGAATTCCTTTCTTCCTGAGGGCCCCAAATATCTTGAATTTCCTGAGCCTGTCAAAAAGTGTTATTCTTTACTTACTGCAAAATCAGGAATCTTATAAGGGAACTTTAAAGAAAAGGTACTAGGCCAGTCTTTTTAAAAGTCTATTGGCTTTAAAAAGTGAAATCAATTCCTCTAAGCCATCTGGTCACAACTGAAAATAGAACATTTAGGTCAAAGCATTGGTTAAAATAATCAGTGTGTCCAACTGTGTTTCCTGTTACAAAAGAAACAGATTCTTACTGAACTTATGAAGATAATCATATTGTGTAAAATGAGAATATTCACGAATAGTTTTTGAATTCTGGGGGGATCAGATAGAGAAAGGTAAATGTTTTAATTTTGCTCACAAAAGTATACTTTACCTAATTTATGCAAGCTATAAATAGCTTAAAAGAAAAAAAATAAGTTTTCTTGACTCTGGAAAACAAAAAAGAATCAGCAATGTTTCAACAAAAAAAGTTAAAAACAATTATTTCAGTTCTTTGTTAGTTTAGTCACATGTAATTAATTCTTTTCTGCTTGATGTTAGGTTAGTAATTTTATGAATCTAGGTTTTTTTAATTAGAGTTTTTGAAATTTTTACTCTGTTCAATGGTATGATCTCAAAGTTGTCAGAAAACTGTATTTAAGAGTACTCATTGTAGTCTTTTTCCTGAACCTCCTTGGAAACACAAAATTTTAGGATTTGCAAAAAGCTTTTAGAATAAATGTATCAGAATACAGCAATTTACTGTGGATCTCAAAAGTTAAAATGGCCATAGTTAAATATTCAATTAAGAAATAAATTTGGTTGTTTTCTGTGACCTACAATAATTTAACGTACCAGATTTCTAGGAATCTCATACAATTTTGGAACACATATTAACAATACATTTATACAAATATAACTCAAAGAAGGCTAAACATTTCTTATTTGATAATGCTTCCAGTATAATTTAACATATCAAATGAGCCTGTTTATCATCTCTCTTTTGAATGCCTCCAGGACCCTCTATAACATCCCAAAGTTAGTTTGAGTTAAAAAAAACTTAATTTAGAATTTAAATTTTGATTTTTGAAGCCTGTCAAATATATAAAAGGTTTAAAATATCTCATAAAAATAGGATCACATGTCACTGTGAAATAATAGTAGTTTATTTAACCAGAGTAATAATTAAAAAATTTAACAAAGCAATAGCTTTTACAGATTGACAAAGAGGATGCTCAGTTTTCTAGATAATCAAAAGACCTAATAAAAATAGCATGAAACACACAGAATCTGTTTCTCTCTCTACTTTTTCTATTTTTTTTTTTTTTTTTGCAGTTTACTCAAAAGCTGAGCCAAATTCTTCTATTCTTATTAATACTATATAAAAATCTTGTTCAAAAGAGAGAGCCAAATTCTAGTTTTGCATTAGGGTAATTTTTATCTTAAGACTCAAAAAACCCTTACAATAAATGTGTTTAATTTTAGTCAGTTTAACCACATAAGATTTTGAAATTATTTTTCCTCCAACTTTGTATATGTATCTAGTTTTATCTATGTGACTTTTCCCTTCATTTTCTATAAGAGTATGATACCATAGAAATAGCCTTTAAATAACCTCTAAACTAGACAAAATTATTTTTTTCTCATCAAACATACATCCTCATGCCTTTATAACTTTTTTTTACCAAAAGCATATCTTGCTTTTCTGTACATGTTGTATGTAAATTATTTCTCTTATATTAATAGTTTTAATTACATATACTAATTTGAATTTTAATTTTTAGTAACTCTAATTTCTAGTGAAAACCTAACACATAAGTAATTTTGAACCGTTTTATATGTTTGTAGATAAATGCCATTTCATAATTTTTAGATAGATATGTTTCCACAATATTTTGTTTATTAGCTGATACAAAATACATTTAGCTTTTCTTTTTTTTCCTATTTTCTACCAACATCACCTAGGAAAAATATTTAGCTTTTCTATACAATATAAAAATAAGATCTCAAAGTATATGACTTAAAGTTATGTTCAATACTTCATGATTAAGTATTTTAACTTAGAAATGACTCAGACATTTTATGATTATCTATTACTTAATTTAACAAAACATGGTTTTAAGATTTTAAATTACTAAAAAGAATTTTGAAATGATGACACAGGTACCATTCCTAATGTCCTCCCTAGCTGTTCTGGGTCCTGAGTACCCACATGCACCCAGGATGGCTATGAAGGGCAGGGCTCATCTGAATCCTGGATTCAAACACCAAGTGTAGAACCCAGGACAGTGGACAGAGCTGTGAAGGTGACAGCTGGTCGCCTAGGTTCTCTGAACACACATATGTCCTCAAGCTTCACCATAGTCACCTATCCAGACTCTAGAATCCAGAGGCTCAAACCCAAAGATATATGCTTACAGCAAGATGTGTGCAACACTTCAGAGGGGCCCACCAGCCAGCCCTCACAGCTTTAGCTTACAGACAAATCAAGCAAGTACCAAAAACATTATAGAAGTGGCAGTTTTATGACCTTAAAACATGTAACACTAACAGCATAAACCTATCTGACCAATAGACTCAGGCAAAAATGTCGAATTATATTTAATACTGACAATTCTGAATACACTATTTTATTTTACCCAAAATTTTAAAACTAGCTTTATTTACCAGATAATATCTCAGATCACATAGAAATATTACATACACATAAGATACATAGACAGACATATGAACACATAGACAGAAGCAGATCTTATAGCTTTCATTAGCCAGTTTCCAAATAGTTTCTTTCCCCCATTCATACCATCAACTGTCTGATTACCTGTTTCATTGCCCTAAGCAATTGTTAGCTAGGCAATCCTAAATTTGTACTGACTCTTAGGTGAAATAAGGTGGAAAATTTATATCTCAAAGATATAGAACTTAGATCTAAACATTATTTGCCGAGACAGAGAATGGCATAGGTAAGGATCAGTTAAGGCAAGACAGCCAGAAAAACTACTTTAGACAAAGGTAAGATTTGTTATGTAAACTTTTAAGTCAATGCCTTTCCCATTGTGAAAGTTTCTAGTGGTTTAGTGGCAGAGAGAGGGAGAGAGAGAGACCCTTACAAATTGAGATTCTCTTTAAAAATAAACATTTCTTTTACCAAGAGTTTTAAAATAGCCAGCTGAAGGCCAGAAGGTTGTACTTTGGATATTTAGTTTGATAGGTGGCCTTTAAACTTAGTTTCTGTTTCTTAACTGGATTATTGTTCAGGCCAGAGCCCATTAACAAACAGGGCCAGACCCACTCATGACTCTTTGGGTTCTGTGAGGAAGACAGAGGACCTAAAAAGGGGCCAGTGATACCTTAGCTCTCTTTCTCAAAGAGATATGAGAGTTACTAGAAGTTTCTTTCAGATTCTTTTCTGTGACAACCAAGACTCTCATATTTCTTCTTAGTAATTTTTCATCCATTGACCACCAAATGAAGAAAGTAGGGGCTTGAAGGGGCACATATCAATGATTAAGGGGAAATGAATGGAAGATCATAGCAAAAACAGGGGTAGGAGCAAGTGGAAGAATGAGTCCTAGAGGAGCCAGTGTGGGGAGATCTCAAACTCTCAAAAAAAGACCAATTAAATTTTACATTTTTTTAAGCAAAAATCTTGCCAAAAAAGGAAACAAGCAGAGGGAATGAACGTACCATTAAAAAGAGGTTTCAGTTGGATCAAAAAAATCCCCATGGGAGAAATAGGATCCAAAGGAGAACAGAAATGTCTAAAAATATGTATAATATGAGTATCAGTTTTGATTAAGCTGACTTTTGCTCATAGAATTCAAAAAATCTTTTGAATCTCTCATTATCAGTTTTTAGCCAGGACAAAGCCAATATTCCTGGCTTTTGAACTTTTTCTCTTTTCTTTTAAACCAAAGGTAATTTCCCAGTGACTAAGAACCAAAACCTTAACCAAGGATGCATGAGGCATCTCCAAAAATGTGTAAAAAAGCAGTCCTCACAAGACCCAGAATTACCCCCGCAGCTACTAGATGAAAAAAAGAGACTTAGAAACAAACAGGAAAACAATAGCCATCCATGGAAGGGAAAGGGAAAAGAATCAATAAGAAACGAGTACATCAGAAAGTCAAGAGTCACACAAATATAAATTCAAAATAAATAATCCAAACCAATTCTTATTGCTGGGCGAGGTGTCAGAGCCCTGGCATTGGAAAGTGGTTGACTTGTGGGTTGGTAAGAATTTACTGACAACGGTATGGGTTTGAAAACAGAAATATTTTTTAGAAAGAAGGAACGAGGCAGAAGAGTGCAGTGGGGCGCCTCAGCAAGAGAGGACTGAGCACAGCATGGTGGCTTTTTCTTTATGGGTGTTTAGAGATCTTAAAGCGGAAGCTGAAGGGTAATTTGCATGATAAACGATTACATTTGTAGACATCTTGGTGCCTTAATGTTGGCAAGGATTGCACAATGAGTTTGGCAGTTTGGCATGCATGCATTCTGGAGGTGTATAGACATTCTAGTTTCTTGTAAATTTTAAGTTGAAAACAGGCCTGGAACCAGGTGCTGACTTTAAGATAATAGGGAAATCTAATTACTTCTAAATTCCTCAAATAAGGAATTTTTTTTTTTATCTCTTAATGGCCTGCTTGATGGTCACTAGGTGATCTTTGCTCTCCTTACTTATAAATGTTTCTTTTTTCCTCCTGGGTTAAGGGACTTACATCTCTAAGGGACTGGTTCTCGGTCTGGGAATCAAACCTGGGCAGCGGATGTGAAAACACAGAATCCTCGCCACTAGAATACAGGCTGGATTGGCCCTTTTTGCAAATCCCACAGGGAATCCAAAGCAGGCAGTGTGTGCATACACAGGGTTTTAACTTTGCTTTAAATCTGATTTCTGCCATTTTGGATTCTTGCCAATAGAATTTTAAAGGCTATATTTCTTTTGTATTTTTTCATAGATACCAATAAGATGGCTATTTAAGATAAGAGCTCTCTAAAAAGTTTTCTTTTATATATAGTCCTTTTGTTTATTTCATAAGCGACTCAAGCCAATAGACATTTTTTATGGAAGGTCCCAGAGGTAACTTTTCAAAGTTTGAACACCATGGACATAAGTCGTGTTTTAAAAATGGGTGCAGAAGATGCAGCACCATATGAAACCCTAAAAAATTTACTCCCAGAAATAAGTTAGATAACAAAAGACTCTCGTTGCCACAGATGGTTAAGGATGATGTCTGTGCATATGGTGCCTCTAGTATCCCACAAATTTGTGGGGGCTTGCCAGTCACAGGCTTGTTAATCTGTGACACTGGATATACCCCCCTGGGATTGGACTTTCCCAGGCCTAATCAGGCAACAAGGATTGAGACAACAAAAGCCCCTCATGGATGGGAATTCTTCTTTCTTTTTTGAGACAGAGTCTCCTTCTGTCACCCAGGCTGCAGTGCAGTGGTGCAATCTCGGCTCACTGCAACCTCTGCCTCCTGGGTTCAAGCAATTCTCCTGCCTCAGCCTCCCAAGTAGCTGGGATTACATGTGCATGCCACCACACCTGGCTAATTTTTGTATTTTTCATAGAGACAGGGTTTTGCCATGTTGGCCAGGCTGGTCTTGAACTCCTGACCTCAGGTGATCCACCCACCTTAGCCTCCCAAAGTGCTCAGATTACAGGCATGAGGTACCGAACCCAGCCTATGGATGGGAATTCTTACTAATACAAACTCCCCTGAGAGCTTGGCACATTCTGAACAAAGAGTGTGCTGCTCAATATCTTATGTGTCTAGGGATTCCCAGTCCTTTTGATATGGGGGGGGTGCGGGCAGGGAAGTGCTGGGTAGAGAAGGGTGGGTCCCTGGCCAGGGCTTCACCTCCAGCCTATGACCATGGGCCTAGATGAGGACAGGTATTTCTGTTTTTGTGCCCAAATGTTGCATTTCCCAAGACCATCCTGGCCCACCATGTCCCCATCCTGTGCCTATAAAACCCCCAAGACCCTAACAGACATGCACACAAGCAGGTGGATGTCAAGAGGAACACACCAGTGGAAGAAGACACAAGTGGCTGGATATTGAGAGGAACGCACTGGTGAAAGAACACACCAACAGATGCCGTCCAGCTGACAGGCCATCCACCAGTGCCGCAGAATTTGGACAGGGCAGTAGGAGAGCCTGGCTACTGAGCAGCTCGACTCCAGGGCAAAACCACCTTCCTACTCTGTCTCTCTTCTGGGTCCCCCATTTGCTGACTGCTATTTCCACTCAATAAAGTCTTGCATTCATTCTCCAAGCCCACGTGTGATCCAATTCTTCCAGTACGCCAAGGCAAGAAACCCCGGGATACGGAAAGCCTTCTGTCCTTGCGATAAGGCAGGGGTCTAATTGAGCTGACTAACACAAGCCACCTATGGATGGCTAAACTGAAAGAGCACCCTGTAACACATGCCCACTGGGGCTTCAGCTGTAAGCATTCAACCCCAACTGCTGCCGTGGAGTCAGATCCCCACGACTGGCAAGTATGCATGCTCCTGCTAGAGGTTTGAGCAGCGGGGCACCAAGGAACTGAGCCACACACCCATTGCACACCGTGCTAGGGGGATAAAGGAACTTTTCCTGTTTTACTTTCACATTGACCACTGGCTGTGAATCAAAAGTTACACCCCTAGATGGTGGACACCAAAGAGAGCAGTCCCATTCCGTCACAAGTTATGGTCTCAAGGACATAATATCGGACAAGGGGTGCTTTATGACAAATGACACAGAAAGACAGAGACAAAGGAAAAAAATAAAGACTATTTCTGGGAGGAAAGGATCAAACAATATGAATATTCATACCAAAACATACACCAGAGTCACTACACCTGAGACTAGTCTGCATAAATGATTTTCTCCTAATCTGGTTGTCCTGCCATGGTCACCAAAACTGTAGGATACAAGGGAAAATTTCCCTTTCACCCTCCGAAGGTTTGCTGAAAATCAGCTGACAAAAGGGAAATGAATAGGAGAAAAGGCATGCAAAATTTATTAATATGTGCAAGAGTTCTACAAAACATGAAAACTCAAAGAAAGAGCCAGATGGCTGACATTTTTATACCATTTTGAGGTTATAGAAAGAATAGGCATTTGGAGAATGGCAAGACAGGTTATCGGAGGTAGAGAGGAAGAAAGGCATGGGGCAAAGGTGATATTATTAAGTGGATGAAAACCCACTTCTCAGAAAGAATAGACGGTGGTTTGTGATTGAGTTAATTTTTCCTAGATCGAGATAAGGGGGAGGGATTCAGAGAAAGCCAAGTTTTCTATATAATTAATGTAGATTTTTCTCTATGGATGCAAATCTTCTCCACAAAAGGCAGCTTTTCAGGGCTATTCCTGTCTGCAGGCCCTCTGAATAGCCTTCTCAGAGTATTTCAAAGAAGTGTATTTTTAGGTAAAATATTTTTGGTTTTCTTTACAACTGTCTACCTGGAACACAAAAGCCAATTGTCGAAACACTCTGTATTAGTGATGCAAAATTTCTGCAACAATACAGGATCATTGAAGGATGGATCTCAATGGATTTAAACAGAAAACATAATTGCTTTTAGTAGTGGCAAAAAATCAAAGCACTGTCACTACTCTCAGGGAGAGAGAAAATTGTATCCAGTCTTCTCCATGCATGGAGTTTAACTGCAGGATCACTTTATATGTGCACATCGTTGGGATGTTTGCTGGGGCAGACATTAGCTTGTAAATTTACTGATAAAACAGTTTTCAAAAATGTTTTGGTATGTGGCTTTACAATAAACTGAGTGTTTATGTTCTCCTCAAATTCATGTGTTAAAATTTTAACCTCAAGGTGATGGTACTAGAAGGTGATTGGGTCATGGGGGCAGAGCTCTCAAGAATGGGACAGTGCCATTATGAAAGAGGCCAGAGGGATCTCTTCACTCTTTCACCATGTGAGGACACAGCAAGATGCCATCTATGAGGAGGAAGACTTTCACCAGACACTCAGTCTGCCAGGGCCTTGATCTTGGACTTCTCAGCCTCTGGAACTGTGAGAAATAAATTTCTGTTTTTTATGAGCCACCGAGTTTATGGCATTTTGTTATGGCAGCCTGAAGGGACTAAGACAGGCTTCATTAACTTTTAGCAGAGATATAAATAAATGCTTTTCAGGTAATGGGGAGAAAACAAAAAAGATTGATTGGAGGAAATGATTTTCCTAATTGGATCTTTATGGAGTATAATCAATAATTCTGTTAAAGACCATTTGTTGTAAAAAGAAAGAAGATGGAAGGAGTTTATGCATTTATCAGACATGCCAGAGATCCAGAGATGTCTGGTTTCACTGTGGTCCTAATTTTCCAAATCCTTAAAGTGAAGCATAAATGGAACCAAGAAGCCTTATATTCATGGAGCTCAGACTGTTTGTCTTGAAGTAGAAGCAGCAGAGTATAGATCAGACAGAAAGTTGGTGAACAACAAGTAAGAACCTAGACTGACACTCAGAAATCAGTCTTTTGGGACAATATGACCATCTTGATGTTTCTGAGTTCTTGAACTACACAAGTGACTGCATTAATGCTCTGCTTTTTGAGGTCCCTAAATAATTCTTCCACAGAGAGATCTGGCCTTATTGTTGACTCACATAAGCATAATTCCAGGATACTTCCTCTCAATTTGCTTGGTTTATCACGTGTGTGTGTGTGTGTGTGTGTGTGTGTATAAGGGGCTGTCTTCTGCAGGCACCACACTGTGCATCTTCTGCAGGAGGATAAGATGCTACTTACCAGAGGGGGAAGAACATGGTCCTTCAAAAGAGACCTATATTACTCTGCTTGGGCTGCCATTACAAATGGCAGGGACTGGGTGGCTTAAACAACAGAAACCCATTTTCTCACGGTTCTGGAGACTACAGGTCCAAGATCAAGGTGCCAGCAAATTTGATTTCTGGTGAGGGCTGTCTGTTGACTTGCAAATGGCTGCTAAAAGGAAAAATTTGTTTATCTACATAGACAATATTTCTTTTGACACCAAATGTGTGGGTTTTTCACACTAAGCAATTCTTCAATTTTCTGGTTGTCCTACAATTTAACTCAATTAAATTTCAGAAAGCTTATAAAAGGAAAAAAAAAAAAGCTTTCTCTACTCACACAACATGTCTTTCGACACAAAATGTATGGCTTTCCACTCCAGCAATTCTCTAGTCCAGCTAGGTGTCCTAAAATTTAACTCAATTCTGACATTAATACCAGGAGTTGATTCTGCTCTGCCAGGAGCAGATCCCGTAGGTTAAGGGCTCAGTCCAACAAGCCTGCTCTTCACTTCAGATTCCAATCACAAGTAGTGGATCTCCAGGTAACCCACCCTTCTGTCCAACTTGGCTACAAATCAGGCCCTCCCTTGGCCCTCCTCTTGGGCTTGATAATTTGCTAGGAGAGCTCACAAAATTCAGAAAAACACTTATGTTCACTGGTTTACTATAAATGATATTACAAAACATACAGCTTACCAACCAAGTGAAGAGTTCTCTGAGATCTGCAAGGGTCCTGAGCATAGGCACTTCTGTCCCTTTGAGTTGGGGTGCATCACCCTCTCAGCACATGGATATATTCATTGACCCAGAAGCTCTGCAATCTCCATTGTTTAGGGTTTTTGTGGAGGCTTCGTTAAGTAGGCATAATTGATTAAATTACGTCAGGCATTGTGGATACATTTTGAGAAATATCAGACAATTCTGTCTTTGAGCAAACATTATAGAGTGTACTTAGGCAAATCTAGGTGGTATAGCCTACTGCACACCTAGGCTATACGGTATTGCCTATTGCTTCTAGGCTACAAACCTATCTAGGATGTTTGTACTGTAGGCAGCTATAACAGAATGACTATTTGTAGATCTAAACATAGAAAAGGTACAGTAAAAATATGGTATTATAATCTTGTGGACTGATATTGACCAAAAGGTTGTTTTGTGACACATGACTGTATTGGCCACTGGTGATTAACTTGATCCCTACCTAGCCCCTCTTTCTTTCCTGGAGATTAGGGGGTACAGATGAATGTTCTAACCCCATAATTGTGTAGTTGGTTCCCCTGACAACCAGCTCTCATTCTCCCAGGGTCACCTCCTTAGCATAAACTCAGGTATGGTTAAAAGAGGCTTATTATGAATAACAAAAGATACTCCTCTTACCCTAATCACTTAGGAAATTCCAAGGATTTTAAAAACTCTGTGCTAAAAACCGGGGACAAAAGCCAAATATGTATTTCTTATTATATCACAACATTACAGCTGCCTTCTCACTGTATCCTCACATAGCCTTTTCTTTGTGTACCTGGGATGGAGAGAGAGAGAGTGATCTCTGGCATTTCCTCCTCTTCTTATAAAATACCAGTCCTGTCAGATTAGTCCTCCATCTTTATGACCTGGTCACCAAAATTACCTGCCTAAAGACCCTGTCCTAAGTGGAAACTCCACCTTCAAACCAAAAGTAGCCTGAAACCCATGACCCAAAGTGAGAACTTCTATTCCTGTGTACCCACTCTCCCCTGGTTGTTTCTTTCTGAATAATGTCTTTTTACCAAACAAATGCTGCCTTTTCCAAAACTACCTGTGACCTGCCCCACCCCCCATCCTGTGCCTGTAAATACCCCAGACTTGGCTGGTAGAGAGGAGAAGTGGCTGGATGTTGGGGAGAGGCAACTTGACTTTGGAGGAGAAAGGCAGGGAGGCAACTTGACTTCAGGGGAGAGCGACCTGCTCTTCCTGCTTCTTTCCAGCTCCCCTCTCCACTGAGACCTACTTTCATCACTCATTAAAATTCTTCTCATCCACCATCCTTCAATTCATCCACATGACCTTATTCTTTTTGGGCATTGGACAAGAGTTCACTACGCACCACGTGTGGGTACCCAAAAAGGCTGTCACACTGGCCATTTGCTCTTGCTGGTGGAGGGCAGCTGCCCCACATGACAAGGCAAAGGACCCACTGAGCTGATAACACATTGCTGTCTGTGAATGGCGGAGCAAAGAGAACATTGTAACATGCCCTCTGGTGCTTTGGGATCACAGGCATCCCCACCTGGATGCTGCAGTAGGGCCTGCACAAAGTTCGCTCCTGCCAGCACTAAAGCAGCTAGTCAGTTCCTGTACTCATTTGCTCACATGCTCCCTCTGGCGAAGGGTTGAGCACGGTGGGCTGAGTAAACCAGACACCCCTGTAAGAAGTTCCACGAAAGGTTCAAGGAGACATCCTGCGTCATCATCACACTGGGGCTAGGGTTTCAACATATGAATTTGGGGTGGGAAGACACAATCCAGTCCCTAACAAGACCCATACAGAGCACTTGTGGGAATTGTCTACCTCTGCCTTGTGGAGTCCAGCACTTTAACTTCTTTCTGAGGTCTTCTGCCCTTCCCCACTCCCCAGGAGACAGGGTCTCGCCCTGTCACCCAGGCTGGAATGCAGTGGTGAAATCATGGCTCACTGCAGCCTCGACCTCTTGGGCTCAAGCAATCTTTCAATCACAGCCTCTTGAGTAGCTGGGACTACAGGCATGTGTCACCACACCTGGCTAATGTTTTGTATTTTTTGTAGAGATGGTGTTTTGCTGTGTTGCCCAGGCTGGTCTCAAACTCCTGGGCTTAAGCAATCTGCCTACCTCAGCCTCCCAAAATTCTGGTATTACAGGCATGAGCCACAACACCTAGCCTCTGATGTCTTAATATCTTACCTGACTTATCCCATCTGACATTTGCTTCTTGGGCTTTTGCAACAGACTCTATCTGTCCATGCATCAACTTTAGCTCTCCTAGCTCCCCACCTGCTCCCTGCCTGTCTCCTTCCTTCACGTATCGTTTCTGTTCTGGCCCTCAGTTCCTTCTCCTAGCTCCTGCCCCTAGGTCAGCGTTGCCTGCCTTGGGCACCTTCCTGTAGGAGCAGGGAGTAGTAATCCATATTAGTAATTTCTGCTGCTACCACATGTAAGATGATTATCAGGACCCAAGCCAAAGACCCAGCCTTGGAGGAAAACTTGAAGTCCCTACCGCCTGAGAGTTTAGATCTTGCCATTCAATAAATAATATTGAAAATATTATTATGTGAGGGCTGAAAAAGATGCAATCTGCACTCTCACAGTGGATAGGACCACTTTAAATTCACAATGAACTGTCCATCTAGTAAGAAAACCCCACAGTCTTTTATTAAAAGGTAGAATTTGACAGCAAAATATTCATAAACATATATCTTACCCCTTAGGAAATGTCAAACCTCTTCCTGTTTGTAATGATGCATTTATTCTTTCATATATTCACTCAACAATCACTTATGTTCACCACAGAGGGAGTTTGATGGGGCTGTGGAGAAACAGGAACGTGGAATTGGAAAGGTAGACAGGGCTCAGAGTACAGAAGCCTTGTGTTCTATGCCCAAGACTGTATTCTACAGGCAATGGGAAGAGGCAGAGGCAGAGGTGATGGATTCAACCAACTCAGAAGTTGTCAAACCCACAGGACATGGGACATGCGGACAAGGGATGGGTCATAGATGACCCCTGGCTTCTGGCTGGTGAGCCTGGGGACGTGGTGGGACCTTCTCTGAGAAAGGGAAGCAGAACCCGAGCAGGTCTCTGAGGGTAGGGCTGATGGGTTTGCTTTAAGGGTATGAAAGTAGAGGTGTCCATGGGGCATCTCCATGGAGATTCTTAGAGTCTGGGTCTCCACTGATCCTGAAGGCTCTGGAAAGAGACTTTTACTTATCACTTATTGCTTCTTTAGTACCCATTTCTTTCTGAAAGTCATGCTCCTTCCAACTGGCTGATTCTCAGGCTGTCCCTAACCTCCGTCCTTCCTGAGGGCCTTGGAGAGTTCCTTCCCCTGAAGCATTACTTTTGTCCACCAGATCCACATCTGGTTTCAGCCCCTAAGGGTGATTGTTTTGTCACAACCTCTCCTGTCCTGCTGAAGCCCCAGCCCATTCCTCCCCTTCCATGTCCTTGGGCAAGACTTGGCTTGTCTGTCCTGAGCTGGTTCTGCATCAGGTTGGACAGCCAGCTGCACTTTGTCCTTCCCTTGTCACCCACTTACTGAAACACTGCTGAGCTTTGTTCCTCAGATCTTCTAGGTAAAGACCTTTCCTATGGCATGTTCAGAACCAGAGGAGGCAGGGAGAGAATACAAGGACATTACTGTTGCAAATCCTTTTTGGAAAATAGACGCAGTAAAATTAAGGTATACATGATAGAAAAAAAATGAAGACACAGGGGCTCTAGTGTCCTTTCCTGGAGGAGAAAAGGTACAGAAACAGAAGACTGGTTTTTCAGGAGATGCATTTTTCCCTCTTCATCATTTAATCAAAATTTGGATGTACTACTAGGGAGCTTTGTATTTCAGGCTCTGGTGTGAAACACAGGGTAAGAAGCCTTGTGTTTGAATTGCAGTAACAATAACAATAATAATAACTAATACTTATTGAGCACTTACTATGTGACACTAAGTTCACTGCAAGCATTACCTCATTTAATTCTCACAACAGTGCTACAAGGCAAATATTGTTACTATTATTATTATTATTTTTCTATTATTATTTATTTTTTAAGATGAAAACATAGTGCTTAGGCAGGTTACATAACTTGTCCATGAGTCTCACTGCTCAGCACTGATGCAGCCAGGCTCCAAACCTGTCTACTCAGCTTGGGTGTTGCATTGAGTACTGAACTGGATGGTGTTCCCCCAAACTCATGTCCAACTGGAAAGTCAGAATGTGACCTTATTTGGAAATAAGGTCATTGCAAATATAATTAGTTAACATGAAGTCATACTAGATTAGAGTAGGCTTTAAACCCAATGGCTGGTGTCCTTATAAGAAGGCTATGTGGCGACATAAAGACACATGAAGGAGAATAGCACATGAAGAGAGAGGAAGATTGGAGTGATGGGTCTACAAGCCAAAGAATGCCAGGGATTACTGGAAATGACCAGAAGCTAGAAGAAGGGGAAAAAAGATTTCTTTTCTTTGCCAGTTGCTTGCTTCATGGCTGAAGTCCCCATAACAGAAGACAGATGAACAAGAGAAAAGGATACACACTAATTTGATATCAGCTTTACATGACACAGGAGCATTAAGAAATAAAGGCCCAAATAAACAGGTTGCTTTTAATGCTAGTTTGATGGAGAAGTAGACAGTAGTAGAGAAGCACAGTTGGATAAAAATGTACCATCTAAGGATTATAAATTGGGGAAAAACTTAGCAAAACCTATTTGTTCAGATTCTTCTCTGTGTTCCTGTGTCTTCAGAGATAAGGATTTTTCTTTCTTCTGGGTATAGGGAGGGCATCTCTCAAACTGGGGTCTTATGACCTGCCTCAGGGAGAAAGTGGGAATGTAAGAGTGACCTTCCTGTTTCTGCTGTTTACTCAAATGCCAAGGTGCTATATTTGGAAGCAGCGTGTCCTGCACCCAATTAGGGGTATGGAACAGATTCTTTCGTAAAGCCTCAAGAAGTAAAAACAAAACAAAACAAAACAAAACAAAACAAAACAAAACCACCTTGGTTTCTGACCTCTAGCCTCCAAACTGTGAGATAATGAATTTTTGCTGTTTTAAGCCACTCGTAGTAATGTAACAAGCCCTAGGAAATGAATAAACTGTACTATGGCTCCAAATTATAATTTCCCAAATCATTTTCTAACAGTCAAAGAGATGATGGTTTTCCAGCACGCTCCATTTTTCCCTATTTCAGATGTCATGGATGTGTCAACTTGACAAGGCTTATTTTAACCCGAGATTCAATTTCCTCCTTTATACAAATTCCTTGGTTTATTTAAGTATAGCTGTGCCATCTAGTGGCATAAAATGAGAGAAATGCTGGTTATTTTTGGAAATGGCTAAATGTATGATTTGAGTAGTCTCTACCTGCTCCTTGAAGAGTATCAGACAGAAAAATCCACAGTAGAATCTTCCCTAAACATCTATTTGTGCTAATATCTGTGTTAGTGACTTGGAATGATTAGAATCATTTCTCAACATTATGTTGCTGCTGATTTAAGTGGCTACAGGGTGAGCTGTCATTGTAGCCTTGTAGCACGTCTTGGTCTTAAATGTCCAGCCCTGGTGAAGAGCATAAAATAAAAAGTCAAATGTGTTTTACACTTTTGTCAGAAAACTACTCTTGCAAAAAACAGAGATCACTTGCAGTTTTACTTTCGTGGAGAAAAATTAAAAGTGATTCTAAGACTGCAAGAATAAATGTCCACTTTCTATACTGAAGTACATATATTCTTAGAATGAGAATTTAGAGGAAAAGAACAGAAGTAATGAAAACAACCATTTACATTTGTGATTTTTTATTGAATAGATGACATAAACCTCTTCTATTCTCATTGGTTTATATGTACATGGATTACTTTCATCCTTTGAGGAATTACTGTTTGGGTAATGCTGTGGAATGAAGAGAGGGGTTGGACTATAGTTGAATGCTTTCACTGATTTAAAAAAAAACCAAGGTGTATCATTGAGATATTTTAGAATTTAGTGTTTCTGGAAATTTTTGAGTAAAATGAGCTAGGAAAAACTCCTTTAGTATTTAGAGACCTTCCTTTCAGGACAAATTAATATTTTACCCAACTATAATACATATTTATACAAAATTGATATAAACCAGCTCAGTCAGAAGCCAAGAAAACATTAATTTTCTAAAGTTATCAACCTCTTCAAAACTTAGTGTTCTTCTTTTGGAATGCAAATTTACTACACTAAATTTAAAAAGCCCAAACAAAATAAGCCCAATCATTACTCTAAGACACTTTTCACCAACCAGCAAGGAGAATCAGCATTTCCAAATGAGCTATCCACTCTATGTGTTATTATATGTATTAGACCTATGTAGGAAGACTGGATTTAGGGCATTGGAGTAAGTGATGAGTATCTTCTCATTAATATAGTAGAAATCATTCAAATTGTTTAACCTAGGACTTGGATATGCTTCCTTGATTGTCTAAGAGTTAATTCATTTTTCAGGAAGACAAACAAGGTTGAATTTTCTGATACTACTGCCTGGCTGACAAATTTTAAAAATGTTTTCCATTTTCTTATGTGCTCTTGCCAAATATATTAAGTATCTGCTCTGCCTAATTGCCTGACTTTAAAATATGGTGTTTTTTTTTTTTTTTTGGCCTTTTTTTTTTTTTTTTTTGGAAACAGGGACTTGCTCTGTTGCACAGGCTGGAGTGCAGTGGCATGATCATAGCTCACTTGTAGCCTCGAACTCCTGGGCTCAGGCTATCCTCCCACCTCAGCCTCCTGAGTAGCTAGGATCACAGGTGCTTTCTACCATGCCCAGCTATTTTGTTTTGTTTTGTTTTGTTTTGTAGATGGGGTCTCACTATGTTGTCTGGGCTGGTCTCAAACTCCATAGCTCAAGCAATCCTCCCACCTCGGCTTCTCAAGAGTGCTGAGACTATAGGTGTGCACCACCATACCTGGCCTAAAATATCTTTCAAGTGTTAAGGTGGAAAGCATTTTATTAGCTACTTATTTATTTCAGGAAAGAAGTCAAATTATGGCTGGGCATGGTGGCTGATGCCTATAATCCCAGCGCTTTGGGAGGCCCAGGCAGGAGGATCACTTGAGGTCAGGAGTTCGAGACCATCCTGGCCAACATGGCAAAATCCATCTCTACTAAAAAAATACAAGAATTAGCTGGCATTGTGGTGCACACCTGTAGTCCCAGCTACTCCAGAGGCTGAAGTACAAGAATCTCTTGTACCCAACGCGGAAGTTGCATTGAGCCAAGATTGCACCACTGTACTCCAGCCTGTGCAACAAAGTGAGACTCTGTCAAAAAAAAAAAAAAAAAAAAAAGTCAAATTCTTTGTAGAAATGGGCAAGATAATTTTAAAATTCATATGGAATTGTAAAGAAACCAGAATATACAAAACAATCTTGTAAAAAAACAAAGTTGGAAGACTCATATTTCCTGAATTCAAAATTACTACAAAACAATGGTAATCAAGACAATGTGGTACTGACACAAGGACAGATATACAGATTACTAAAATAAAATTGAAAATCCAGATATAAGTCCATACATCTAACTAATTTTTGAGAAAGATGCCAAGACCATTCAATGGGGAAACAAAATTCATTTCAATGAAAGGAGTTGGGACAACCAGAGAGCCACATGCAAAATACAGAAGTTGAACTCTTACCTCATACCATATACAAAATTGACTCACAATAAATCAAACACCAAAATATAAGTGCTAAAACTATAACACTCTTAGAAGAAGACCTTCATGACCTTGGATTTGGCAAAGGATTCTTAAATCTGACACCAAAAACACAGGCAATCAAAGAAAAAATAGATAAATAGAACTTCATCAAAATTTAAACTTTCGTGTTTCAAAGGTCACCACCAAGAAAGTGAAATGGAAACCCACAGAATGAGAGAAAATACTTGCAAGATTGCAAGTCATACATCTCGTAAGGGTTAGGTATTCACAATATATAAAGAACTTGTAAAACTCGGTAATGAAAAACTGAATAATCCAATTAAACATGGACAAAGAATCTGAATAGACATTTCTCCAAGGAAGATATATAAATGGTGAATAAGCACATGAAAAGATGCTTGACATAATTAGCCATTAGGAAAATGCAAATAAAAACCAAGAGACAGTACTTCATAGCTACGGAAAACTAAAATTGAAAAGTCAAATAATAACAAGCATTGGTGAGGATGTGGAGAGATCAGAACTTGCATATACTGTTGGTGGGACTGTAGAATGGTGCAGCCATTTTGGAAAACAGTCTGGTACTTTCTCAAATGATTAAAGACAGAGTTACAATGTGACCCAGAAATTCTACTCCTAGGTATATACCCAAGAGAAATGGAAACATATGTCCACAGAGAAACTTGTGCATGAATGTTTTTTACAGCATGATTTTTAATAGTCTGTATAATCTGAATGTGTCCACTCCCCACCAATTAATATGTTGAAATCCTAACCCCCAGATAATAGCATTAGGAGGTGGGGTATTTAGGAAGTGATTAGGTCATCAGGGCAGAGCTCTCATGAATGGGGTTAGTGCCTTTATAAAAGAGGCCCAAGAGAGATCATTCATCCCTTTCTCCATCCCTCTCCATTCATCCGTTTCTCCATTCGTAGATGGCAAGAAGGTCAAGAAGCCATTCATAGATGGCTCAAGGAGGCCTGGTCTGTGAACCAGGAATAAGGAGCTCACTAGACACTGAGTCTGCCAGGGCTTTGCTCTTGGACTTCTGAGACTCCAGAACTGTGAGAAATAAACATTTGTTATTTATAGGGAGTTCATCACCACTAGGCCTGCCTTATACAAAATGACAAAGGGACATCTTTAAGTCAAAACAAAAGGATGTTAAATAACAGCAAGGAAAATATATGAAAGTTAAAAACTCTCTGTTAAACTTAAATGTATTGTCAAGTTACATACTCTAATACTGTAATGTTGATACATGAGTCACTTTTAACTCTAGCATAAAAATTTAAAACGTTTTAAAAATAACCATTGCTACAATAGTTTGTTAATGAATACATAATATAAAAAGATTTAAAGTGTGACATCAATAGCACAAAATGTGTGCATAGAAGTAAGTGTGTAGAATTTTTGTATGCAACTGAACTGGAGTAGTTATTAGCTTAAACTGTTATGACTAGAAGTTATTTTATGTAAGCCTCTTGGTAATGACAAAGAAAACATGTAGTAGATACAGAAAAGATAAAGAGAAAGAAATTAAAGCATACTACTACGAAAAACAAATACACAAATCACACAGGAAAACAGCAAGAAAGGAAGAAGGAAACAAAGTACTACAAAAAAAAAATCAGAAAAGAATGGTAATAGTAATGACTTACCTATTAATAATTATTTTAAATGTAAATGCGTTAAGTTCTCAAATCAAAAAACACAGAGTAGCTGAATGGATATTAAAAAAAATAAGATCTACCAATGTGTCACCTATAAGAGACTCGCTTTAACTTTAAGGACACAAATAAGATAAAAGTGAAGAGACAGCAAAAGATATTTCTAGCAAATGGCAACAAAAAGAGAGTAGAGGTGGCTAAACTTATATCAGACAAAACAGACTTTTATTCAAGATCTGTCACAGGAGATAAAGAAGATCATTATGTAATGATACGAGGGACAGATTCATCAACAGAATATAAAAATCATAAAAATATATGCACTTAACATTGTAAAGCATCTAACTATATAAAGCAAATATCATACACATGTAAAAGCATGATATTGGACCCTTATCTTATACCATATAAAAAATTAACCCAAAATAGATTAAAAACTTAAATGTAAAACCTGAAACTATAAAACTTTGAGAAGAAAACATAGGGAAAAAGCTCTTTGACATTGATGTTGATAATCTTTTTGAATATGACACCAAAAGCACATGTAAGAGAAGCAAAAATAAGCAAGTGGGACTACATCAAACTAACAAGCTTCTGCACAGCCAAGGAAACAATCAGCAAAATGAATAGGCACCTATTGAATGGGAGAGAATATTTGTCAATCATATATTTGATAAAGTGTTGCTGTGGTTCGAATGTTTTCATCAGGACAGTGGGAGAATGACTAAGAGGCATTTCAGAGATCTTTGAGGCTGCCCTTCTAATCACAGGCTCAGAAGGTTAGGGCCTTGAAGACAGAAAGGGCTTGCTACCCAGGGCTACATTGAGGCTTTGCTCTCTTTATTCTAGTGAAGCACCCCTTGGTGACCCTAGCCATGGCTCAAGGAGGCCCAGGTGTGGCTCACACCACCACTCCAGAGGGCACGAGACACATGCTGTGGCAATGTCCATGTGGTGTTGACTCTGCAGAGTCTGCAGAATACCCAAGTTGTGGAGCCAGGGTAGCCTCCACCTAGATTTCTAAGAATGTCTCAGAGAGCCTCAGGGACACAGGGGTGGAACCACCACAGAAAGTTCCCACTATGGCAATGCCTAGTGGAGTGGTAGAGCTGGGACCACCCCTGAGGCCCCAGAACTGTAGAGCTACAAGAGTGAAATGCCAGCCTGGGGGAGCAGTAGGCATGGGACTCCAACCCATAAGAATGGACACCAAAAAAGCCATGAGAGCAGGGCTCTGCAAGGCCTTTGGGGCCCAACACCTGCCACGAGGTGCCCAGAAGGTGGGACATGGATCAAAGAAGATCATTCTGGAGACTTAGGATTTAATGTTGTTCACCTTGTTGAGTTTTGGACATACTAGGGACCAATTATCTTTTTTTCTTGCCTATTTCTCCTTTTTGGGATGGGAATGCATATCCTATACCTTCTCACCATTGTGTTTAGAAGTAGATAACTTTATTTTCACAGGCTCACTGCTGGAGAGGAATTTATCTCAGGATGAATCATGCCCTGAGTCTCACCCATATCTGATAAAATAAAATAAAATACTTCTCAACATATCCCTGAGGTGTTGTTTTTGGCAGTTCCCCCCCGCTTCACACCTGGATACTGATTCTCACTGTGCTCCCTTCACCTCGTACACCGCTGCCCAATTAAATCTTTGCAAGACTCTGTTTTCTTTCTCCTGTCATGTCAGTGCATTTTTTCATATTACCTTTATAAGCCTTATTCTCTGGATTCCCATATAGAGCTCACATAATACCTTTAGTGGCTCTGGGGACTAAGGAGATGACATTGTAACAAACCCCTCACTCCTCACCTTATATAATTCAAAATGAAAACATCACTCATCCATAAAAGATGTAAGTTATATCTGCGTTGACATGAAAATAGCCCCTTTATAGAATTTTGGTTTGCAAAAACCCAGCTAAATTTAGCAGTTTAAGATTTCTCCTTTTTTAGTAAGCCTGCTTTGTTCATGCCCTAAATAAGTGGTTCATTTACTTCTTAGCTTGTCCACCTTTGTTTAGCCAAGTTGATTTTCATCAGCGGCCTCATTGGTAGTCCCTCTTCCTCCTCACCCTCCTCTTCTACCCTCTCTCTCACTTCTAACAAAGTTCCTTCTGGTTTCCGTGACAAACTTTTGCTTGGCTCTCACTAGAAATGGCTACTGCCTCTCTCCCATGAGCCAGATACTAGTAATCCTCTCAGGCCCAGCCAAAATCTTACTTTCTCCAAGAACAGCAGCATTTAAAACAAAAACAAACAAACAAACAAAAACAAACAAACCCACTTTTGCCATGCCAGAATCAATATATCTTTTGTTTTTGTTCATCAGTAACTAAAAGTTTGGAAAAACCCGATAGCTTTTCTGTAACACAATCCAAGATCTTTAGAAAAATAGCTTACTTTAGCGAGCTTGTGATCTGAAGGACATAGACATTAGAAACATGGCTTGGCAAAACCCAATAAAAAATCGAGAAAGATTTTATCTTTTTACAACTCTCCCTGGATAATGCATGGCTTGATAGAACAATATTTTTAAAATTGATAGTGCTTGGCAGAATTTTCTGTGGGGAATATTGTTGACTCAATACAATGAATAATTTTTGCAGTGAAATACACATCTAACTTATCTGATGTTTCTATTTGCTCAGGCATTTTAGCAAACATAAAAATGAAAAATAATGAAAACATAAAAATGAAAAATGAAAAAACATGAAAAGAATATTTTTAATCTAGTATTTTTACTACAAACATTGCTTTTTTCTTTTAAATTTTAAATTTTAAATTTTTGTGGTACACAGGTGTATATATTTATGAGGTACATATTATTGCTTTTTATTTTTATTTTACTTTATTTTATTTTTTGAGATGGAGTCTTGCTCTGTCACCCAGGCTGGAATGCAAGGGTACGATCTTGGCTCACTGCAACCTCCACCTCCCAGGCTCATGTGATTCTCCTGCCCCAGCCTCCTGAGTCTCTGGGACTACAGGCACACACCACCATGCCCGGCTAATTTCTGTATTTTTACTGGAGATGGGGTTTTGCCATGTTGGCCAGGCTGTTCTCGAACTCCTGATATTAGGTGATCTGCCTGCCTTGGACTCCCAAAGTGCTGGGATTACAGGCGTGAGCCACTGTGCCCGGCCTACTTTTTTAAACAGAAAAGTTAATTATTCTACATTTACAACAGAATCATTCAAGTTATAAAACACCAAGGAAAAAAAGCATTTAAAAAGTATAACAATAATTGACATATGAGATTCTGATTGCCCCTACTCTACATGTTCTAGCTCAGAAATTTTCTGATTTTGTAAAGAGGCCATTTTCTTTTTCTTCACTTCTGCCCACAGAGATAAAAAGTTTTTGGTGGGGAGAGGGGCAGTACTCATACTTGTGAAATTTCGATATGACATTCCTGCCCTTCCAATTCTTTACGATTGGATTTTCAATGTCTACCACATGCATGTTATGTGATGCCAGGAATTGATCAACAGTGTGGCTGTAAAAAGAAAAAAAAGAGAAAAAGAAAATTCTTTTAAAAAATTACTCTGCCTTGATGCTTGTCCTACAGAACACAGGAGGCACTATACTTTTTGTCAAGGTGTCTGTTAACTCACTGCTATGTGCTGCAAGATCTCTAATCCAATATATTCCCTGCAGATATTGTTAAATTGGTGTGTACTAGTTACTTCAAACTTTAAATCTAGGGGCAGAGATTTGCGCTAGTGAAGAATTCACACCACAGGGGTAATCAGTTACTAGAATATGGTAGTCCCATGCCAGATGTTACCATAAGCTTTGTTATTATATCTTGATCAAACCAAGACTGTGGTTATTAGGAAACTGAATGTCAGAATTGTGTTGTTATTGATTAAAATGGGGACCTGTTGACTATATAATGAATGTCAGAAATGGCTTCTCTTTTGTGAAATGTAAATAGTACAGATAGAGTACCCTTTCCCTTGCATGAACAAGGTACAAAACCTGAGGAAGCCTATAGCCTGTGTCCTTAGGGAAGACACCCTACACTCAATCTGTAAATGATCCCTTGTCCCATTGGTTTAAGAGGATCCTGGTTGCTTGACGCTGTTTGCAAAGCTAACAGAATCTTGCCTTTGGAATGTTGTTTTGTCCTCCCCAAGTGAACTTCTCAGGAAACCTAAAAGAGATCCAGGCAGTCAGAACTCTTTGGAGCTTTACACACATTTTATGAGAGCTGTTTTTGGCTGCTTAGTAATGTTTGGTCGACACACATCTGTATGCATGTCAGCTTTGCTTTTGTTATAAGAGTGTGGGGCAGTAGCTCACCCTAACTAACCTCAAATTGCTCCATAGATTATTGCTATCCACCAAATACAAGAGTTGTACATGACCTTATAGGCTAAGGTTAGTTAGCACCAGTGGGTATACTTGTTCTTGCCACATGCATTAATTGAGAGAATGTGTATCAACATCTTACCAAACAATGCTGCTGGCTTGCTAGACTAGATTGCAGTTTGAAATAACCAAATTACATGGTGTAATGGTAGATAGTGACAGTATTTATAGAATTTTAAAAAGGTAGATCGTAGCAAGGGAAATCGGGCCTTGTAGTGTCTTATAGGCTATTATAAGAACTTTATCTTTTCCTCTGAGAGAAATTGGGAGCCACTGCAGTGTTCAGAGTAGAGGAGTGATATAATCTGACTTATATTAGGCCCATTCTCATTGTTATATTGAGAATAATCATGGAGAGCTGGATTAGAAGGAGGATCAGTAGTTAGGAGGCTATTGAAGGAATTCAAGAGAGAGATGACAGTCACTCAGATCAGTGGGGGTGTTGAGGACTGGTTGCATCTAGTTCTATTTTATAGTTAGAACTTACTTGATTTGCTGATGGATTGGATAGGAAGGGCGTGTAAGAGAGAAAGGGGAGCCAACGATGAGCCCAAGGCTTTTGGCTTGAGCATATGGAAAATAGAATTGTCATCAGCTGAGAAACAGAAGACTGTGGATGGTTTGAAGAAAATAAATACATGTGGTAATGTTTTGTAATTTATAAATTGCTATTAAAATCCCAGCTTTTAGAGTTTGGCATGTTTATAAAGTCCATGTAATTTAGCATGTGTTTAGTAGAGAGTGGTGCTTTTCCCCAACTTACTCTTAAGTGAATTTCCTGGTTTCTAATTATCATACCACACACCACATCACACAAGAAATCTGCTTTCAATTGTCGTCTGAATACTCTCTGTTTTCACTCTCCCAAATGCTGCCCCAGGGCCCACCATGGCACTGAGAAAGCCAAGGTTGTTTCAAAGATGGGAATCACAAGGTTTGTACTTCTTGACTAGTTTGGAAGCCTGTCATTCTGCTTGGCTGATGAAATCACTTAAAAAGCAGAATATGGTTTCTGTAACCAGTTTGCATCTAATAGTCATCAATGACACAAGATGTTTATTGAGATTGGGGTTCCTTGGGTCTGATCTGCCAGGCTATGTTTCAATTTTTAGATTTCTCTTTCTTGGAGACTTGACAGCAAATCTATTGGTACCAAAAAGACACATTATATATTACACATTACTGTAGAGTAGAAAGGTGTGCCCTCCAGATACAAAGAAGGAAAAAAAATGTAACTTTTCAAAACATCATATTCTTGTTTACTTAAAAAATAAACAACATACTTTCCTTCCAGCTTTGATGATGTAACAGGAACTGGATTCATTTATTTTCCAACATTAAAAAAAAGAAAAGCCCTGCAGAATACATGCAACGAAGGTTTCCAGGCATTGGATAAGAGGCAGTGGAGGACCGTGATTTGTAAGAATAAAACAATCAGTAAGATGTGTCCCGCAACTGACCTAGCTTATCATATAAAGGCTACTTCACGCTACAGTGCTGAGAGAGAGACCCAAACAGATTCCAGAAGTGTTGTGGAGTTGAAGAGATGGAAATTGGAATTCTGGGAGAATAGGTACCTATAATTTGCTGGACAGAATACCAGAGAAGAAGGAGCTATATGGATTGTTCCCAAGAAGTGCACACAGGTCTTCCCTAGTCTTTGGCTGAGTACTGGTCTATGGAGGGGTGAGATGAAACTATTCAAGGCCAGAAAAAGACTCTCAGAAAGCAAAAGATTTCTGGAGCTCACTTTGGGCTGGAAATAGTTCATATTCCTGTTAGCCAGAGTGGGAGAAACCTGTAAGATCTGGGCATTGAGCAGAACTCAAAGAAAGGTGTTACCTTAGTAGCAGGGCTCAACTCGCCCTAGATAGTTCTTGTGACCCATTCTGATGAAATTTAAAAGCAAGTTTCAAAAGGAGGAAACTGTTTCTAAGTAACATGTTCTGCCTGCTGGAACAAAGTCCAATACTCCTTAATGGAATATGACAAAATCCAGCACCCCAAAACATAAAATTTACAATGTGCAACATCCAACCCAAATGGCCAAGTATATTTATTTCCTGGGGCTGTTGTAACAAAGTACCACAAAATGGGTTGCTTAAAAACCACAGAAATTTATTATCTTACAGTTCCGGAGGCCAGAAGTTTGAAATCAAGGTGTCCGCAGGGCCATGCTCCCTGACGCTCTGTGTAAAAATCCTTCCTTGCCACTTCCTAGCTTCTGGTGGTGGCCATCAATCCTTGGAGTTCCTTAGCTTGCAGCTGCATTACTCTAATCTCTGCCTCATGGCATTCTCCTTGTGTATCTCTATCTCATTTACTTCTTCTAAGGACATCAGTCATATTAGATTAAGGGCCAATATGTTATTCCAATATGACCTCATCTTAACTTATTACATCTGCAACAATCCTATTTCAAAATAAGGTCACATTTTGAGGTATCAGGGGTTAGGACTTCAACACATATCTTTCTGGGGGACAAAATTCAACCTATAACAGCAAGCATGCAAAGAAGCAGAAAAATAAAAGTTATAACCAGGAGAAAATTCAATCAATAGAAACAGATGCAGAAACTACTGAGATGATGGAATTAGCAGACACAGATGCTACAACCATAATAAAAATGCTTCCTATGCTCCATTTTGGATAGTTTTTATTGCTATGGGTTTCTTGGATTATTTGTTTATATAATTCATTTTTATCTCTCTAATAGCACAAAGGACAGAGATAAATATTACAAATTATACAGTAACCCCTGAAAAAAATCTGTGAATTTAAGTCACGGAAATGTTTGGAATTGCTTCTTCATCTCTAAAATGGGAATGATACTTACTTCATGGAAAAGTTGTCATGATTAAATGAGATTTTTATAACTTAGTTGGTTCATAATTGACTCAGTAAATAGTAGTAATGATTACTGTTAGTAAAACTTGAGGCAATGACAAAAGCAATTATAAGTCAAATTACTATATACTTATGGTGGATGATGCTGAACACAGTAAATATTAATATAGTGGTTTTGATTTATTGCTCTTGGCAAGAACCTGAATAATTCAGACAAGTTGGGATTGATAAAAGTCCAATCTCACTCAGTGAGCAGTCTTAATTACAAAATATTTTTAAAGAACTGTTTTTTTTTTTTAAAGAAAATTACTTTTATTTTATTTATTTTATTTTATTTATTTATTTATTGAGACAGAGTCTTTCTCTGTTGCCCAGGCTTGAGTGCAGTGGCACAATCTCAGCTCACTGCAACCTCCACTTTCCGGGTTAAAGCGATTCTGGTGCCTTAGCCTCCTAAGTATCTAGGATTGCAGGTGTGCACCACCACGCCCTGCTAATTTTTGTATTTTCAGTAGAGACAAGGTTTTGCCACGTTGGCCAGGCTGGTCTCGAACTCCTGGCCTCATGTGATCCACCCACTGAGGTCTCCCAAAGTGCTGGATTTACAGGCATGAGCCACTGTGCTGAGCCAGAAAATTACTTTTAATCACATGTGATAATTCGAACCAGGCTACAAAATGTTGTTTAATATATATCCTTAAGAGTCTGGCTTTAATGAATACATAAAATGATATTTTATTAGCATAACAAGGCTTTCAGTTGCTACACAATATTGTGATTTATAATAAGAAATATATATTTGGTCTTTGTCTCTTTTCCTAGCACATAGCTCCTAAAGCCCTTGGGATCCCTTAATTGATAAGTCTCTTTTTGTATGTTATTGAGATGACTGTTGCCTGGAGGCTTCTAGATAGCCTCAGGATGGAAGGCTGGTTGCCAGGGGAATCAACCATGTGGTGAGGTAGTTGGCACTTTCAGCAGCCTCTACCCCTATCCCAACATCTGAGGAAGGGGGAAGGGCTGAAGGTTGAGTTGATCACCAATGACCAATGATTTAATCAATCATACCTACATAGTGAAGCTTCGTAAAAACCCAAAAGGATGGGTTCAGAGAGCTTCTGGGTTGCTGAACATGTGGAGGGTGGTAAGATGGGGGTGGCTTGGAAGCTCTGCACCCCTTCCCTCATACTTGGTCCTACATGTCTCTTCCATATGGTTGTTCCTGAGTTGTGTCTTTTTATAATGAGGGGGTAATTTAAGTAAAGTGCTTTCCTGAGCTCTGTGAGCTGCTCCAGCAAATGACTGAGAAGGGGGCCGTGGGAACCTTTGATTTTTAGGCAAGTTGGACAGAAATTGTGGGTAACCTGAGAACCTACTAGTTGCAATTTGCATCTGACCTTGGGATGCAGTCTTATGTAACTAAGCCTTTAAGCTGGAGGGTCTGCACTAATTCTGGTTAGTGTCAGAATTGAATTGAATTGTAGGACACTCAGCAGGTGTTGGAAAATTGCTTGCTTTGGAAAAATCCCACACATTTTGATGACCAGAAATGGTCTGTGTTGAATGTTGAGAGTATAGAAGGAGTAAACAGTTATCTTTTCCCCCATACATGCTATAAAATGGTTTCTTTTCACAATCTATTTTATTTAACAGTAGTATATAACTCCTATTGGAATGATTTGTCCACCAACAACCAAGTGGCAATTTCTTCATAGTTGTAGGCACCAGCCATGAGCTGCCAGCTGAAAGCTAGAGCCATGGCTGCTGGCGCTCTCACCTCATGAGGAGCTCTTCTCTGAGACTCTGGTGACACCATTTGTTTTCTTATCATTCCCCCACATGGGGTTGTAGCTGCTTCCTGCATTTTCTAATCTGTGCGTTATTTTGGTGTGCTGTTTTTTGTTCTTTCAGCATTCCACCAACAGAATAGCCAAATCGCTGAATTAAATACCCTCTTTTTAAAATACTAGCATGATTGCTTTTCTCTTAACCAGATCCTAACTGATACCACACGCCAGAAGAAACAACTGGAACCAGCTAGGGAGATGCAAAGATAGAGCAGAGAGTCAGTGACAAGAGAAAAAAAGTAAGGCTGTGTGGGATGCAGTAAGTGGGAAGGTGGATTTCTAGGGCAATCTAGCTTATTCAGCTGATGACTTCTTTTTGGCCGAATGCATTGCTATAATGACACTCCTTCTGGTATTTTCTACTCTGTGGCTGAGTAGCCTTGCAGAAGAAGTCTTATCCATTCCTTAAGAATCAGGCTATCAATCTGCAAAATATAAGGATTATTCTGGGTGAATTCCATGATTCTATTCAGCTATAAATTTCTCTTGAACTGGTTGACAATTTTGCTCAGAGTCAGTTCAGTAAAGCTGTCTTGTTTCTTACCATATGCTAAGTGAAGGCAGGATTAAGAAAGCAGAATGATTTGGCCTTGTGGTGTGTACCGCTTCCTGGACAGGAAATAGAAAGGTTTCGTTCAGTTTCTGTCAGGTTCAGATAAGATGAGTTAGCCAGGAGAAGCAGCACATATCAGACTTGGCACAAAGTGCTGCAGCAGAGTAAGGACCATGTCACAAAGCAGCGTGTTACAGGCCACTATGATTCTGCTTGAAAAGTGATTATTCCAAAAAGGTGGCAGCAAAATAGAGTTATAACCAGAAAGCTAATGAAGTTGGTTAGATGGTATAAAAGTAGGTGTTGGGTTGAATTCCTAAAAATGGTGTAATTGAAATGACTATGCATTTATTTTCTTCTATGTAAAATGTAATTCCTTTTCTGAATAAGTTTTACAAAACGAATAAAGTCTCTTTGTTTACCACTTTTCAGGCTCCTTTTTGAGTTTCTTGTTTTAAGTGGCAGCTAGATCTCCTTCATCTTAATGTAATTAACATGGGAAGAGGCTTTGCATTTGTTCCTGTGAATTGCTAGGGATGTGTGTGCATCCTAGGCTGCCTGTGGGCTTCTGGCAAAGCTCATTTTGTTTTTGATGGGCAGTGACCCAACATAAAAGCCTTATATCCTCAGCAGATAAAGATGATGATATTAGAAACTGAAGAGATTTGGGATTCTGAAAAACATCAATTGCTATTAGCTTGAGGGTAGCTCAGCTGCCTGGCTTTCGGGTTGCCAGTTAATATAAAAAAGTAGCATCTGCTGGATAATGAACACCTGTGACAATGATCGTGGGTCTCAGTCAATTGAAAAATAAATCATTTCAATGTGGGTCAGGTGTGGCCAGTGTTGAACTTCCATGGGCCAGATTATTTTCTGGTTCTGATGACATCCAGAGCACCTGAAACTGTTCTTTCAAGGACTTATATGAGTGAGGCTATAACAGAGCTACTATCCACTTTCATCTTGTACCACCTACTGAACGAACCTGTTGTCAGCTGCACCTAAGTGATTACCCACGTGGCTGTAGGTTTGAGCTGAAATGGCATGGTGCTTGACAAGGGTGTCTGAGCTACCTGTTTAAGCGCTTGCTTAGGGCCTCTGATCTCGTTCATTTCCTTTCCTTTTTTTTTTTTCGAGCCAGAGTCTCGCTCTGTTGCCCAGGCTGGAGTGCAGTGGTTCCATTTCAGCTCACTGCAGCCTCCACCTGCCGGGTTCAAGTGATTCTCCTGCCTCAGCTTCCCAAGTAGCTGGGACTACAGGCATGTGCCATTATGCCCAGCTAATTTTTGTATTTTTAGTAGAGATGGGGTTTCACCATATCGGCCAAGCTGGTCTTGAACTCCTGACCTCAAGTGATCTACCCACCTCGACTTCCCAAAGTGTTGGGATTACAGGCATGAGCCACTGCGCCCAGCCTTGTTCATTTTTAATGGCCCTCTGATCTTGTTTATTTTTATCTTTTGATGAGTTGCTGCTGGGCGCACTGGACATTATGATATGGCAGGTCTGATAGGATCAAGTTCATGCTGATACGTTTTGGATGCATGGGTGCTTGGTGTCCCATGGCCAAGAAATACTTCTCTTCTGGAGTTCAGGGACGAAGCAGGAGTTGTTTTTCAAAGGGTGTCTAATAATTCACTGCATATGGCCTGGCCCAGCTCCAGACCCTTAGTGCTTTATTGTCATTCTTCATTGGAGCTTACCACACATTACACATAGCATCTTTCTCACTACTAGAATCTTGAACACTATAAGGTTTTCTGGCTCAAGGCCCAAGTGTCAGGGCTACTTGTACCGCCATAGCCTGGACCTCTTGCAGAGCTTTCTTCTTCCCCTGGCTTCACTCAAGTTCAGCAGCCTTTTGTGTCGCCTGGTAGATAGACTAGAGGAGTATTTTCAGGTGTGGAATATTCCACACTCAGAACTTTAGGGCGTTGAGCTCCTTACTTCAGGATAGAAGGTGTGAGATGCAATAACTTGTCTTTTACTTTGAAGATCTACTGGCATGCCCCTCACCACTGGACCTCCAAATGTTTTCTGATGTAGCCCCTTGAATCTTCATAAGTCTTATCTTCAACTCTCTTTAGTGCATGAGTCTTACTAAGACCTCCAGCCTGGTAGACTTCTTACTCATCCGGATAAATTAGCATAATATCATGTATGTAATGCATCACTGTGATTCTCTGTTGGATGTCCAGGTGGTCCAGATGTCTTTGTAATATATTCCAATGAGAAACAGGGGAGTTAACGCAGCTCTGGGGCAAATTGTAAAAGTATAGTGCTGCCTGTTTCATGTGACTGCAAACTATTTTTGACACACTTTTCTGACTGGAATAGAAAAAAAAACCATATTTTACAAATTAACGGCTGCATACCTTTGTACCTGAGGCTGTATTAATCTGCTCTAGAAAAACACCATGCCTGGCACAGCAGATGCAACTGGGGCTACTACATGATTGTGTTTTCAATAGTCTATTCTAGAATCCATCTGGTTTCTTCAGGGACCACACTGGAAAATTAAATGAAGATAACACAAAGACTACCACCCCTGAATCCTTTAGATCCTTAAGGGTAGCATTGACTTTTGCCATCCCTCTGCCCTTAGTATATGATGTAACTTTTTTTTAATTTGAGGGGAGCAGCTTCAGAGGCGTTAATTTGACCTTCCCCACCATGACACCCCTTACTCCACATGCCAAGGACCCAATGTTGACATTGTAACCACTGACTATGAAATTGACTAAATACTCCAATCTCAGTTGTAAATTCAGGAGCCAGGTAAATGCTCAGTTGGTGGGTTCCCAGACCAAATGGACTCTATCTATTTCTCATATCTCCTTCCCCTAAGGAAGAGAGTCAGGATGGCACCTCAGATCTTTGAGCATCAATCTCAACTAAGATTCCATATCTAACAGTCCCTTTTGTTTAATCTGGGGAGAGGACACAGCCTGTGAACAGTTGTCTACCAGGAAATGCCTCACACAAAACAACAAAACAAAAATAAATAAGTTATCACAAATTAAGAATATAGAGCAAATATCAAGAGAATGGTACTGGCCAGGTGCAGTGGCTCATGCCTGTAATCCCAACACTTTGGGAGACTGAGGCAGGCAGATTGCAAGGTTAGGAGTTCGAGACTAGCCTGGCCAATATGGTCAAACCCTGTCTCTACTAAAAATACAAAAATTAGCTGGACGTGGTGGCAGGCCTGTAGTCCCAGCTACTCGGGAGGCTGAGGCCGGAGAATCACCTGAACCCAGGAGGCGGAGGTTGCAGTGAACTGAGATGATGACACTGCCTGGGTGACAGAGCGAGACTCCGTCTCAAAAAAAAAAAAAAAAAAAAAAGAGAATGGTACTGATGGTACTGATAGAGATGGGTACAAGAACTGGAAGGAGAACATCAGAGCTGAAGACTATTACCCTAAAATCTACATAAATGCAGCATATTCCTGAAGTGGAGTCTTTGGGGATTTACATGTAAAAAGAAATCTACTAATAATTAGTAGTACATTATTATTTTTATTTCGGAAACAAACAGCCCCAAGCTCCCTATCAAAAGAATCCCAGGTATTTCCATCAAAACAAACAAATAACTCATTGGAATTTAGCAATCTTGAACTGACAAGCACAGATCCAGGGGAAATACGGCTATGAGCAGATAACAAGAAGGTATCATCTGTAGGTTACTTTCATCCTTAAGTGTGTTACCCTTGACAGTTTTAACAAATATTTCCATCTAAGTTACAGAGCTTTGTGCTGTCTGTTTGGGACTTAAATTGGCTCTCTGAAAATGGAATATATGCCAATTCTCAGTGTTCTCATGGCTCACAAGTGAAACAGATGAACAATATTATGTGTCATGTTGGTTTCTGTTTCATAATGATAAATGTTGGTGTTTCCTCAAAAGTTAATTTGCTCCATATGTTGGTTTCTGAAAGACTGAAATAGTGGATCACTTCTGGAAATGGCATCAATAGCATTTTCTAATCTTCATATTGATTACCACCTTTGGTTGATACGTATTACTAATGTTTGTATACACATGTGTATACATTATACATTTCAAGATCTATGTGCAGAATAAAAAGCCCATGTTTATTTTCAAATAGACTGCTTTCATGACTCTCACGACTCTCAGCTCTGGCTTCAGCTGAGCAGATAAGCGGCCCAGTATGAGCTGGTTCTGTTGCCCTGGAAGGTGTTTCACAGTAGCAAGGGCCCTTGGTATTGGAAGAGACATCAAAGATCATCAGAAGATCCCAAACCTGACAGCACATTTATGAAATTCACTGGGGAGATTAAAACTAGATATATCTCAGCCCCTATTTTGGTCTAGTAATTCAAAATATCTGGATGAGGGTTTTGAAAAACCTCAGCCAGATCTGAGAATTGCATAATCCAGTCACCTTCATGATTTTGTTAAGTCTTCAGATTTAGAGTCAAAATTAAGCAAGTCTTGTTAAAAACCCATTATCTTGAAAATCTTGTTGTTGAACTGTTTTTGAATGTATCTGCATGGATAAACCAGACTCTTCAGTTTTTATCTGATGAGACATCATATCCTATTGTCCTCAATATCCTCCCACAGCAGCCTCCTCTGAGCCTGCTCAGACAAGAGCAGAACACATTTTTGTCAAATGAATTAATAAACCTGAATTTCAGATCTTTTATTGTCAAAGAGGGAAAAATGTCATTCAGAAGAGAAGGACCAGGGCCTTATTTTTTTTCTTGTACCTGAACAATGACACTGTAAAAAAGTTAGATCAGAACAAAATTATTTATATTAGATTAGAACAAAAACTGTCTTAATGATTTAAGAGCTTATACTGGGTTTCTCACCCTTGTGTAGGAATTAAGAAGTCCTTCATTGCTATCTGCTGGAATCAGTACTGCGTTAACTCCAAATAGGCATAATTTACTGAAGCTCCTCACCTTGAAATAGCTTATATGACTAATTCCGCTGGCACTCATATTTGCCCTAGACCCAAGAGTAAATGCCAGATGCTACCAGGCTGCAGTGTGTTGTGTGGGGTGGCAGGAATAAGGAGGCATGGATTTCAGCTGGGTCTGCCCCTCTCCAGTCATGTGATTCATTTTCAGCTGTGTCTCTTCTCTGGCCTCCCCAGCTTACACTTCTGGTATAAAATTTGGATGCTTTGATAGTGAATTATTCTGATCCTTAAACTCAAAGTGCATCATCCCTTCCCAATTGCCTGATGGGAGAGCAAATCTGAGAGGGAAGCAGGCTCAGCACCCTGTGATTGAGATTATGAGGGTGCCTGCATAGGCGTGCCTATGGGTGTGATGCTGGAGATACAAGGGGGCCTGAGATGCACAAAGACTAATTTGTACATGTAACAAAAAAGCCTATTTTTTAGAACAGTTAAGGTTCAAAGCAAAATTGAGCAGAAAGTACAGAGAGTTCCCATACGCCCTCAACCCCTGCAAATGCACAGCCTCCCACACTATCAACACCTCCACAAAGTAGTACATTTGTTATAACTTATGAACCTACATTGACAAACGTAATTACCTCTTGGCCTTTTGACTAAGATCAAGTGTAGCATCCTATTTTTATGAGGAATTGTTTGGACCCATCTATCTCTGCAACTAACTCATCTATCTCTCCAAGTAACCCTCTAATTACTTACACACAGACCAGAGTTCCTTTTCTAGAAACGAACTCTGTTTCTGATTTGGTAGCTCTGACAGGACCAAGCATATGGTAATAAGCTCTGGATTCATGGTTTCTTGGTGCTCCATGGCCAAGCATCCCTTCCCTCCTGGAGCTCAAGGGCAAAGCAGAAGTTGTTTTTCAGAAGGTGTCTAATTCTTCATTGCACATATCAGAGCCCTGCTCCAGACCTCCAGGGCCTGTGTTGCCACTCTGTGTTGCTTTTATACAGAGAGAGTTATAAAGTCGATTTACTGTTCCTACCTAGAATGTTTTGAGGGGACACTGAGGAGATCATCCACCTTTCCTGCATTTCCTTTCCCCAACATATTGGACTGGCGTGTAAGTTTCCAACATTATTAGGCATCAATTTTAGCTTAAGATTTTGTCTCCAAATAAAATGCAAATATCCCTTGGGAAGAGTAACACCTCACAGTATGTAAACTATTAGCAATATCACATTTGCATAGGTTTTTACAGTTTATAAATCACTTTCACCCATGTTAATGCTTAACTTACTAATAGCATAAAACACAGCAACTCTAAGGTGATGGTGGAGATGGGACTAAAGAATGGTTGTGTGCTAGACATTTCCTAAATGTATACAGGACACCTCACTTAAAAATCATTGACATACAGTACAGTCTATCATTGAATTTATAAACATTATCTCATGTATTCCTCTTGACATTTCTTTAAGGTATATATTCTACAGGTAAGGAAACCAAGGAACTGAGATTAAATGACACCTGTGTTGATGAAAAAAGCCAAACTCTGTAAAATATTTGAAGTCTTATTCTGAGCCAAATGTGAGTGACCATGGCTTGAGGCACAGTCTCAAGATGTGCTGAGAACATGGGCCCAAGGTTGTTGGGTTACATTTGATTTTATACATTTTAGGGGGATAGAAGTTCCAGGCAGACATCAATCAATACATGTAACAATACATGTAAGGTGTACAGTGGTTTGGTCTGAAAAGGTGGGACAACTTGAAGTGGAGGTGGGGGTGGGGTTTACAGATCATAGGTGGAGTCAAAGATTTTCTGATTGGCAAGTGGTTGAAAGACAAGTTATTGTCTAAAAATGTGGAATCAATAGAAAGGAGTGTCTGGGTTAAGATAAGGGAATGTGGAGATCAAAGTTCTTGTTATATAAATGAAGCTTCCAGGTAGCAGGCTTCAGAAAGAATAGATGGTAAATGTCTCTCACCAGAATTTAAAGGTGCCAGACTCTTAGTTAAACCTCTCCTGGATTTGGAAAAGACCTAGAAAGGGAAGGGGATTTTCTACAGAATGTAGATTTTCCCCACAAGAGGCAGCTTTGTAGGGCTATTTCAAAATATGTCAAAGAAATATATTTTGGGATAAAATACTTTGATACTTTCAGGGCCTGCTATTTGTCATATGATGCTATGCTAGAGTTAGGTTGGAATTCGCTATCTTATTCTACAGAATCTGTTATGTCAGTCTTAAGATCTCTGTTTTGCTGTTAATGCTGGTCGGTTCTGTCTAAATTCCAAAGGCAGGAGAAAATAATGAAGCATGTCCCACTCCCTTTCCCATTGTGGCCTGAACTAATGTTTTTAATCTAATTAATTAAATTAATTAATTAAAATTAGTTTTAACTAATTTTTGAAAACCCCTTGGTAGAGATGAGGCATCCATTTAGTTGGTTGTGGGGCTTAGAATTTTTTTTTTGTGGGTGGGGGTATTTACACCTGGATAGTAATCAGAGGATTAAGTCCAAGCCTTTCTGGAGGGCAGAGTTTGAGAGCTTGGAGAGCAGGGGGGACACAGACCCTGGTTGTCTTCCAGAGGCAGGGGACCAGGGAACAGGAGGGAGTGTGAATAAGGTAGTAGAAAAAGCTACTGGCTTGTTCCCTGCATGCTTTGGTCCTTTTGGGTTTCTGCTGCTATGTAAGGGTGTAAGGTGGGACTGGACCCTTGAGGGATGGTTCCCTTAGATCTACTCCACCCTATCTTTTACCTAACACAACAGAAGATTATTAGAGACATTGAAGAAAAAATCCATGCTATTTCCTGTTTTACAAAGGGTGAGTCCTTTCCTGTTCTCTCAACATACATGAAATGTTATGATCCAAACCAAATGCACCTGAGCTCTTAGCTTTGAATTTGCTGGGATAACCTAGGAAGTGTTGCCTCTTCCTTGGGCTAGGAGACCCTATGGTATCATGAGGGTAGGGGAAGCTCTTTCTTGCATCACAGCTTGGCAGAAATAAGGACTGTGCTTGACTTGAGTCATACGCACATAAATGTCTTGGCAGAAGTATGTTTTACATGCCCAATACCCTGGCCTCTGGACCTTCACCAAACTACACATCAAAAGGGGGACCTGCCACAGGTTTCTGTTGCCCCGAAGTCCTGAAGTGTGAGGTTTTTACCTCTCTCCCTGAACACAATTTGTTTTTTTTCCTCCATTCTCCTGGCTCCTGCTTTTTTTGTTCTTTTTCTTTTCATTTTTTTCATTTATTTTTTATTTATTGAGATGGAGTCTCTGTCACCCAAGCTGGAGTGCAGTGGTGTGATCTCAGCTCACTGCAACCTCCGCCTCCTGGGTTCAAGCAATTCTCCTGCCTCAGCCTCCTGAGTAGCTGGGATTACAGGCACCCACCACCGCACCTGGCTAATATTTGTATTTTTACTAGAGACGGAGTTTCGCCATGTTGCCCAGGCTGGTCTCAACCTCCTGACCTCAGGTGATCCGCCTGCCTCAGCCTCCCATAGTGCTGGGATTTCAGGCGTGAGCCACCGCGTCTGGCCGTTCTTTTTCTCTTTTCCTTTAGACAGATTAGGGACACCCTCTTGGGGGTCTGTTGGGGAAGGGGGACAAGCACGGAAATAAAAGAAAATCTTGAATTGCTTTGAGAGAAGTTCTAGGTCATCCTTTTAGGCCAAAATCAATATGTAATCTCCTATGACTTCTGCTTTCTTGAAATTTACCCATGCCTTTAAAAACCCTTGCCTGCTAGCCACTGGGGAGGTTGGGACTTGCACGTTAACTGCCTGATCCTCCTTGCTTGGCATCCTGCAAATAAATGCCTTCCTTTCTCCCGTGCGAACCTCGGTGGGGATATCTGGTCTTACTACTTTGGGCGAGCAGACCCCAGTTTGGTTAGATAACACTATAATTTCAAGTAAGAAAAAAAGGAAGCATTTGAGAGGGGAGAGAAGGTTGGTGCAGAGGTGAGTGGGAGTGGGGATGGGCAGAGACAAGATTTTGAGCTGGGTCATTGTTTAAGATCCAGCTGGAGTGCCAGCTCCCCCCAAAGTCACTTGCGAATGACAGCACCACTCCCTCCTCATGCTCCATGGCCGTCACTTGCACCTGTGGAGGTGGGGTGGGGGTGTAGAGGGGGCTTAACACATTCTATTCTACTTTAGAGTTGCTTACACAGAGACAAGAATTCCTTTTCTAAATTATCAGCTATCCTAGGATAATTTCTCATTTTAAAAACAATTTAATTATCTTTGTATCAGATACGGCAAAAAGCACCCTGAATTACTTCCAATAGTGTTGTAAAACTTTGTTCTTAGCTCAGCTGAAAACAGGGTCCTTGTCACACGACCATAAGAGATTAGGCTCACAGACACTTTGAAGGGTGAGAAGGGCAGGGTTTACCGGGTGTAAAGCGAAAAAAAAAAAAAAAAAAAAACCGGGGAGTCTCAGAAAACCGAAAGTCCTGCTAGCTGGCTTCCTGTCTCACAGCTTGAATCCCAGGTACTAACCAGGAAGAGGAGGGGCCAGGTCCTCTCCACTGCAAACGCTTGAACTTCCCAAGGCTCCGCCCCAGTGTGCACTCCTCCTAGTGTGCATGCCGGTTGCAGTTTCTCCAGGGACCTCTTTATGCTTGGCTGTCTGTTTCCCCGACTCTAAAGAAGTACATCTAACTGCCATTAAAATAAGGATGAGGATGAAGATGGATCTTAACTGCTTCCTGCTCACAGGGGGTGCTGTTATGGGAAAAACAGATCTCTCTCAGAGGCCTATCTAAAGGTCCCCAATAGAAGGGGCCATCATCCAAGGCTCCGGTTGCATGACTATTTGGAGTTTGATGGCCCGAGGGCAAAAAGAGACAAACCGGATTATTAGAAAACATGTATCAAAATGAAACAAAGGGAGGGGTAAGGACAGCTCAAAAATCCCGAGGCCTTTTACCAGTTTGCACAGGGAGAGAGAAGCTAAAAGCCTGACTGGTAAAAAACCTTTGCCTTTTTTGCCAGCATGTTGGGCTTCTGGGTTCTCTTCCCCTGAGCCCAATCCTAAATCTACCAGTTTAAGGTTTGGGAAATTAACTCTTTCCAGTTTGGAGGATGCATCTGAGGGGAGTGTTCCCTAGTATGGAGACACAGTTACCTATCAGTGGAGAGAGGACAGAGGAGGAGAAAGGAAAAAAGAAGGTGTTATTTCAAAGGAGTCCCAGGGGTTCAGGATGCATTTGAAAGGGGTATAGACTGAAGATGAATGACTACTCATGTAGAAAGAGGGGAGCAGACATCCCTTGTTCCCTTCTTTTCCTAGCAAATACCTGGGGTACGTGAGGGAGAGAAGGAAGAGTGCCCTCTTTCCCTCTTTCTTCCTCGCATCCCTGGGTCCTGGCGACCTTGGCAGACACCACCCATGGGTGCCAAAGAGGCCTGCACCCATGAAGCAGGGAGGGCCTAGAGAATAGGAATTATCCACTCTCACCTATGTCTCTATCCCCCGCTACTCTCAGTAGCCTTGGAGTTCCCTAGAGCTCATTTATGCCATGGATACTAGCATTACCTTTATGCATGAAATGGGACGCTTGGCTTAATCAATAGTAATTAGCCATGTTCACCTGCACTGTGCATTTTAACCTCTGTTATCGTCTACCTCTGGATCCCTTAGATCCAGCTTTCTTTCCTAGGGCTTTGACCCGAAGCTTGGAATAGAGTTTGGGACAAAAATGTGTCTTAGAGGGGTTGCATGGACTCCTTATCATAAGCCGAATGCTAAGGTGAAGCGGTGGAACTGCGTCCTCCTCCAACAAGAGAGAGGAAAGAATGTCTTGTGACACACCCAGATAACTGGTGGCTATAGTTATGCTTGCTAAGATTTGGGTGCATGGGGCTTGGCTTTGGTTAGCTCCCTTGGTCTTACTTTCCCCAAAAGGAAACCTCTGGGTGATCGGCATCGTATTTATTCCCATCACCTGGCAGGATTTACAGGATAATTGCTCAGAACTAGAATATTGATCCAGATTTTTACAATAGCACTATAGTAAATATGTGTTGAACCAATACAAGTAGGTAAGGTGAGATGGTTTCAGCCTGCAGCTAGTATTACAAAGAACCCTCCCAGTTTAAAGAGAAACAAGAGATAGGAAGATTTGCTGCTTGGGATCTTCTTGGGGGAAAGGGGAGTTACCCAGGGAATGGTGCTAAAAAAAGGTCTTCACCAGAAGAAATTCAGCCTCAGAAAGTAATGGATAGTAAATTTAGGAGTGAGTGAGGTTCAAATTATAAATGAATATGTATCTTTAAATGTTCATTTATTTATTTAATTCATCAAATTGAAATTTGCACAATAACTCTAAACTCACAGCATTAGTTCAAAGGAAGAGTAAAAATTAAAACAAAGAACCAACTGGTTATATTGAATTTATATAAATGAATGACATTTATCCAATTTCTGAACAAATATTAACGTTGAAAGCCATGTGGCACAGGCCCCAGCTCCATTGTGTAGCATTTAATGATCACCCCCAGTTCTCCTGTTCTAGGCTATGTATTTGGTTCTTCCTGTCAGTCACGTGGGCATTATCCCTGTGGCATGTGCCATAGGTAATACAGACTGGTTGCATTGAAATTAGAAGGGTGGTAGATAATCCAGTTAACCCTGATGTCCTTAAATGTTATACCATTCTTTCTCTTGAGCCTTTGCAATTCAAATTGAATTGAAGGTAAAGGCTGTATCTATTAATAACAGAAACACCGGACTCATTTGACTCACAAAAAAATGAAAACTGATCTCCTTTAGAAATTCACACTCATAATCATAATTTTCTGCAATTAAAAACCATTAGTAACAATGCTGGCATCAATTGCAGAGGTCCTCTATTTTCAAGTGTAATTACAAGAATAAATTGAGTGTTCACAATCTGCTCACTAGAGGGGGTTAGACACCAAAAAGTCACCTTGTCAAGGACAGTTGAGCTGGATCCAATGCAGCAAATCCCACCAAGTCTTTAGAAGGCTAGATGTCAGATTTGTTGTGGCCAAACCATCTTTTCACAGATTTCAAAAAAGAATGCCTTATTAGTATATTCAACAAATCAGAGTAATTTTAAATTGTTTTTCTAATTAAAAATAAATGTTTACTATAGGAAAATAAAGTACCTTAAAATATGAAGAAAATTTAATTCCACCTATAACCAAGCTGAATTTATATTGTGTTTAACCATATGGACCTACTAGACAACAAAACCCACAATTTCATATGATTTAACATACTATTTTGGTATCTATCTCTTTTTCCTATGTGTATACAGTGATAAGAATTTGCTTTTTCATTTAATACTATAGAGAGATTGTGAATTAAATATTTATGTATGAATATATTACTTAATAGTTTGTGTCATTCAAAGTCCTCAAAATTGTATTTAAAATTGCTTAGTCTTTTTTACCTGTAATTTTTTTAGCTGCTCAACAGCAACAAAAAGGCAACATTAAATCGGAGTGACCACTCTTGTGTTAAGCATTAAGTATAACAGAAAATTAAAAAATTCCTTGATTTCAAGGCATTTATAATCTCATTGGGAAAAGGAGATTAGTGTTGCCTGAATGAGTACAAGTGAAACACATAAAATTCCAGTATAAAGTGGTCTTATATTCAGTTATAGATTCTAAGTGCTACAGAAGCTCAGAGAAGAAAGAAATCAAGATTATCTGAAATTTTCAACAGACTTCCTGGAAGAAGCAGAATTTCGAATGCAGTTCTAAGAAGGCAGGGACTGGGTCTAACTTTCTCCTTGCTGCATTCCCAGGGTCCAGGGTAAGGCATGGAATGCAGTTGGTTTTAAAGAAATGTCAATGTTACTGTCTGTTGTGTGTAAAGAAGGTGCTGCTAGCCTCTAGATGAACATATGTCATTGGAGATATTTTCCAGTAGTGTTAGGAGGCCATTCACTCTTGCATGGGGTTTTCCTATTGTTTTTTATTAGAGGGATAGTTAGGTTCTGGAACACTGTCTAGGGTCACAGATCAGGGTGAAGGGTGAACCGACTTTTACTAGCATTGAACTTTTAACTTGCCCTTCATAGGCAGGGAATAAGCTAATCTGCTGTTGATAATACATAAAATATGTTAGCCAACAGTGTATCATGTCTGGAAATGAGGATAAAATGTGAAATGTGAGAGGATATATATGTGTATATATATATATACATATACACATACGTACGTGTATATATATACACATATGTGTGTGTGTGTGTATATATATATATATATATACACATAATTTTTCCTTGTAAGATCCAGAATAAAAGCCAAAAGTAATAAATAAAGAGAACTTTTAGAGGCTGGGAAGATGTATGGTTATGGATTTTTTTCTACTAGTATTCCTTTTAAAATCCCAACACAAAATCCTGTTCTGAATAAAGTAGGAAAACAATAATGAAAATTACAATGCGGGGTCAGCCAGTCATTTAAAATGCCTTTCAGAATTTGAAACTAGATCCTGGTTTTAATTTTTTCATCCTATGTGATCAGTGCTGGCTTTAGGCCATGCATCCTTTTAAGTGGCAAACCTCTTTCCAGGCAGAACATTGTTGGAGGTTATTAGAGCTGCCTCCCGCTCTAATAACTGAGGGAAGTTATGAGAGACTTCCCTCAGCACTGGAGTCTCATGGGCTCAGCTCTTTTCCATGGGTCTGGGGCCTAGGTAAAGACCGTATACTCAATGCATTTAACTTTTGTGACCAGGTAACCACATTTCCCAGCTTTATGACTTATACAAAATATGGAACAAGGTTTATCCAAGATATAAAATCTCACCACAGTTTTCTGTATTGTATTCCAAAAGCTAAAGCAGCTTAAACATTTAACATTACTATTGAACAGGACATTAGGAACCACATTCTCCTATCAGATTAAATATTAATTAATTGCAGTGGTGATAGAAAACAAGGACACACTGAAACTTCCTGAAATGTGAATGGAGCTTATTGTTGTACAAAAAACAGTTTTGAGATTTGGGTTCTGTGTGGCAGTGGCTACCAATTAACTCTAGGTCCATTGCTGAGTGACTTCCATTTCTGGCCTCCCTTCCTTATCTGTAAAATGGGTAGGTTGAAATAGGTTATCTAAGATTCTTTCTTGCTATGAAACTGTGTTTTATGCATCATAGCTTGTTCAATATATTTTAGGCATGAATGATTCTGAAACCATCTGTGTATATTAGCCTTGAAAAAAGAAAAAGTTTCTGGTTGAGAAAAACTGCATAATTTATTTTTCACCTATGCTTCTACTTAAAAACTCTGTGTCACTAAAAATCAATTGAAAGGCAGCTGACAGAATGGGAGAGAATATGTGCAAATTGTTTATCTGACAAGCAATTGATATCCCAAACATATAAGGAATGAAAACAACTCAATAGCAAAAAACAAAACAGCCATATTTAAAAATGAACTGAGAACCTGAATAGAGATTTCTCAAAAGAAAATATACAAATGGCCAACAGGTATATGAAAAGGTGCTCAACATCACTAATCATCAGAGAAACATGATTCAAACTCCCAGTGGGCTATCGCTTCACACCAATTAGGATGGCTATTTTCTAAAGGACAAAACAAGTGAGGCTGTGGAGAAAAGGGAGCCTTTGAACACTGGGGTGAGAATGTAAATTGGTACACCCACTAAGGAAAGATTGTATGGAGATTCCTCAAAAACTTAAAAATAAGCCAGGTACGGTGGCTCAGGCCTGTAATCCCAGCCTTTTGGGAGGCCTAGTTGGGAGGATCACTTGAGTCCAGGAGTTCCAGGCCAGCCTGGGCAACATGGCAAGACCCCATCTCCACCAAGAAAAAAAAAAAAAATTAGCTGGATGTGGTGGTGTGAGCCTGTTCTCCCAGCTACTTGGCAGGCTGAGGTGGGAGGTTGAGGCTGCAGTGAATGGTGTTTACACCACTGTGCACTCCAGCCTGGGTGACAGAATGAGAACATGTCTCAAAAAATAAAATAAAATAAAATAAAATAAAAACAGAATTAGCATACAAGCCAGGAATCCCACTTCTGGGTGGTATATCCAAAGGAAATAAAATCAGTATCTCAAAGACATATCTGCACACCCATGTTCATTGCAGCATTATTCACAATAGCCAAGATATATTGGAAACAACCTAAGTGTTCATCAACAGAGGAATGGATTTAAAATGTGGGGGTGGGTGTGTGTGTATTCAGCCTAAAAAAAAAGGAAATCCTACCATTTTTGACGACATGGATTAACCTGGGAGGACATTATGCTAAGTGAAATAAGCCAGAGACAGAAAGACAAATATTGCATGATTTTACTTCTATATGGAATCGAAACATGCTAAACTCAGAGAGTGGAATGGTGGTTGCTGGGAGCCAGGAGGTGGGTGGGGAAATTGGGAAATAATGATGAAAATGTACAAAGGTTCAGTCACATGGGATGAAGAAGTTCTGGTGATCTAATGTACAGTATGCTGACTATAATGAATAATACTCTATTTTATACTTGAAAATTTGCTGAGAAAGTCTATCTTAAGTGTTCTCACCACACACAAAAAATGGTAATTATGTGTGATAATGGGTATGTTAATTAGCTTGATTGTGGTAATCATTTTACAATGTATACATGTATACATATCTCAGAAAGACACATTGCACACCTTAAATATATACAATTTTTATTTGTCAAGTATACGTCAATAAAACTGGGGAAAAATCAATATAATTTCTAACATTTTGTACCTTTGACTCAAGAACAATTAATTATTTTCTGCTTTTCAGGTTTGTTTTGGTGGATATGCAACCTAGAGCATCATGCATCTATCATGTCTGTATTACAGTTTGTTAATTTGAAAAACTCTCTGAGTAAATTTGGTGAGGAGGCTGGCATGGGCCATTTTAAGTTTGAGATGGTGGCAGAACATTCCAGTTGAAATGCAGTGAAGACAATGAGAAATAAGAAACAAGGAGCAAACATTTTACATTTTATTTGAATTAGGTGTTTGGGACCTTTTCACCAGCCAACACAATAATAGGGGAAATAAAATGCTGTTGCTAAGCCAAAGCCCCTCCACATTCATATTACTTATAGTATGATGTCATATTTCTCTGATCAGGAGTATTGCTGGACTAAATTTTCCTGACTTAAAGATCACAAGGTCTATAATGTATATGCATGGGAGGGAGAGAATCTAAACACATACCTAATGTGAGACTTCTGCAAATGTCAGTTATCTTGGAATTGCATTACACCTATTTTTGTTCTTCTGGAACTTATACTCCAGCTTTTATTTTTTTGTCCTGATGAGTTCTCTTCTTTGGATTTTACCTGAGTAGACAAGCATAAAATGGAGTTCTCACTGCATTTTACTAATGTCAAGAATTCTTGCAGCTCAATATTACCTATTAGTAACAGTCTCCACTCTAGGGACTTGCAGTGGATGCTCTGTACACCACCCAGGACCCCTTTGTTCCACCAGCTGCCCTGAGTGCTGCATGCTGACTGTTCATAGCTGAGTCCTTCCTTAGGCACTGCTCTTGGCCAAAAGGGGTGGTCTTGGCTCAGTTTCTATCCCCTCCTGAGTACGATCCACTTGACTGGTCAGTGTAGAGGTACAAAGGCCTGGTTCCCTTGCCTCAGGTTTGGACAACTCTGAGGGGCCATCCCACTTTTATGGCTTTCCATACAATTCATGGAAGCTCAGCCAAGACCTTGGTCACTGCCAATCATCATTCACCCTTTTCCTCTCTACTCAGTCCTGCTTTCATTTCTACCTCACAGGTATTGTTCCCCAGAGCCCTTCCCAGTAAGCCTCCTTGCAGGCTAATCTCAGCCTAAGCCTCTGTTTTGCAGGGACAGACCAAAGACAGGACCCTTTTCCCATTTAATGTTGTAAGCATCTTCTCTAGTGTCTACATTGGATCCCTAGTAAGATGAACTCTTCTGAAAAAGTGAGTGTTGGCTGCCCAGAATCTTAATCCATTACATTAAGTGTTTGTATTTTTCACTGTGTCTAGTACCTTAAAAAAAATACATAGGTGTAATTTTATAATTCTGGGTAAAAATAACTCCTTTTACTTATTGCAAGTATCTTTAAAACCTCATTCCCAGGCCCCGCGCTGTGGCTCACACCTGTAATCCCAGTATTTTGGGAGGCCGAGGCGGGTAGATCACGAGGTCAGGAGTTCAAGACCAGCCTGGCCAAAATGGTGAAACCCCTTCTCTACTAAAAATACACAAAAATTAGCCAGGCGTGGTGGCAGACACCTGTAATCCCAGCTACTTGGGAGGCTGAGGAAGAGAACTGCTTGAACCTGGGAGGTGGAAGTTGCAGTGAGCCGAGATCGTGCCACTGTACCCCAGCCCGGGTGACAGAGCAAGTCTCCGTCTCAAAAACAAAACAAAAAAAAAACAAAAAAAAGAAAACCCTCATTCCCTCTTTTGACATCATATCGGACTAGTCTTTAAACAATTACAAGATACTGCTCAGTATAATAATCCTTGCCTCTTTTAATCGTGTCTATGTATGATTTAGCTCACTTGCCTTTCTTATCTTCATTAGAATGAAAAATTAAAATGCTTGACCTTGGTTCCATAAGAAATAATTCATGTAGCTGAACACATATGTAACTGGATTTTTGTCTTATGATTAATTATTTATTTTTTCACTGTTGTGATTCAAATGACAAACATAAAAAAACAATGAAACTTTCAAAGAGATAGCCTAAGCTGGTGTTAATTAGTACCAGTTCATGTGTCCATGCCCCAGACTTAGTATGAAAAGTCCATTTTTCTATTTTGTAAATATTTGGAGTTTTTTTAGGTCATAATTGAACTTGGTAACTTTTGTCCACCTTTTAACCAAGCCAAAAAAGATATTCAACTGAGATAATTGATATCTGGCTTTTAAAGAGATGTTGGGGTTTTAGTATTATGATCTCTTACAAGATTTAGAAATTAGCAAACAAAATAGATTTTACATCAAAATGACAGCCTGAAATTTCAATTGTTGTGTATATATACCAATTGAATAGTAATTCTATTCTTCTAGTAAATGAAAGAATGCATAACTTTCTCTTATGAACCAAAATCATGGCTAGGCAGAATTGAAATAAAGATGCATTTAAAAATTTATTTTAAACTGAAGCTCCCAAAATTTTTGTACATAGAATGTAACATTTGACACCTTTAATTTGGATTATTCCAAGCCCAAGATGTTTTAGCCCAATATAGTTTGTATAATAGATGCTTTCCTTTATCAAACGCCAGACATCTGTATGAATTGATAGTATTAGAGTCATGATGTTCAGACTGGGGCAAAGAATACTGTGTCAACACTCACTATGAAGGCTGTATGAAAGCAGTTGCAGTTAAAGCCTGCCCTGCCATCATGAACCTGGCAAAAAGGCTCCATGGCTATGGCATGGGAAAAAAGAGCCAAGTGTTCAAATATCATGTGAGACACACATACTATTTATAGAGTTCAGAGAGTAGCCTTTTAAAAGAATTTTACTAGGCTCCCATAATCTTTCTTGGAAGCCCGTTCTATTCAATCTATGCTTCCACTTGGACATTAAATATCAAGGGACTCTGGTTAGAAGTTTCAGAAAATAATTGTTATTGCTTACCTTCTTTAACCTAGGTTGATCAACGTTTTTCTCTGGGGCCAATTCCAGCTCTTCCACATTTCACTTGTGTCTCTCAGAGCCAATGAAGAAAAACCAAACATAAATATAAATTGAATTAATGCTGATATTTAAGGGAATAATACACCCCTTGAAAGAGCTAAATGATAATCTAATATATGAATGAATAAATGGAAGAATCACCTAAGTATTTGTCAGATTTATGAGGTGTTACATATTCATTATTAATATTTAGAGGCAAGAAATATGGCCTATGTCTGTTGTCCTGATGAAATCTGATATGTTTCCAAATGATTTGGTTATTATTTTTCCACTGTGTTTTCTTTGGTTGTAGAAAATGTTATGGGGCATAAAAAAGAGAGTGAGAGCTTAGGGTCAAATAAGTTTGGGAAATTCTTTGTTAAATTGCTTGTTTACTGTAGGACTTCTCAAAACCTTTTATATAAAAATGTATTATGAGTCTTCAAGAAAGGGATATCGTGTGTAGCGTAGATCTAAATTATTAGATCACAAAATCTTTTTTTATGTGGCCATTCATTAACATCTATCTGAAAAAGGTTTGTGGATCTGTTTTGAAAATGCTGACCTACAGTTTTGTTTTTTGAGTATAATATTTTTGAGGCTTTCTAGCTTTGTAAATGGAATTCAAAACTTTAGATTCTTTTTTCAGTGCATTGAAAATTGCTATAATATGCAAATAATTTGTACTTCTTTCAGTTTCTTCTATGATAAGATGAGCCAGACAACATAAGCTGTCCTGCACTTGAGGATTGATGAGAATTATATTTTGAGCAAAACAACTTTCTTAAGCAAAATGCATTTCTCTGTGTTTGACTTTTTAACCAGCAAACAAGCAATTGAGAGGATGCAAAGATTCATGGATTCACTTATGGATTCATGGACTCAAGGATCCGTGGTGGTGTGAGTGAATTTGGCTTTCTGGCACTGTCCTTGTTTCTCATGCAGGCACGCTGCTGTCTGGTGGCCTTAGTAGTCCACATGGAGGAAAGGGTCTACTATGTTGAAGAAGCTGCCCCTGGCAGCTTACTGCCTGATAACACCTTATGTGCTGGGGGAATGTAGGTGGGTACATATCAGCACATAGGGGCCTATACTAAAAAAGGACACATTTCAATTTTAAACCATGTTACCATCTTCTTGGTACCAGATTTACAAAATTTTGAATACCACTTAGTACCACTGAGGCATCTAGCATCTATAGAGCATCTAATAATATAACCCAGTTTGAAATTTTTTACTGTACTATTGTACCTACACAAGGTTTTGATGAAACAGGCCTGGCCATGGTCTACTACAATATGGTTATTGATCTATGTTTCTGCCTTTCTACTTATTCTTGGGTCACTTTAAAACATTTATGCTTCTAGGGCATGCACAGTGGCTCATGCCTGTAATCCCAGCACTTTGGGAGGCTAAGGAAAGCGGATCACTTGAGCTCAGGAGTTCAAGACTGACCTGGGCAACATGGTGAAACCCCATCTCTGCAATTACAAAAAAAAAAAAAAAAGTTAAAAAAAAGATAAAGAGAAAATTTATGCTTCTGTATAAATTATCTATTTTATCACCTTAAAAAAATCTTACTTCTCAACATAGTATGAGACACAGAAATCATGTCTTTTTATCTTTCCATCCCCAGTCACCAGCACATTGCCTTGTACTGGGTAGACATTTACAAATGTAGTGGAGTGAGGGAATCATAATTGTAGACAGTGCTGTCATTCTTTATAGTGTCAGCCTGCACAGGTTAGTAGTAACTATGATTTATTGAGTGCCAAACATTTTTGCCAATGCTCACCATATATTATTCCTAATTTTTACAATGATCTCATAAGAATATTCTTGTCTTCATTTAACGGAAGAAAAAAAACAAAACTTAGTTAGAAAAGGCTATATGTCAATTTTTTTTTCTTTGGAAGCTTTGTAGCCATATATTTCTAATAAACTGGATTATTGGTTCTCTCTGATTCCCAGTCCCTCCCACTTCCCATACTAGGATACTACCATGTGTCTCATGGAAGTGAGATAACCATGCAAGATATGCTATCACTGATTTATTCAGTAAATATATACCAAGTGCCTCCTTTAGGGCCAATAATCTGCTGAATGCTGTGTGTGGGAACATACAGAAGGAAAATAACCATAATAGTAGCAAACACTTATTGGGGGCTTACTATGTGCCAGATATTACTCTAAGAACATTATTTGCAATAACTTAATCTTCTAAAATATGTATTTTTATTGTCCTTCTTTTATAATGCAGGAGAGACGGGCACAGGATTGCTGTGTAATTTACCCAAGGCCACACAGCTATTAAGTGGCAGAGCCATTACTGAAACCCAAGACATCTGACTCCGAAGGCGAACTGCCTCTTGTACTCAATCCCTTATGCCAATGAGTTTATAGCCTAATTTGAAAGCAAACCAGAAATGCACAATATATAGATTTCAGAATGCCCATACAATTTTGAAAACATATGATATAAACTTCATACCAAAGGATTCAAGATAGGAAAATATTTTCATGAATCCCACATGATATTTTCACGAGCTACAATGTGATTTTATAGCTAATTAAGATCAGTTAATTTCCTTGATTTAACTACAAATCTTTGTTTAGGTAATTTTTTGTGTCATATTTTGATTAAAATTCTTTAAATAAAAAAACTATCATGAATATTTCTACCATTACTAATCTCAAAAAGACAAGGATCAAGAAGATCATACATAGGCCTCTGAATATAATATAATATCTTTGGTGAAATGTATTTGGCTCATTTAAACATAGTTATTCCCAAAATAGCCTAGATGGGCTGGATGGAATTTATTGCATTACTAATGTTCCAAAGGCAGGTTTCCCAGTAATAACTTACCCATAAAACTCTACTTTAACAAAAGGCTACTTGATAGCATAGGATAAACTGGAATGCTTTTTTATAGCCAGAGATTTCCTAACCATAAATACTTCCATTCCTCTAAGCAAATGGGTCGGAAATATTTATGAGGTGCCCTGCATTTTTATCACCTCTGCAAAGGAATGCAGCAATTTCATCATGATCACATTCTATCTCTGCCCTTACTCTATACTGTTGATGGACTCCTTAGCATACCATAAGCAGTACATTAGTGAGAGGAACTTGGGAATTTAGAAAGGAATGAAGGGAAATACAGAATAGAAGTTGTTGAATCTGGTTGTATTTAATCTATCCAACGCTATTCATTGCTAAACTAAATCCAATTGTTAATTTCAGAACAATGTCAATATAGTTGGTTAAAAAGGTGGTTAGATTTACCCTCTGGTAATTAGATTTACCCTCTGATGGTATTAAAATTTTATTTTTCTTCCTTTTAGAAATAAACATTCATTTGGACCTGGAAATGCCAGATTGCTGACATTAGGGATATGATGCAAGACTCACCATTTATACGTTAGCCTTCCTTTTCTTTTTCTTTTTTTTTTTTAAAGAAGGTGGCACGTGGAATTAATTGCTTTAAAAATAACTCTAAAGATGTCAAAAGGTCAAAATACTTACAATATTATTCTGTTGGTTATGGTTGCTGTTTTGTCTGTCGTCCTTGTAAGAATAGTATGTAGAAAGCCAATATCTAATTGCACATTAATTTTACAAAAATTGTAATTTTGCTGTTGTGTAAAATGCTGCATGCTTTACATTTAAAAATTTCAGCAATTAAAAATTTACAAAGAAGAAATTTTTAAATTAGATAAGAAACACAGGTTATGTTAGCTAATATAGGTCAGAGTTTGAAAACACAAAATATGAAATAAACATCAAATGATATATACTTGTATTTTAAACATAGTGCTCAAAAATCTGGTTATCGTATTACCATATTTCATTTTAGTAAGACGTGTATTGCTTAAAATAAAACTTGCAGGTGACCTCATATTAAATGTTAGTTTCAGATTCTAGTTCCTGTTTTTTGAAAAAGGCAATATTGTTTTGTATTAATGAAAAATTTTTTGTATTAATTAATATCGTTAATTTATTGCTATTGAGCACCTGTGAGCAAAGCATTTTGTTAAACACAAAGATAACTAAGACATGGTGGCAGAGACTGGGTAGATACTCATCAAACTTGTTTCCCCATTTTGGACACACAGCTAGACTACATTTCCTCGCCTCCCTTGGCATTAGATACAGGCATGTGACTGACTTGTGTACAATGGAATGTGGGTAGAACTGATACCACGTTCAGCAAGAGCCCAAAAGGTCTCCCATGCGTTTCTCTAAAGTCCTCTTTTCTTTCTTGGCTTTCCAGAAAGATCTGGTGGAAGATTCTGAAGCCCTATGGTTTGTCGGGGGGGCACTGGATAGATAAAACCTAGATTCCTGTATGTATATAAAGAGCAGAGACCCTCACTGCCAACCCACATAGGATTATTACAGGGATAATAAACTTTTGGTGTGTTAAGTCACAGAGATGGTAGGGTTGTTTGTATTTTACAGCTTGTATTTTACCTGCATCAGGGTTTCTCAACCTCAGGACTATTGACATATTGGACTAGGTATATCCTTGTTGTGGGGGCTGTGCTGTGCATTGTAGGATGCTGAGCAGCTTCCCTGGCCTGTATTCAACAGATGTCAATTGCTCCACCTTCCCCAGTCATGACAATCAAAAATATCTCCAGACATTTCAAATATCCCCTTTGGGGCAAAACTGCCACTGAGGACCACTAGCCTAACTTATACAGCAATATTTACTATTTTTAAAAGTTTTATACCAGAGCATCTCCACTTTTTTATATAATGAGTTTCTGAAAAAATCTGTTTAAAAGTCAAATGTCTGAAAGTTGAACAACATATTTACATAAGGAGATTTGTAATACAAGCAAACCAGAAAGATTAAATTATGTAGTTACCGTTGCATTCAGTAGCACATTTTGAAGATGCTGTTGCAGCAATTTTTACATGTTTTACAACTTTATATTTTTCCTTCAAAGTCAAGCTTACACTTGGATTAGCTTAAGTACAGTGAACCCTAGATGGAAGCTGAAGAGTTAGCATGTAAAGCACATAGAATGACTTTCATCTGTGTAACAATTTTATAAGATCTGTGCCTTTTTTTTTTGAGACGGAGTCTTGCTCTGTCGCCCAGGCTGGAGTGCAGTGGCGTGATCTCGGCTCACTGCAAGCGCCGCCTCCCGGGTTCACGCCATTCTCCTGCCTCAGCCTCCCGAGTAGCTGGGACTACAGGCGCCCGCCACTGCGCCCGGCTAATTTTTTGTATTTTTAGTAGTGACGAGGTTTCACCGTGGTCTCGACCTCCAGATCTCGTGATTCGCCCGCCTCGGCCTCCCAAAGTGCTGGGATTACAGGCGTGAGCCACAGCTCCCAGCCAGATCTGTGCTCTTTTTACTACAATAAGGCGCACTGCAGTTTTCCATTTCCCACTTATTTTTTATGAAATAGGGAAAATCTTTGAAATAATTGAATAAATACTTCTGTATAGACAAAGATGGCAAGACAGCCACAAAGGAACTGGTGGCATTTAAAAGGCTTTATTATGGGAATTGTATGAAATATGCTTGTCTGATGATGTACAAATGTCTGATTTTACTTTGGCATTTCTGGGTCTTAACCCACTTTCCCTGCGCCTACCTTCTCTCCTGCTCCACTTGTTCCCGCTTTTCCATCTCAACCTGTGGACTCGGCAGTATGGTGTTTGGACTATTTATCTGGCTTCAATGTTAGCATCCTCAGGTCTCTGCACCTGACATCTGATCTTTCATGCCAGCCACTCCAGAGGTTTAAGGTACTTTGCACTCACTCTGTGCCCCACGTGACCACTGGCCTGGGTAGCCCCTGCTTGTTGGGAAGAAACATTATAGAGTTGGATGCTTGGTAATACAAACATAAAGAAGGCAGTATCCTTGCTTTTTTAGGAGCTTTAATCCAGTGGTATAGAGGCAAATGCAGACACAGATAATACAATAATCCCATCAAAGGAATGAGACACTGGTGTGACTATAAGTTCAAAGTAGAAACACTATGGTTGGAGGTATTAAATCCAAGTGCATTCCAGAGGAGACTGGTCGAGGGAACACGCTGATTTGAGCCAGCAGTGCATATCTGATGGAGGATCCTCCTTTAAAATTCACCTGTGGGCCCTTCTACCCGGCGGTTAGTGCTGAGAGTGCGGAGTGTGCGCTCGGAACACACAATTATTATTAAAAAATAAAAAATAAAAATATAAAAAAATCGTTTAACAACACCCCCCTCCCCGATTTTACAAAAAAATCGCCTCTCCCCCTCAGGAGACTTTTTTTTTTCTTCCTCTTTTATAAAACAACCCGGTGAAGCAGCCGAGACCGACCCGCCCGCTGCAGCCCAGCAGCAGCTCCAAGAAGGAACCAAGAGATCAAGGCCTTCCCACTGCCCTACCCGACACCGCCACCTTCACTCCCAGTCTGCAGCCGGCAGCCAGCGGCGGCAGATCTACCCCGTCCTGCGGCCATTGAGTTTTCCATTCCGGATTATTTTTGTCTCTCTGCACTTGCCCCCACTCCCACCGGCTCCGGCCCCGGCCCCGGCCCCGGCACTTGCTCTCCTCCTGTCACGGAAAGGTCGCGGCCTGTGGCCCTGCGGGCAGCCGTGCCGAGATGAACCCCAGCGCCCCCAGCTACCCCATGGCCTCGCTTTACGTGGGGGACCTCCACCCCGACGTGACCGAGGCCATGCTCTAAGCTCAGCGTGGCCGGGCCTATCCTCTCCATCCGGGTCTGTAGGGACCTGATTACCCGCCGCCGCTTGGGCTACGCGTATGTGAACTTCCAGCAGCCGGAGTGCGCTTTGCTTTGGGCACCATGAATTTTGATTTTATAAAGGGCAAGCCAGTATGCATCATGTGGTCTCAGCGTGAACCATCACTTCGCAAAAGTCGAGTGGGCAACATATTCATTAAAAATCTGGACAAATCTATTGATAATAAAACACTGTATGATACATTTTCTGCTTTTTGTAACATCGTTTCATGTAAAGTGGTTGGTGATGAAAATGGTTCCAAGGGCTATGGATTTGTACACGTTGAGATGCAGGAAGCAGCTGAAAGAGGTATTGAAAAAAATGAATGGAATGCTCCTAAATGGTCGCAAAGTATTTGTTGGACGATTTAAGTCTCATAAAAAACGGGAAACTGAACTTGGAGCTAGGGCAAAAGAGTTCACCAATGTTTACATCAAGAATTTTGGAGAAGACATGGATGATGAGCACCTTAAGGATCCCTTTGGCAAGTTTGGCCCTGCCGTAAGTGTGAAAGTAATGACTGATGAAAGTGGAAAATCCGAAGGATTTGGATTTATAAGCTTTGAAAGGCATGAGGATGCACAGAAAGCTGTGGATGAGATTAATGGAAATGGAGCTCAATGGAAAACAAATTTATGTTGGTCGAGCTCAGAAAAAGGTGGAACAGCAGACGGAACTTAAGCGCAAATTTGAACAGATGAAGCAAGATAGGATTACCAGGTACTAGGGTGTTAATCTTTATGTGAAAAATCTTGATGATGGTATTGATGATGAACGTCTCCGGAGATGTTTTCTTCATTTGGTATAATCACTAGTGCAAAGGTTGGAGGGTGGTCGCAGCAGGGGTTTGGTTTTGTATGTTTCTCCTCCCCAGAAAAAGCCACTAAAGCAGTTACAGAAATGAATCGTAGAATTGTGGCCACAAAGCCATTGTATTTAGCTTTAGCTCAGCGCAAAGGAGAGTGCCAGGCTCACCTCACTAACCAGTATATGCAGAGAATGCAAGTGTACGAGCTGTGCCCAACCCTGTAATCAACCCCTACCAGCTAGCACCTCCTTCAGGTTTCTTAATGGCAGCTATCTCACAGTCTCAGAACTGTGCTGCATACCCTCCTCCTAGCCAAATTGCTCAACTAAGACCAAGTCCTCGCTGGACTGCTCAGGGTGCCAGACCTCATCCATTCCAAAATATGCCCGGTGCTACCTGCTCAGCTGCTCCTAGACCACCATTTAGTACTATGAGACCAGCTTCTTCACAGGTTCCACGAGTCGTGTCAACACAGTATGTTTCTAACACATCAACACAGACAATGGGTCCACGTCCTGCAGCTGCAACTGCTGCAACTACTCCTGCTGTCTGCACGGTTCCACAGTATAAATATGCTGCAGGAGTTCGCAATCCTCAGCAACATCTTAATGCACAGCCACAAGTTACAATGCAACAGCCTGCTGTTCATGTACAAGGTCAGGAACCTTTGACTGCTTCCATGTTGGCATCTGCCCCTCCTCAAGAGGAAAAGCAAATGTTGGGTGAATGGCTGTTTCCTTTTATTCAAGCCTTGCGCCCTACTCTTGCTAGTAAAATCACTGGCATATTGTTGGAGATTGATAATTGAGAACTTCTTCATATGCTCGAGTCTCCAGAGTCACTCCGTTATAAGGTTGATGAAGCTGTAGCTATACTACAAGCCCATCAAGCTAAAGAGGCTTCCCAGAAAGCAGTTAACAGCGCCACTGGTGTTCCAACTGTTTAAAATTGATCAGGGACCACGAAAAGAAACTTGGGCTTCACCGAAGAAAAATATCTAAACATCGAAAAACTTAAATATTATGGAAAAAAAATTGCAAAATATAAAATAAATAAAAAAAGGAGAGGAAACTTTGAACCTTAGGTACTGAGAAAATGCCAAGTCTAGCAAACATAATGCTAGTCCTAAATTACTTACTGATTTAAAAACAAAAACCCCACAAAAAATAGTAAAATATTTAAAAAATTAATGTTTTATAGACCCTGGGAAAAAGAATTTTCAGCAAGTACAAAAATTTAAAGCATTAGAGGAAAGCTTTGTAATTCTTTATTGTGGAATAGCTCAAAATGTCAGTTCTAAGTAACAGAATTGATGACTAAGCAAGGAAATGTAATTTGGATTACAAAATTCTTGTTTTAATAAAAATTCCTTAAACAGTGAAAAAAAATTCACCTATGGGCATGGTCTCTCTTAATCATACCTATGACTATAGTACAGGAGAACATTGAAATTAAAATCCATTTATCTGAACCTTTGAGAATGGTTAGTTTTGATGAATTGGTAGATTCAATAGCTCAGTCCTTGCTAAAATCATCTTCTGACATCGAGAAACCAAAGACCCTTGGGCCAGACTACCTGTGTTAGAATTCCAAATCTTTCTTGTACCTCCATTGTGACTTTTGTCAGATAATTTAATCTCTTTTGTCTCCGTTTTCTTATCTGTAAAATTGGGTTAAGAAAACTTATGTGGTAGGATGTTGTGAGAATTAGATTAGTTAATGTATGTTATGTGCCTAAAACAACACCTGGCATCTAGTAAAGCTCTTGATTATTGTTATCTCTTATTAATATTTGTTTGTGATGCAATACAGAATTAATTTATTCTTTCAAGTAATTCCCTTAGCATTGATGGTTTTATCCTTTTTATAACTCCCTTTCATAATTGTGATTCTTTCGTACAGTAACTCAGTCCCTATAAACACCTCTTTTTGTTCTTCCATTATTATGTTATTAGATTTCTGCCATTATCATGATCTCTAGAAATGCCCATCACTCAGAAATCATTCTAGAGTTCTGAAGTGAGAAAAGCTTTTGATGACCTATCTTTCTTTTCCTGTCTTTATAAAAACACATACTCTGCTGTTATAGATCCTAGGTATTCATTTTATTTCTTTCGCATGCTACGTAATAAGTTAAAAAAATTTCTTTTAGTAAGGATACATGCACTTCATACAAAAACACTGCTTACCCCTCGAATTTCTCTATTTACATGCTTTTCTCATAATTTTCTTGGACATGGGCAGTTTGGATTTTCCTCAGCACCTTGAGTGTGAGATATGGACAGCAAATGCCCAGAGCCTTACTACCTAGGTGAAAAGGCCTTGGGAGACATGAACAGACTCATAGGCACCATACATCAGTCATACTGCAACTTTTACCATCTCACTGTGCAATAGCCCCTTAACACTCAATACAATTTAAAAAGGATATGGGCAATATAAATATCATCTTTCTCTCCAGGCATAAAAATAACCACATTTAAAGAAAATATTTGAAAAAAAAGATGGGACTTAGGAATTAAGATTATGTATCCCAGGGACAAAATTACTATGGAAGGCTTCAAGTTTATGAGGGATTATTATGTAGAAAATAGGGACCAGCTGTTCTCTATCTCTAAAGAATTCCAAAGAGTTGGCTAAACCTCAGCATGAAGTAATAGGTTAAATATGAAGAATAATTTCCTGATAGTGGGAGTGAAATATTGAAAGAAAGCTCTTAGAGAAATACCTGGAAATCTGAAAGAATGTTACGAGCAGAATGATGATTTTCCTAGTATATTCTCTGTATTTGAAACCTACAAAAGCCTTGTGCTTTTACGTAATGTGAAAAACATATTTACATTTCTCACTATGCATCTCAAACATGCTAAAGCATTGCCTATTTGTGGTACTGTGTGCTGTATCTATTTTCTATACATGGTATATAATTCATATTTTGTTTTCTTCCATGGTTCTAGTGATGCAGTTTGGGAAGAGCATAGGCCTTGGAATCAGCCATACCTTGGTAGGTATCCTAGCTCTACTATTTGGATTCAGAGATCTTGCTTAATCTCTCTGCAGAGGATTTGGTCTTCTATTATAAGGGACAATAATTAAGGAATAAACTAATCAATGTATTTCTGTAACAAATACAATGTTAGGGCATAGTAGTTAATACATATTAGTTAAAAATGTATTTAAAAACATATGCATATATACATGTGCCTACATTATATAGGCATATTTTATAAACAAAGCTCCAACACAGTGAGCCATAATCACGCCAAAAAGAGAAGCTCCAACATATAGGAAACAAAAGTCCCTGAACAGATACATAAATACATAATATCTTACATTAAAATCTTTCTTCTATAAAACATTTTACTGTATGATTTATTTTATTTTATTTTTGAGACAGTCTTGCTTTTTCACCCAGGCTGGAGGTCAGTGATGCAATCATGACTCACTGCAGCCTCAACTTCCTGGGCTCAAACAATCCTCCCGCCTCAGTTTCCTGTGTAGCTTGGACCACAGACTTGTGCCACCATGCCCAGCTAATTTAAAAGAATGTTTTTTAAAGACGGAGTTTTACTATGTTGCCCATGTTGGTCTCAAACTCCTGGGCTCAAGCGATATGCCCCCATTAGCTGGTATTACAGGTATGAGCCACTGTGCTGGTGGAATCATCTTAAAAAGCAAAACACCACCTGGAAATTTATTTTATTTATTTTTTTTTTGAGATGGAGTTTTGCTCTTGTTGCCCAGGCTAGAGTGCAAATGGCTCGATCTTGGCTCACTACAACCTCTGCCTCCTGGGTTCAAGCGATTCTCCTGCCTCAACCTCCCAATTAGCTGGGATTATAGGCTCCTGCCACCACGCCTGGCTAATTTTTTGTATTTCTGGTAGAGATGGGGTTTCGCCATGTTGTCCAGGCTGGTCTCAAACTCCTGGCCTCAGGTGATCTGCCCATCTCGGCCTCCCAAAGTGCTGGGATTAGAGATGTGAGCCACTGTGCCCGGCACCACTTGGAAATTTAAAAATTCTCTTAAACAATTTCTTGATTAAAGAGAAAATCAAACTTTAAAGGTCAGAATATCTAGAAAATACCATTAATTAAATTATTACATGTTGGAACTCAAGAGATACAGCTAATGCTGTGTTCCGAGAAAAAATATATAACCCTAAATGTTTTCACAGATAAACAAGAACAGATGAGAACAAATAAATTAAGCATCATATTTTAAAAACTAGACAAAGAACAAGAAATTAAGCCTAAGAAAAATTAAAGAACAAATAAAAATAAAAGCAAACATTAATGAAATATAAACAGAAAAACCAAGAAACTAAGAAATATATTCAAGAGCTAGTTTTCAAAAATTAGTTAAAGCAGACAACCCACAGAGTGGGAGAAAATCTTCACAATTTTTTACAGCTGACAAAGGACTAATATCCAGAATCTACAAGGAACTCAAACAAATCAGCAAGTAAAAACAAAACAAAACAAAACAACAACAAAAAAATCCCACCAAAAAGTGGGCTAAAGACATGAATAGACAGTTCTGAAGAGAAGATATACAAATGGCCAACAAGCATATGGAAAAATGCTCAACATCACTAATAATCAGGGAAATGCAAATCAAAACCACAATGTGATACCACCTCACTCCTGCAAGAATGGCCATAATCAAAAAATCAAAAAATAATAGGTGTTGGTGTGGATGTGGCAGAAACAGGACACTTTTACACTGCTGGTGGGAATGTAAACTAGTACAACCACTGTGGAAAACAGTGAGGATATTCCTTAAAGATCTACCATTTGATCCAGCAATCCCACTACTCTACCCAGAGGAAAAAGTCATTATATGAAAAAGATACTTGCACACATGTTTATAACAGCACAATTTGTAATTGCAAAAATATGGAACCAGCCCAAATGCCCATCAATCAATGAGTGGATAAGGAAAATTATATATATATAATACATATATTATAATATATGTTATATAAATTATATACATAAAATTATACGTGTATGTGTGTCTCTCTCTCTCTCTCTCTATATATATATACCATGAAATACTATGCAGCCATAAAAAGGAATAATAAAACAATGGCATTTGCAGCAACCTGGATGGAATTAGAGACTATTATTCTACGTGAAGTAACTCAGGAATGGAAAACCAACCATCGTGTGTTCTCACTCCTATGTGGAAGCTAAGCTATGAGGACTCAAGAACATAAGAACGATACATTGGACTTTGGGGACTTAGGGGAAAAAGCGGGGGTGGCAAGCAATAAAAGACTACACATTGGGTACAGTGTATGAAAAACTCGGAAATCACCACTGAAGAGCTTATCTATGTAACCGAACACCACCTGCTCCCCAAAAATCTATTGAAATAAAAATAAAAATAAAAACAGAGGAAAGAAAAACTAGTTAAAACAAGCAAAGCACAATTATACAAAATAAGAAACGAGAATAGAAAAATTACCACAAATACAGAGGAAAGGGGAATAATTGACTGTTCAACTAACCTGAAGTGAAGTGGAATAATATTAGAAAAAGGTAAATTGATAAAACCATCTCAGAAGAGGAAGGTCATTTAGTATATTTAGAGATCATTGAATATACGGAGATAGATAAAAGTTGTTAAAAGCACTAATGCTTCCCTAATGAAAGCATTCTTCTATCAGTACAAGCTGATGCTATGATAAAAAAGGAAAAAAAGAGATATGGAAATTGGAAAGGAGGAGATAAAATTATTGTTTGTAGATAACGATTGTATATATCAAAACCCAAGAGAATCAACTGAAAAATTCCTAATGACCATAATCAAATTTGTTATCTGTATACAGAATCCATATAAAAAAGTATGATGGCAAATATATCTACCATGTACCCACAAAACTTTAAAATATAATTTAAAACATTTTAAAAAGTATGATGCGAAAAACATAATAACCACCAAAAATAATTTTAAAAGAGAGTAAACTTGATAAGAAATGTGCAAGAGTTTTATGAAGGAAGTTCTGACACATGACTGAGGGACATCAAAGAAGTCTTGATTAAATGGAAAGGCATTTCCTGTTCTTGGAAAGGTAGACTGAATATCACAACATTTTACTCATTCCTAAATTAATCTCTATACTTCATGCAAGTCAGTTAGAAATAACAACAGGAGTCTTCTTCCTTCTCCTCCACTTCCTCCTCCACCTTCTTTTCTGTGTGGGGTGGGGGTGGGGATTAAATAACTTGATTTGAAAATTCAAAAGGAAAGTTAAACATGCCAGAATAGCCAAAATCATTATGAAAATAAGAGTAATAAAAGGAACAAGGCATACGGATTTTATTATTATATTTATTCATTTTTGTCTCTGTCGCCCAGGCTGGAGTGCAGCAGCAAGATCTCAGCTCAGTGCAACCTCCACCTCCAAGGTTCAAGGGATTCTCCTGCCTCAGCCTTCTGAGTAGCTGGGACTACAGCTGCACATCACCATGCTTGGCTAATTTTTGTATTTTTAGTAGAGTTGGGGTTTTGCCATGTTACCCAGGGTGGTCTTGACCTCCTGACGTCAAGTGATCCACCCCCCTAGGCTTCCCAAAGTGTTGGGATTACAGGGCTGAGCCATTGCTCCTGGCCCCAGATTATAAAACATATTTTAGAGCTGAAATATTTAAAACACATTGTTACTGCATGAAAAGACAGGTCATTGGTTAAAAGCTGGCAACCCAAAGAAATAGATTCAGTTTTATATCTTATTTCTTAGGGTATTTTCATATCTTTTATTTTTTCATTTTTTATTATACTTTAGGTTCTGGGATACATGTTCAGAATGTGCAGGTTTGTTATGTAGGTATACATATGCCATGGTGGTTTGCCGCACCCATCAACCGGTCATCTACATTAGGTATTTCTCCTAATGCTATTCCTCCTCTTGCCCCTTACCCCGCTACAGGCCCTGGTGTGTGATGTTCCCCTCCCTGTGTCCATGTATTCTCATTGTTCACCTCCCACTTGTGAGTGAGAACATGTGGTGTATGGTTTTCTGTTCCTGTATTAGTTTGCTGAGAATGATGGTTTCCAGCAGTTTTATATCTTGATAGGAGTTTGGGTTATAAAGATGTAATTTCACTTTGTGAAATTCAGTGAATGTACAGTTAAGATTTGTACATTTCATTAAATATAGTTTCTCTCGAAAGAAAAAAATCGAAAAAAATTATTGGAGTCTAATCTAATGATATGTATACTAAAGTATTTGGAGAGAAGTATGCTGCTATCTGCAATTCATTTAGAAACAAATAAGAAAATCAGAAAATAAGATGGCTATAGGGTTGCATATATGAAAAATTATGTAATTATATAAAATTATCTCAACATTGCTGTATGCTTGAAAATTTCATAATAAAATGTTGGGAAATAGACTCTAATATATAGAGAAATTTAGTATACAATAAAGACAAAACTGCAAATCTGTAAGTTATAACATTATCTACAGAATGAGAGATTTTGTCTCCTATTATAACAGTTTCAGGAACCAGGATGCAGATGAGAAGGGTTGGGTGTAGACAGAGTTGCCCCTGGAATGACTCTTCCAGATTCTGTGGTGTCTCCTGATGTTCTGACTCGTGATGCTAAGGAGGAACTCTGGCACCCCAGCCCCTGAGAGCACTGTGCTGGGCCACTGCTTTCCTACTAGCAGGGGCCACGTTGGCTATGAGGCGAGCACAGGTCCAGGAACTACACACACATCCAAAGAGCTGGAAGAACAAAGTAGTCCTTGTAACAAAGCGCATGATGTGCAGGCCAAGGGCAGTTCTGTTCTTCAAGCCCGGTGATTTGACCTTTTTTTTGTTAAGTTGTCGTTTGTTTTGTTAAGTTGTTTTTTAACTTTTTTTGCTCCTTTTTTTTTTTTGTTATGTTGCTGTTTTATAGCTAACAACTTTAGGATTTTACAACAGTTTATTCAGGAGTTCTGAGTAGTTTATAAAATGCTGTTACTTAGCTATTTGCCTTCTGTGTTTTCTTTAGTTACCCGACCCTAGATTTATATTTTTCAAAGACCGCACAGAATGGGTGTCGGGAGAAGTGTCATTCTGCTATTCTGTGTACAGTTGCAAAAAACTGGGGTTCCTGGGGACTCACCTGAGCTTCAAGCAATAAAAACTTTGTCAGCATGTGGAGAAAATTAGCTAGGCTTCCTCAATCTTTAAGGTGTACCTGGAGTCTGATAGGTAAATTTGAGGCTGCTTTTATTTGGGGAATGGGGGTGAGAAAGAGTATGTATCTTTTGGTGGCAAAAGGGAAACACTAGAAATTCAAATATATGAGGACTCTCTAGTTTTGAGAGCTCTCAGGGAGGGGCACATATTAAAGAAAACAGTTTACAGAATGTGTTCACAACTGAATTTATTTCTTTAGCTATCTTTTGTTGAAAATGTCATCTTTGATGTCACCCTTTTAAACATCTTGAATAATTTTACCTTGTGAATATGGAAATGCTGATGCATAGTTTCTGAGAAAAACCTTCTCTATCTTTTGGTTTACATTTACTTGATTGACAGTATTGTGGGCTTTTTAAACCATATGCCTGCCTGAGAAATACTGGAAAGCTTCCAGTGACAAAGGTCACCTAGCTCTGCCACTTACATGTAGTTCTCATTGGACATTATTTCCATGAGGTGTGAGGTATATAATTAGCAAAGAATCAGCAAATAAGATTTTACAGAATGTCATTATAAAAAAGGAGAAGTTGTTTCAGGCAAGTTTGTAAAATCTAGTGTATGTGAGTGTTTAGGAAAGAAGCTGAAGGTGAACAGTGATAAACTGGACCCTAATCCCGATTTCAGCTGCCTTAAGTACTCTCTTTAGATTTACATTGAAAGCTTAAGGCCTCATGTGCATTTACTTGGAACAGGTTTTGTGCTAAGTGTCTTACATATCCTGTCTCTTAATTCTCACAGAAACCTTAAAAAGTAGGTCTTTTCCATTTTACGGATACAGAAACAGAGGCAAAGAGAGTTAAGTTGTGTTAGGGTATAATTTTCAAAAGGATAAAATCATGACTCTCAGGTAAATATAAAAGGGACATATGTCAAATATTTTATTGAACTAATTAATTAATGAGGGAACAAGTAAGATGTCATATCAGTTCAAAGAGCATTTAAGAAGTGATGGCAGTTATTGGCAACTTAACAAAGAAATGTTAAGATAAAATTGCTGAGCTAGATGTAAAACTGGTTAATGTTCAACAGGCCATTAATATTTTACATTGTCTGTTCCATTGGTTGGAAATTATTTGCATCTCTACTGGACAAAACCCTGCAAACTAATCAGTAAATTCCTTAAGTAAGAGACCTTTAATCAACAGTAAAAATGAGATGAACTAATTACAGGTCTAGACAATCCTAGGGGACCTTTGTCCCCATATGATATTGAAAAGATCTGTTCCCACCTTTTTTCCCTTATTTCCAAGTTTGGAGAAATTTTTTTTGACAGTAACCTGTTCCCACAAATATTAGCTAGTGGAGCAGCGATTTGAACCTCAGTCTCTGTGACTCCACAGACCTTGTACTCAACCCTTTGTTATGACTCAGCAATGAGTTAGTTTGTATTTTTAAGAATGTTGGAATCTATCAGGTCTTTGCAAATAATTCTTTTTCACAGCCAAGACTTCTCTGAAGCGCAAAGTTTCTCTGCAGGATGAAATCATCCAACTCAGTCAATAAACATCTATCTGAAGTAGTAACACTTTTTGTTTCTGCTTTAGAGGAGATTGCTGATACCAGACTCAAAGAACATGAGCACTATGGTAAGAATGACACTGAGACAACACTCTATTTTTATGTCTGTATTTATCAACATTAAAATATTAGGGAAATAGAAAAATTTAGGTTGAAAGCATATTTTATTACCTGCTTTGCAAATGGCTTTAAGATTAGGTAATATGTTTTAGAATAAGAAATAGATAAATAAATGCTCACTTTTGGGCATACCCTCGCCAACCTTTTTTCAACTTTTATGCTTAAAGTAGGGTAATAATAAAGATCTTCAAACTGGGTTCCAGAAAAAGGGATTTTGTATATAATCCCTGAACACCTCATGTCGTGCATCATATAGAACCCCAAACACACCACGCTATGTGTTAGATTCAACTCCTGAACATATCATATCACCAGGTTGAAGTCATGGATACCAAGAAAGCAGCATGGTGATGGGAGGTTGTTTTCAGACAAATTCTGAAGTTAGAAAAATCAACTCACCTTCCTATGCATTAGTTTGTTCCCTCCTATGTGTGTGATTGGACTAGATGGGAGGTTTCTAAACTTTTTAGCACCATGACCCCAAAATATGATGCCATATCATACATGACTTAGTGTGTTCAGAGGTTATGTATCATACATGGCATGGTGTATTCAGGGGTTATATATCATACATAATGGCATAATGCATTCAGGAGTTATATATGATACATGGCGTGGCACATTCAGGGGTTACATTTGATAGAGAGATGCTATGGTTAAAGGAATTGAGGGAGAAAGGGATGTGGATGGCCCAGACTTCTTACCACCCTGCTCTCTCCTTCCCTTATGGAAGGAATCAGGATTTGGTACAAAATTTGCAGGGCTCAGTGAAAAATAACAATTTGAGGCTCTTTGTTAAAAACAAAAAATACATTAAATATACTAAAATATAAAGCTTTTTCCTTTAAAAATATTCAGTGAATTTCAAAATGTAATAGGTATAGACAAGATAAATGAGTAACATAAACTTACTAATTGTAAAAATATTTTTGGTGTCATAATTTTATGTAGTACAATATATAATAATAATATGATATCATGATTATCGTAAGTTTTTTTTTCTGGCTCACATTTTTGCAAATCACATACAGGTATTCGATCACGCAAATTTAAATTTTTAGCAACATCATTTTGTTTTTTTTTCTTCAACTTTTATTTTTATTTTAAGTTCGGGGGTACATGTGCAGGATGTGCAGGTTTGTTACATGTTGGTTTGCTGCACAAATCATCCCATCACCTAGGTATTAAGCCCAGCATCCATTAGCTATTTTTCCTAATGCTCTCCCTCCTTCCACCACCCCTCTCCAATTTTCAATCTATATAACTGAACACAACATTAATTGCTCAATAGCAGATTGAGGAAAGAACAGGAAGTTGAAAAATGGACTCCCACATCCCCCCTTATGTCCTGGCCTGATGATCAGTAGATATGGTCCCTCTTAGATGACCCTCAAAATGATCTTGGAAGCATGCACAGGGCAATATCTGGTTCTTTGTACATGTTGCTTCTCCTTCCTCTTTATCCCTGTTTATCATGGCTTAATGATAACAACTACCATGCATTGGGAACCTACTTTGTGTTAGTTAGGCTGGTGCTGAGAATTTTGTATATGTTTATCTCTAATTCTGTATGCTACGCTTATCATTTTCCAAATGAAGAAATAGACTCAGCTTGTGTGACCATTTAAGTTCATACAGCTATTATCAGACCTGACGTTCAAACTTGATCCTAAGTCCCTGTTCCTGCCACAATATAGTGCTGCCTTTTGTTTTGAGCCGCACTTTCTTTGCTCTGAAATGCAAAGAGGAGTCTCCAGGGAGGAGGACCAGGTAGTCTGTGACTTTCTTATTTTTTTTTAATTAATTAATTAATTATTATTATACTTTAGGTTTTAGGGTACATGTGCACAATGTGCAGGTTAGTTACATATGTATACATGTGCCATGCTTGTGCACTGCATCTACTAACTCGTCATTTAGCATTAGGTATATCTCTCAATGCTATCCCTCCCTCCTCCCCCTACCCCACAACAGTCCCCAGAGTGTGATGTTCCCCTTCCTGTGTCCATGTGTTCTCACTGTTCAATTCCCACCTATGAGTGAGAATATGCGGTGTTTGGTTTTTTGTTCTTGCGATAGTTTACTGAGAATGATGATTTCCAATTTCATCCATGTCTCTACAAAGGACATGAACTCATCATTTTTTATGGCTGCATAGTATTCCATGGTGTATATGTGCCGCATTTTCTTAATCCAGTCTATCATTGTTGGACATTTGGGTTGGTTCCAAGTCTTTGCTATTGTGAATAATGCCGCAATAAACATACGTGTGCATGTGTCTTTATAGCAGCATGATTTATAGTCCTTTGGGTATATACCCAGAAATGGGATGGCTGGGTCAAATGGAATTTCTAGTTCTAGATCCCTGAGGAATCGCCACACTGACTTCCACAAGGGTTGAACTAGTTTACAGTCCCGCCAACAGTGTAAAAGTGTTCCTATTTCTCCACATCCTCTCCAGCACCTGTTGTTTCCTGACTTTTTAATGATTGCCATTCTAACTGGTGTGAGATGGTATCTCATTGTGGTTTTGATTTGCATTTCTCTGACGGCCAGTGATGGTGAGCATTTTTTCATGTGTTTTTTGGCTGCATAAATGTCTTCTTTGAGAAGTGTCTGTTCATGTCCTTTGCCCACTTTTTGATGGGGTTGTTTGTTTTTTTCTTGTAAATTTGTTGGAGTTCATTGTAGATTCTGGATATTAGCCCTTTGTCAGATGAGTAGGTTGCGAAAATTTTCTCCCATTTTGTACGTTGCCTATTCACTCTGATGGTAGTTTCTTTTGCTGTGCAGAAGCTCTTTAGTTGAATTAGATCCCATTTGTCAATTTTGGCTTTTGTTGCCATTGCTTTTGGTGTTTTAGACATGAAGTCCTTGCCCATGCCTATGTCCTGAATGGTAATGCCTAGATTTTCTTCTAGGGTTTTTATGGTTTTAGGTCTAACGTTTAAGTCTTTAATCCATCTTGAATTGATTTTTGTATAAGGTGTAAGGAAGGGATCCAGTTTCAGCTTTCTACATATGGCTAGCCAGTTTTCCCAGCACCATTTATTAAATAGGGAATCCTTTCCCCATTGCTTGTTTTTCTCAGGTTTGTCAAAGATCAGATAGTTGTAGATACGTGGCGTTATTTCTGAGAGCTCTGTTCTGTTGCATTGATCTATATCTCTGTTTTGGTACCAGTACCATGCTGTTTTGGTTACTGTAGCCTTGTAGTATAGTTTGAAGTCAGGTAGCGTGATGCCTCCAGCTTTGTTCTTTTGGCTTAGGATTGACTTGGCGATGAGGGCTCTTTTTTGGTTCCATATGAACTTTGAAGTAGTTTTTTCCAATTCTGTGAAGAAAGTCATTGGTAGCTTGATGGGGATGGCATTGAATCTGTAAATTACCTTAGGCAGTATGGCCATTTTCACGATATTGATTCTTCCTACCCATGAGCATGGAATGTTCTTCCATTTGTTTGTATCCTCTTTTATTTCCTTGAGCAGTGGTTTGTAGTTCTCCTTGAAGAGGTCCTTCACATCCCTTGTAAGTTGGATTCCTAGGTATTTTATTCTCTTTGAAGCAATTGTGAATGGGAGTTCACTCATGATTTGGCTCTCTGTTTGTCTGTTGTTGGTATATAAGAATGCTTGTGATTTTTGTACATTGATTTTGTGTCCTGAGACTTTGCTGAAGTTGCTTATGAGCTTAAGGAGATTTTGGGCTGAGACAATGGGGTTTTCTAGATATACAATCATGTCATCTGCAAACAGGGACAATTTGACTTCCTCTTTTCCTAATTGAATACCCTTGATTTCCTTCTCCTGCCTAATTGCCCTGGCCAGAACTTCCAACACTATGTTGAATAGGAGTGGTGAGAGAGGGCATCCCTGTCTTGTGCCAGTTTTCAAAGGGAATGCTTCCAGTTTTTGCCCATTCAGTATGATATTGGCTGTGGGTTTGTCATAGATAGGTCTTATTATTTTGAGATATGTCCCATCAATACCTAATTTATTGAGAGTTTTTTGCATGAAGCATTGTTGAATTTTGTCAAAGGCCTTTTCTGCATCTATTGAGATAATCATGTGGTTTTTGTCTTTGGTTCTGTTTATATGCTGGATTACATTTATTGATTTGTGTATATTGAACCAGCCTTGCAACCCAGGGATGAAGCCCACTTGATCATGGTGGATAAGCTTTTTGATGTGCTGCTGGATTCGGTTTGCCAGTATTTTATTGAGGATTTTTGCATCAATGTTCATCAAGGATATTGGTCTAAAATTCTCTTTTTTGGTTGTGTCTCTGCCCGGCTTTGGTATCAGGATGATGCTGGCCTCATAAAATGAGTTCGGGAGGATTCCCTCTTTTCCTATTTATTGGAATAGTTTCAGAAGGAATGGTACCAGTTCCTCCTTGTACCTCTGGTAGAATTCGGCTGTGAATCCATCTGGTCCTGGACTCTTTTTGGTTGGTAAGCTATTGATTATTGCCACAATTTCAGATCCTGTTATTGATCTATTCAGAGATTCAACTTCTTCCTGGTTTAGTCTTGGGAGAGTGTATGTGTCGAGGAATTTATCCATTTCTTCTAGATTTTCTAGTTTATTTGCATAGAGGTGTTTGTAGTATTCTCTGGTGGTAGTTTGTATTTCTGTGGGATCGGTGGTGATATCCCCTTTATCATTTTTTATTGCATCTATTTGATTCTTCTTTCTTTTTTTCTTTATTAGTCTTGCTAGCGGTCTATCAATTTTGTCGATCCTTTCAAAAAACCAGCTCCTGGATTGATTAATTTTTTGAAGGGTTTTTCGTGTCTCTATTTCCTTCAGTTCTGCTCTGATTTTAGTTATTTCTTGCCTTCTGCTAGCTTTTGAATGTGTTTGCTCTTGCTTTTCTAGTTCTTTGAATTGTGATGTTAGGGTGTCAATTTTGGATCTTTCCTGCTTTCTCTTGTGGGCATTTAGTGCTATAAATTTCCCTCTACACACTGCTTTGAATGCATCCTAGAGATTCTGGTATGTTGTGTCTTGGTTCTCATTGGTTTCAAAGAACATCTTTATTTCTGCCTTCATTTCATTATGTACCCAGTAGTCATTCAGGAGCAGGTTGTTCAGTTTCCATGTACTTGAGCGGTTTTGAGTGAAATTCTTAATCCTGAGTTCTAGCTTGATTGCACTGTGATCTGAGAGATAGTTTATTATAATTTCTGTTCTTTTACGTTTACTGAGGAGAGCTTTACTTCCAACTATGTGGTCAATTTTGGAATAGGTGTGGTGTGGTGCTGAAAAAAATGTATATTCTGTTGATTTGGGGTGGAGAGTTCTGTAGATGTCTATTAGGTCCGCTTGGTGCAGAGCTGAGTTCAATTCCTGGGTATCCTTGTTGACTTTCTGTCTTGTTGATCTGTCTAATGTTGACAGTGGGGTGTTAAAGTCTCCCATTATTAATGTGTGGGAGTCTAAATCTCTTTGTAGGTCACTCAGGACTTGCTTTATGAATCCGGGTGCTCCTGTATTGGGTGCATATATATTTAGGATAGTTAGCTCTTCTTGTTGAATTGATCCCTTTACCATTATGTAATGGCCTTCTTTGTCTCTTTTGACCTTTGTTGGTTTAAAGTCTGTTTTATCAGAGACTAGGATTGCAACCCCTGCCTTTTTCTGTTTTCCATTTGCTTGGTAGATCTTCCTCCATCCTTTTATTTTGAGCCTATGTGTGTCTCTGCATGTGAGATGGATTTCCTGAATACAGCACACTGATGGGTCTTGGACTCTTTATCCAATTTGCCAGTCTGTGTCTTTTAATTGGAGCATTTAGTCCATTTACATTTAAAGTTAATATTGTTATGTGTGAATCTGATCCTGTCATTATGATGTTAGCTGGTTATTTTGCTCGTTAGTTGATGCAGTCTCTTCCTAGTCTCGATGGTCTTTACATTTTGGCATGATTTTGCAGCGGCTGGTACCGGTTGTTCCTTTCCATGTTTAGCGCTTCCTTCAGGAGCTCTTTTAGGGCAGGCCTGGTGGTGAAAAAATCTCTCAGCATTTGCTTGTCTGTAAAGTATTTTATTTCTCCTTCACTTATGAAGCTTAGTTTGGCTGGATATGAAATTCTGGGTTGAAAATTCTTTCCTTTAAGAATGTTGAATATTGGCCCCCACTCTCTTCTGGCTTGTAGAGTTTCTGCCGAGAGATCCGCTGTTAGTCTGATGGGCTTCCCTTTGTGGGTAACCCAACCTTTCTCTCTGGCTGCCCTTAACATTTTTTCCTTCATTTCAACCTTGGTAAATCTAATGATTATGTGTCTTGGAGTTGCTCTTCTCGAGGAGTACCTTTGTGGCATTTTCTGTATTTCCTGAATCTGAATGTTGGCCTGCCTTGCTAGATTGGGGAAGTTCTCCTGGATAATATCCTGCAGAGTGTTTTCCAACTTGGTTCCATTCTCCCCATCACTTTCAGGTACACCAATCAGACGTAGATTTGGTCTTTTCACATAGGCCTACCTTTCTTGGAGGCTTTGTTCGTTTCTTTTTATTCTTTTTTCTCTAAACTTCCCTTCTCGCTTCATTTCATTCATTTCATCTTCCATCGCTGATACCCTTTCTTCCAGTTGATCGCATCGGCTCCTGAGGCTTCTGCATTCTTCACGTAGTTCTCGAGCCTTGGTTTTCAGCTCCATCACCTCCTTTAAGCACTTCTCTGTATTGGTTATTCTAGTTATACATTCTTCTAAATTTTTTTCAAAGTTTTCAACTTCTTTGCCTTTGGTTTGAATTTCCTCTTGTAGCTCAGAGTAGTTTGATCGTCTGAAGCCTTCTTCTCTTAACTTGTCAAAGTCATTCTCCATCCAGCTTTGTTCTGTTGCTGGTGAGGAGCTGTGTTCCTTTGGAGGAGGAGAGGCGCTCTGCTTTTTAGAGTTTCCAGTTTTTCTGCTCTGTTTTTTCCCCATCTTTGTGGTTTTATCTACTTTTGGTGTTTGATGATGGTGATGTACAGATAGGCTTTTGGTGTGGATGTCCTTTCTGTTAGTTTTCCTTCTAACAGACAGGACCCTCAGCTGCAGGTCTGTTGGAGTACCCGGCCGGCCGTGTGAAGTGTCAGTCTGCCCCTGCTGGGGGGTGCCTCCCAGTTAGGCTGCTTGGGGGTCAGGGGTCAGGGACCCACTTGAGGAGGCAGTCTGCCTGTTCTCAGATCTCCAGCTGCGTGCTGGGAGAACCACTGCTCTCCTCAAAGCTGTCAGACAGGGACATTTAAGTCTGCAGAGGTTACTGCTGTCTTTTTGTTTGTCTGTGCCCTGCCCCCAGAGGTGGAGCCTACAGAGGCAGGCAGGCCTCCTTGAGCTGTGGTGGGCTCCACCCAGTTCGAGCTTCCCAGCTGCTTTGTTTACCTAAGCAAGCCTGGGCAATGGCGGGCGCCCCTCCCCCAGCCTCACTGCCGCCTTGCAGTTTGATCTCAGACTGCTGTGCTAGCAATCAGCGAGACTCCGTGGGCATAGGACCCTCTGAGCCAGGTGCGGGATACAATCTCCTGGTGCGCCATTTTTTAAGCCCGTCGGAAAAGCGCAGTATTCGGGTGGGAGTGACCTGATTTTCCAGGTGCCATCTGTCACCCCTTTCTTTGACTAGGAAAGGGAACTCCCTGACCCCTTGCGCTTCCCGAGTGAGGCAATGCCTCGCCCTTCTTCAGCTCGCGCACGGTGCGCGCACCCACTGACCTGCGCGCACTGTCTGGCACTCCCTAGTGAGATGAACCCGGTACCTCAGATGGAAATGCAGAAATCACCCGTCTTCTGCATCTCTCACGCTGGGAGCTGTAGACTGGAGGTGTTCCTATTTGGCCATCTTGGCTCCTCCCCTCCCTTTTTTTTTTTTTTTTGAGACAGGATTTCACTCTGTTGCCCAGGCTGGTTGACCCCCTGATCACAGGTGATCCTGCCACCTTAGCCTCCTTGTGGCTGGGACTATAGGTGTGCACACCACCATGCCCAGTTAATTTTTAAATTTTTTGCAGAGATGAGGTTTTGCCATGTTGCCCAGGCTGGTCTCAAAGTCCTCAGCTTAAGTGATCCACCAACCTCAGGCTCCCAGAATTCTGGGATTACAGGTGTGAGACACTGTGTCTGGCCATAGTCTGTGATATTTTGTTGTCTCTTATTCATTAATTCCAATACATTTTATATTTGGACATCTCAGATCAAATAAACCTTGCTTGATATGACTTGGCTCTGTGTCCCTATCCAAATCTCATGTTGAATTGTAATCCTCAGTGTTGGAGGAGGGGCTTGGTGAGAGGTGACTGGATCATGGGACTGGACTTCCCTGTTGCTGTTCTTGTGAGTTATTTAAAAGTGCATAGCACTTCTCCCTTTGCTCCCTCTTTCCTGCTCCAACATGTGAAGATGTGTCTGCTTTCCCTTCATCTTCCATCATGATTATAAGTTTCCTGAGGCCTCCTCAGCTATGATTCCAATACAGCCTGCAGAACTGTGAGTTGAATAAACCTCTTTTCTTCATAAATTACCCAGTCTCAGGTAGTTTTTTATAGCAATATAAGAATGGACTACTACATTTCTCAATACATTCTACTGCAATTTGCTGAATCCTGTGGGACTTTGAACACAAATTCCTTCACACAACTTAGTCAACAAAAGTTGATAATATGGAAAAGTTTCATCCAACCTGTCAAAACTACACTAGTTAGATCCATCATAAACACACATCTTGCTCTGGCTCATCCCTCGTTCCCCTTTTTGATGAGAATGTTGTTTAATTTTTATATAATTGTGAATTTGCCAAATTTTCTTCTAAATAATGTGTATTCTGTTACTGTTTATTATTGTATTCAATAAATGTGTATTAGGTCCAGTTGGTTTATAGTGTTGTTCAAGTTCCCTATTGCTGATATTCTGTCTAGTTTTTCTGTCCATTATTATAAGCAGTATATTCATTCAACCATTACTGCTGAATTGCCTATTTGCTTCAATTTTGTCAATCTTCATGTATTTTGGGGCTCTGTTTTTAGGTACGTATATGTTTATAATTGATTATTTTATCATTAGAAAATATATTTCTTTGTTTCCAGTACATTTTTTTCTTAAAATCTATTCCATCTAGGCTGGATGCGGTGGCTCATGCCTGTAATCCCAGCACTTTGGAAGGCTGAGGTGGGTGGATCATGAGGTCAGGAGATCAGGACCATCCTGGCTAACACAGTGAAACCCCATCTCTGCTAAAAATACAAAAAAAAAAAAAAAAAAATTAGCCAGGCATGGTGGCAGGTGCCTGTAGTCCCAGCTACTCAGGAGGCTGAGGCAGGAGAATGGTGTGAACCAGGGAGGCAGAGCTTGCAGTGAGCTGAGATTGCGCCACTGCACTCCAGCCTGGGCAACAGAGTGAGACTCCGTCTCAAAGAAAAAAAAATCAATTCCATCTAATATTAATATGGTTACTCCAGGTCTCTTTTGATTATAATTTGCATGACATGTATTTTTACATCTTTTTGCTCTCAACCTATTTGTGTCTTTGAATCTAAACTGTCTCTTATAGATAGCTTATAGTTGAATCACTTGTAAAAATCCATTCTGCCATTCTTATCTTGTATTTGGAGTGGTTAATCCATTTAAATGTAACTATTTATAAAGTAGGATTTACAATTACTATTTGTTTTATGTATGCCATCTTTTTGTTTCTTTATTTCTTCATTACTGTCTTGTTTTGTGTTAATCAATATTTTTCAGTATATCATTTTAATTATTTTGTAATTTCTTCTGCTGTCTTTTTTTTGGAGTTATTTTCTTAGCTGTTGCCCTAGGGATTACTGTGATTATTTTAACTTATAACCATCTGGTTTTGATTAATACCAACTTAGTTTCAGTAGTTCACAACATCTTTGCTTTTATAGAGCTCCATTCCCTTTTTTGTGTTGTCATTTTAATTTAAATTACATTATTATATATTGAGTGTCACCAATACAGATTTATAATTATTGCAGTCGTCTTTTAAATTAGGAGGAAAAAAAGAGTTACAAACAAAAATTACATTTATCCTATTTTTCTATTTAGTTACTTGTAGAGATGTTCTTTATTTTTTCATGTGGATTTGAGTTACTATCTAGTGTTCGCTTATTTAATTCTGAAGGGATTCCTTTTAGTATTTCTTGCAGGGTAGCTTTGCTAGCAACAAATTATCTCAGTTTCTGCTTAACTGAGAATGTCATATTTTTTTATTTACTTTTTGAAGATTGTCTTGCTTGTTATAGAATTTTTGGCTGACAATATTTTTTCTTTGCATGTCCTAACACTGCCTTCTGAGCTTCATGTCTTTTATTGAGAAATCAGCTGTTAATCTTATTGAGTATCCCTTGCATATAGTGAGTTAGTTATTTCTCTTTTGATGCTTTCAAGATTTTCTCTTTGTGTTTGTTTCTTTTCTTTCTTTCTTTTTTTTTGATAGAGTCTCACTCTGTTGCCCAGGCTGGAGTGCAGTGGTGTGATCTTGGCTCACTGCAATGACCACCTCCCAGGTTCAAGTGATTTTTGTGCCTCAGCTTCCTGAGTATCTGGGATTACAGGTGTGTACCACCACACATGGCTCATTTTTGTATTTTTAGTTGAGATGGGATTTCACCATGTTGACAAGGCTGGTCTCAACTCCTGACATCAAGTGATCTACCTGCCTCCACCTCCCAAAGTGCTAGGATTATAGGCATGAGCCACTGCACCCAACCTGTCTTTGGTTCTTGAGAGTTATTTTGTGTTTAGGTATTGGTGTCTTTGGGTTCATTCTACCTCAAATTAATTGAGCTTCTTGAATATGTACGTTAACATTTTTCACAAATTTGGGAAGCTTTTGGCCATGATTTATTCAAATATTTTTTCTGCCCTTTCTCTTCTTCTTTTAGGACTCTAATTATGCATATGTTGATATGCTTGATGGTATCCCACAGATCTCTAAGGCCATATTCATTATTATTTTTTCTTCTTGTTTCTTGTATAGGATAATCTCAATCAAACTGCCTTCAAATTAACTTATTCTTTCATCTGCCTGCTTAATCTGCTGTTGAGCCTCTAGTAAAATTTTCATTTCAGTCATTGCACCTTTCAACTTCAGAATTTGTTTGCTCTTTTAAAAATAGTATTTATCTGTCTCCTAATATTGTCTTTGCTGAGATGGCATTCTTTTGCTTTTTTAGTTATTTGAAAATACTTAAAATAGCTGACATAAAGTCTTTGTTAGTCAGTCTAATTTATAGACTTTCTCAGAAATAGCTATTTTTGATAGTTTTTTTTATCCCTGTGTATGGGCATACATTTTTGTTCCTTTGCATATCTCATAACTTTTTTTTGTTGAAAGTTAGTCGTTTTAAATAATGTCAACTCTTAAATCAGATTCTACCTCCTCCCAAGAGTTTGTTGTCATTGCTGTTTGTTGTTGTTATTATTCTGAACTGATTGTGTACAATTTGCATTCTTTGTTGTATGTGACCACTAAAATTTTTGCTCAATTAGATTAGTTATCAACTAATGATTGGACAATGATTTCTTTAAATGCCTATAACTAATATGCCTCCCAGACTTTAATGATGGGCTCTGTGTATGTGTTGAGGTATGCCTTTAACACTCAGCCAGGCAGTGGACAACTGCCTTACCCTTTGCTTTCCATTTTGAGCCTCAAGGTTAGCCAGAGGTGAAATCTTAGGGCCTTTTCAGGTCTTTCCTAAGCATAACCACAGCCATGAGGTCATGCCCATAGCTGAACATACACATGTAGCCTTCTAGATTCTTAAAGATATGTGAAACTTTTCAAACCCCTGTTGACATCTCATTCCCTAGATTCTCCTTTTAAGCTTTTTAGTTAGCCTATTGTTCACTCTGTTACCTAGGCAGCTGTGATGTTAAACAATTGCCTCTAATTGTTTTCAACAAATGCCCTGGGAGTGGGTACTTTTCACACAGTGTAAGTTCTGAGTCTGATCAAATAAAGACAGCCTTGCAGGTGAGGTCTTTAGGAGAACCACCAGGCAGGTTAAATAATTTACTGTTCTCTGAAACTGAGACTTTGAAAGAGTTCTGTTCCACTCTGTCTCCTCTGGTGGCTGCTAGGCTGCTAGTTTTCACTGAGATTTTGGGATATTGTTTTTCAAGGCTACTACAAAGCGGGAGATGGGGGAGATGAGAATAGGCCAAATTAAAACATCACAAAACTCTTGCTGTTCTTACCAAGATTCCAGCTCCCTCAATTGCTGTAAGTCCTTGATTAATTTCTAAAATTCTTAAAAATTGATTCAAAAATTTTAGATGGCTTTCTTGGTGCTCTTATGAAGGAAAGACATTTTGGAGTCCCCCACTCTTCTATTTTTTCAGATGTCACTTTCTTTTATTTGTTTATGTTCTTATTTATAGATTATTCTAATGTTACTGGTAATTAAATACACTGTATTATCTATATATGCATATATTATAAGGCTAGAGTATAGTTAAGATCATTTTATTTCTTATTGCTCTTTTAGGTATTGCCATAAGTAAACCTTTGTTTAGAGTGCAAACTAAGCTACCTTATACTGCACTTATTGTTACATCCACCTACCCAGTCAGCCAACCATGAAGCAAAGATCCATTGAGCATCTACCATGGTCAGGTCTACATACTATAATTCCAGACATTGGTAGTGAAAAATATTTGAAAAGTGAAGAATTCTTAAATATTTTAAAGAAAAACCAAATATTTAAATTTTTCGCCTTACATATCTCTGAAGAATCTAATGTCACCTTGAGAATAAGGGATTTGAGAGCTAAATGTTTAAAAGAGTATGTAAAGTAAAAAAGTAGAAAATGTTCCTAATTAGTATGTCCTAAGAGAAAGATTAGAAAACGGTCAAATATAGGCCCTTGGGTTTATGAGCTCAAAGTGAAACCAGTCTATTAATGAATAAAACATCCTTTTCTGATTAAATATTATAAAACTTCTATTTTTAAAAAAATTTACTGATGATATAACCAAGGAAATGAGATTCTAGGTTGAATTCTTTTCTGAAGTCTGAGAAATTCATGTTGATTAAATTAGTTTTTTCTCTTCTTTCTATAGAAAAGTAAGGAAAATAAATGATGAATTATAAACTAATCCCTCCTCAAACTCCAAATTGACAGCAATAATGTTAATTATAGTCAATTTCATGTCAAGAAGAAAGCTTAATATATTGAAATGGAAATGAGTGTTTAAAATGTAGAAACCTTTTCATATGTTTCAGGCAAATTATTTTATTTTATTATGTATGTTTGTGCTCTTTGTGAGTATCACACTGTTTGTTTTGAATATCATTTTTTTCCTTAAGATAATTAGTGTTCATTTGAACTTACTGAATTAACATTTTTTATATTTAAATGAGATCAACAACATTTTTATTTCTTCTCTCTCTTTTGGCCTCAGTTAACCTTTGTTTAATGTATTATTATTTAATATTGAAAAAAATACCCAACTTTGCCAGGTAAGCAAGGGATTTTGTTGCATAAACAATATGTAGTTTTTCTGCTTACCTGACATAGCCAGACATTTTTTCAATAATAAATAATATATTGAGAGAGAGACTGAGGAGAGAGATGACAACTTGACATAAATGATATAAATGTGCCAGATTCTTGGCTGCACACTCCAATCTATAGGTACATTATTTGAGGTAGAAAGTCAAATGTTCTTCTTGCCTGTGAGAGTGGGAGGATTCTGAATTCATATAATAGCAAGGAGTTCAGTGTCACTGAAGTCATCACTGCAAATGGAAGAGTAGAGAAATAAGGCTTTTTAGGTGTCTAAACAAAGAGTTGGGATTTTTATTGTCTAGGAGATGAAGAACTATTGGTGGATTTTTGAGCAGTGATGGAACATGGTCATTTGCAGGGCAATATCACTCTTGGAACTCTGTGGAGATAAATTTGATCGGCAAGACCTGCCTTTACAGGTCTTAATCTCATGTCAAATTTTTTTGGGAAGATGCTCACAGGGTCACTGTGCAAAACTTTTCCAGCCAGATCCCCAATTTAAAGTTATTCCAATAAGAATATAGAGAATAGTCTAGGTCAGTTACATAAACCACTTTGGACTTTGAAAAATGAAATGTCCTATTTTTATACATTGCTAATAAAAACAACAAGCTTATGACTGCTTCCTAAAAATTCCAGGCGACGTCTGTATTGTTTTAGTTTCTAGTACATTTATATGAACATTTTTTGTTTTTAGAATAGTTCAAAGAAAGGGGCACCATTTCATTTTATGTTTTCCACCTGTAAAGTAATAAAGAACTGTCTACATTTCATACAGACTTTCATTTCATCTTTATGCAACTCCCATGAGTAGGTATTATTATTCTCATTTTAAAACTAAAGAAGCTGATTCCCAGGTTAAGCAACTTGGCTTTCATTACAGAAAGAGCTGGAATTTGAACCCAAGTCTCTCCAACATCAAAATCCTTTCTTTCTAATATATCACCTTTCTCCTTGATAGCACTTGTATAGGTGGAATGTTGTTTTTCCTCTGTACACCTTCTTTATAGAACATTTTCTTCATGTTATCTAAAGGCATGGTGCAAATTAAAAACCTGTGAATGTCTGCATTAGGATAATTCAGCTTACCTAGTTGTTTAGGTCACGTAGCCCCTTGTTTCCTCCATAATAATAGAATAAAGAAGAGCCAGAGGAGTTCTGCTTTCCCATGACTTACATCACTCTGCAGACAATTGGCAGCCAGGAGACGGGCAGCTGCCGCACTCTTCAGATTTCTCTCTATTTAAAGTTCAAAGAGACGCTGGATAACAAAAGAAAGAGGTAAGCGTGGCCTGACCTAGCCACCCACCAACAGGAATAATGGCTGAAAAAGGTAAGATTTAAGGCATGGGATTCTCTTGGCAAAAAAAGAAAAGACTTCTTGACTTTGGTTTATTTATGTTTCTTGGTGTTTCCCAGCCACTCTAAAAAATGTGATATCTATGCTAAAAGACCGTTAACCATATATGTTAGTGTGGCTGTAAAAATGCATTAATTATGTAATTTATGGATCAGGCCTATAGGTTATGAATAATTTTAAAATGATCCACAAAGGAAAAGAGCTTAATTTTGTTAATGCTTATTTTGAAAGGTGAGTTAGAAATCAGTTCTCCTGATTTCAATTCTGAGCCAGAATTGAAGACAGTTAAGTTCTGTGTCAGATCTGCTAGTAAATGGCTATGTGAGTTTGCAGAAGTCCCTATACCTCTCTGAGTCTGTTTTCTGACAGTAAAATGAGAATATTGGGCTCAGTCATCTGTTCCACATCTAACATTTTTGTTCCACATCTAACTTTTTTCTGGTTTTTAAACTTTTTTTGTATTTATATTTTATAGCTATATAAAATAATTGATTCCAATTTGTCAAAAGGTTGAATATATATTGTATCTAAGAAATGGTTTTTAAATATTTACAGGAATTTTTGCTTTGAATCTTGACAATGACCTTGTGAAATATGCATATCATAATCATCATCCCCATTTTATAGATAAGAAAATGGAGACACAGCAGTTTAGTAACTTGTTCATGCTCACTAAAGAGTGGTGGCACCAGGTGTTTAACCTGGACAGTCTTTTCCAGAGCACAGTATTCTCAAGAACACTTCCAGCTGTAACTACTTTGATATGCTCAGAACTGGACAAGAGAGAAGCATTTTACAATTACACTTCATGTTTAAAGAGATGTTTTGTCCTTATTTGTGCTAGGGATGTAAGTGACATATGCAAAGTATGTTGTGCTCTTATGTATTTCTACTTCCAAACAATTCCACAGGTATTAGTAAAGTTGAAAATATTAGTGTTAAAAAAACAATGGAATGTATACTTTGGGTGTTAAAATGCACAGTTAGTGCTACTGGTACTATTTTACAAGGAAAGTAAATAATGAGATACTGACTTTTAGGGCTTTGTGATATGTAAATTTTATTAAAATATGCATGTATAAAATATAAATACACAATTAAAGGGTTAATATTAATTTTCAAGTTCTTTGAAATTGGGAAAAATATAAAGCCACATACATAGACAGTTCAAAAAAATTACTGCTATGTACTTCCTTTGTAGTGGTACCTTAATTCATAAAAAGGCTTTCGTCCAAATGAGAGTAAAGAGCAACTCATGTTGTTTGCTTTATCCTTAAGCAATACCACATGTCAAGTAAAGAGAAGAGTTTTCCATTTAGTGCTTAATGCCTTACACAAGGTCACAGTGAGACGGAGAAACAAGAAAAGCACATTGAATTTTGTCAGTTAAGAGAGACTCTAGCATTCTTGGAAAAATAGATTTAAAGTATTAAAATTTATTTCAACTTCAGAAAGTTTCCTTTTATAAAAGTGTCTTCTAATTTTAAATGTGTCTCAACTCCTGATGATTTTATTTTAATAGCATTTTTAAAAATTTCACATTTTAAAGTGATGGAAATTGTAATAGGAGTATAATTGCTAAGAATATGTATTCTCTCTTTTAACTAATGGCATAAGATCTAATTGTGCTTTGCAGTTAAGAATATATCTGAGTCCTTAACACAGGGACATTAATTCTATAGAATGTCTTTCTGTGCTCTTTCTAAATCTTTTTGTGTGATGTATGTGTGGATTTCTGTGTGTATGCATGTGTATGTTTGCTTGAAAGAACAAGAGTTACATGCAGTGAATACTTTAAAAAAGATACTTGTATAAATTGCTTTTTACAGGTAAGAGTACAAATAGGAGGCACAGAAGAAATCATATATAAACAAACGCCATTTATGTGTGTGTTGGATTATTACTGCCCATTGATTCAGGTTCAGTGCTGGTTGTTATACTGAACAATTTTTAAACAATAGAAATTCTTTTCTGTAGTCAAGAACGGTTATATAATGTATGATACTTTCCTTTTCCCTGTGATATTTAAAATTACATTCAGCTATTGAGGCCAAGAACAGTTCTCAATACCTTGCCCTGTGTTATAATTATTTACTTTAGTGGGAATTGCCTCAGAGTTGTATTAGATTGTTTTTTATATAAATAGCTGCTGTATATGTTATTGCACAAATGCATGAATATGTTCTGTATACACTAAACACACACGGTGGTTAGAGTTTACAAAGCTTTGCACATATGTTATGTCATTTGACATTCAAAACTATTCCAGGAGGTAGAGAGCACAAGTTTCATTATTCATATTTTACCAATAGGAAAGTTCAAGCCCAGAATTGCCGAAGGTCACATAATGGTAAAAGACCCATGGTTTGATTCAAAATACCCAGGGTTTATGACAGTCTCACGCATTCTCTGTAGAAAAGAAAAAATAATCATGTATGGGTATAACTAGAGAGTGTATGCTTTTTTCTTAATGTTACCAGATTCCTTTTATCCTCTTGACACAGAAAATTTAATACTAAAATGACCAATATAATCTGTTTTCTACGGTTTCTTTTAAAGCGGAGTCTACATTTTCACACCTTCTGGTTCCTATTCTTCTTCTGATTGGCTGGATTGTGGGCTGCATCATAATGATTTATGTGGTCTTCTCTTAGAAAGGTAAGGGTTTTAATAGCTGAATGTTTATCTATAGTCTAAATTACTCCAGAAACAATCTTTTCTGTTTTACTAATGGAATGTTTTGTCTTTCAGGCAAGAAGATATCAGATTGACATCATTTAGAAGAATTAAGAAAACTATGAACATGACTGATTATTAAATGTCTCATGTTAAACAATGCAATGTTTGACATCACTTTACAAACTTGGATCATAAACTGGCACTTTGGTGTGCGTAAGAATTTCTTCGGGACAATAAGAAATTATGAGCGAATTTCTCTATATTCTGAGTGAGAAAAATGTTTAGCTGTGACGAAAAATGCATGTCATTAAAAAAAGTTTGATAAATTTAATCACATTACAAAAAATTATCCCCCCTGCCCTCTGGAAAAAACTATAGAGGAAGTGGGCTGAGGCTGTGCACGGTGGCTCATGCCTGTAATCCCAGCACTTTGTGAGGATCCTTTGAGCCCAGAAATTAGAGACCTGCCTAGGCGACAGAGAGAGACCCCATCTCTACAAAAAAAAAAAAAAAAAAAAAAAGAAAGAAAATAGGCTAGAGATAAAAACAGACAATTCAGAGAACATATAATGTAAAAGTACACTTAACCTCTTGTTCGCAAAAAGAGAAATGTAATTAAAACTACACTGAGGAATCATTGCTCACTTATCAGATGGGAAAAAAATAAAGATGTTTGACAACATATGCGTTGCTAAGACTGTGTGCAATTAGGCATTCTCATACATTGTCTTTGGGAATTCAAAATGGTACATTTTGGGGGATGTTTGGCGGTACATATCTATCAAAATTACATATATATTTAATTTTTGACTCAGCGATCCCTCTTCTAGGAATATGGCAATTTCCACAGGTACATGAGCAAAAATACAAAATGGCTTATATACAAGACTATTTATTCTGGCATAATTTGTTTAGTAAAAACCTGGAAATAAGCCAAATATCTATTAATAGGGGATTAACTGAATAAACTGTGGTATGTCTACATAATGTAGTACTTACGCAGTTGTAAAAAGGAATGAAAAGGATTTTTAGATACTGATATGGCGAGATCTCCAGGACAAAGTGTTAAGTGAAGAAGCCAGGTATAGGACAATGTATGCTACCTTTTATATGAGAGAAGAAGGGGCTACCAATGTGTACAGGTATTTGTTGAAATTAGAATATTGAAACTGAGGAGAAACAAATGGAGGCTAGATATCTCTGAATATGACTTGTTTTATAGTTTTTATTTTTGGAATCATATAGCTATTTTATAAGTTAAAAAGAAAAAAATAATTTCTCAAAATTGAAAACAAACTAAAGCAAATATGAGAATATATCAAGTTGTGGCATTATCACACAGAGAAAAGACATCTTTCATGCATCTTTATAACAGTATATTTGACTGTATACCTCTTATGGGATAAAAATCTTAACCACATTCAGTAGTCTTTTTGTTCATGGTAATATTGATATGGTTGGTTTGAAATTCATATCATCAGCATAAATTCAAGTAAATAACTGGTGATATTATATCTGAATTGCAAATATCAGTATAAACTAATTATTTTTCTTCTTCTAAAACAAAAAGTCTATTCAAACTCTGTCCACTGGAAAAGCCTGGGAGGAAGGAGTCCAGTCTGTAAGTCCAGTCTCCACTTAAAGGAGGCAGGGATCCCTGCCCTAGTCTGGGACAGAAAATGTACAATGTAATTTGCAATTTCATACTGAATGGATTAGTCTGATTATACCTGCACCCACTGATAAATTTAACATCACCAAAAATATTACAACTCAACATTGTGTTTCTCCTGATAGGATATGGTAGAAAGTACAGAGTGCCACCTATGAAGTATTCTTGCCAAAAGAAGTGAACCTGAAGCAGAACAAGTTTCTGGATCAATCTACAAGGCTACTTTAAACAAAATCATGAGGATATATTCTGCCAAGTCCAAAGTGTGGAAAATTATAAAGGATACATGATCCGGTTTTTCCAACAAATAGCTAACATTAAGAAGTGAAGTGGGGGCTGGCGCAGTGGCTCACGCCTGTAATCCCAGCACTTTGGGAGGCCGAGGCAGGCGGATCACAAGGTCAGGAGATTGAGACCATCCTGACCAACATGGTAAAACCCCATCTCTTCTAAAAACACAAAAATCAGCTGGGCGTGGTGGCGCGTGCCTGTAATCCCAGCTACTCAGGGGGCTGAGGCAGGAGAATTGCTTGAACCAAGGAGCTGGAGGTTGCAGTGAGCTGAGATCACACCACTGCACTCCAGTCTGGTGACAGAGCGAGACTCCATCTCAAAAAAAAAAAAAAAAAAAAAGTGAGGTGGGAAAGGAGAAACTATTACAGAATAAAAGAGACTTAAAAGGATAGCCAACAAATGCAATATATGAATCAACTACAGAAGACACATTTTTGCATGTCTGTGATAAAGATATTAAGGAATTGTTATTTATTCTAAACATTACATGTTAGGATTTGAATATGGTTTGTTTTTCTCCACCTAATCTCATACTGAAATTTAATTCCCAGAGTGGCAATTTTGGGAGGTGGGGCCTAGTGGCAGATGTTTGGGTCATAGGGATGGATCCCTCCTGAATGGCTTGGTGCCTTTCTCTTGGTAATGAGAGAGTTCTCACTCCCTAGAGACTAGGATGGCTCCTTAGAAAGTGGGTTCTTATAAAGCCAGAATGCCCCTCGGGCTTGGCCCCTCTTCACACTTGGCCGCTTACCTGTTGACCTCTGCCATGTTTTGACTCAGCACAAAAGCCTCACCATAAGCTGAGCAAGATGTTAACACCATGCTTCTTATACAGCCTGTAGAATGAGCTTATTAAACCTCTTTTCTTTATAGATCACCCAGCCTCAGGTATTTTAGCAACACAAAATGGACTAAGACACTATAATAATGACTTGGCAATAGAAAAGACTTTTGCCTGTTAGAGATAATGCTGAAATAATTGCTGGTTAGATATTAGGATATCTTTACCTTAAAATATTACCTTAAAATATTCCTATAGAAAAACTAAAACTATAAAACTAAACTATAAAACTAAAACTATATAAAAACTATAAAAAAAGCTAAAAAATGAAGTGGGGAACATTAAATAAGACAGGCAAAATGTTGACATTTGCTTAAGATGAATGGTGATCTCATAAGGATTTATTATATTCTTTATTCTACTTTTGTGAATATTTAAACATTTTTATAAGAAGTTTCCTTTTTCCTCCCGGTAACTCTGTGTTGCAAACTGTAACTAATACAAGTGAGCAAAATTACACAAAATAAAACACAGTGCTGTTCCTGAACCTCACCCTGGGAGAGTCTGATTCAGCAGGTGTGCACTGGGTCCAGAAATCTGCATTTTAACAAATTCCTCCAGGGATACTTGGGCACACTAAAATTTAAGAACCATTGTTTTAGAGAAGTGGTGCTCAGACTTTAGTGCACATCAGTATCCTCTGGAGAACTTGTTAAAACACAGATAGCTGGACATCATTCTCAGAGTTTATGATTCAGATCTGGGGTGGGAGCCTATGAATTTAATTTCTAACAAGTTTTCAGGTGATGCTGCTGCTGCTGCCTTGGGTTCTGTATTTTGAGAACTGCTGTTTAGAAGGGAGTTGATTTATTCCTCATAACTTTCACGCTATCTTCCATTTGATTAATTTCTCTACATAAATTAATCCTCATCAAAAAATTAGAAAAAGCTTTTGCTCTATTCATTGATTCTGATCTTTTAAACTTGGCTAAACACTTCAAAAATGCTTCTTAAATATATTTAGAGAAATATTTACAAAATTTAAGCAGAAAATGTACACAAAATCAGGCTCAACTCATTTCATTAATGACTTGCCCTAATTTAAGTTTTCTCCAGACCTGAGAAAAACTAACTCACCTTCAATCAGAGGTCTTGCTGGAGTTGACTCCTACAGGCTTCTCGAAGCTGATTGTTAATATCTTCAGGAATTTTGTATTAGTCAGTGTCTCATTTGTAGCTTGAAACTGGCCATGGTGGAGTATGTACACCACAAAAATCAACAAATGCTATATATTAGGATTTGTTTTGCTAAATCGCCAGCTCCTAAACATTTACCAGCACACCACTGCCTTGGATCCTTTTGTCTGATGCTTATACAGGTTTGTCAGGGATTCAATACCAGCCACTTTTGAAAAAAAATCTTCTTGAGATAATTAGAAAGATGATCTCTTCATTTACTTGAGCTCTTTTTGTGCTATAGACTTTAATGAGAAGTTTGTGAAAGCTATAAACTCTCCCAGAAACATTCAGAAAACATTGCAGATACTATTTCAAGGTGTTTATGGACCTCCTGAAATCTATAGAAAAGACCCCTTGGGTTAAGTAACTCCTTAAGTGTTTCCTACTTTCTGAAGCCTTTAGGCTTCTTCACGACTTGGCTCCAGTTTTACCTGGAGTTAAAGACCTCGTCATATTTAAGCTTTCTTTCTAGATAAAGACCAGTTTTTCTTTTTACCCTTTTAAAAAAATTATTATTTATTCATTTATTTTAATGGACAAAATATATATTTAGGGTGTACATTTTTCAATATATGTATAAATTATGGAATGACTAAATCAAATTAATTAACATACATGTTACCTTGCATACTTATCATCCTTTTGTGGTGAGAACATCAAAGTCTACTGTCTTGCCCCAGTCAATGGCACATGCCCATAGGTCCTAGCTACTTAGGAGGCTGAGGTGAGAAGATCACTTGAGGCCAGGAATTTAAGCCTTCAATGCATTATGTTCATGCCTGTGAATAGCCACTGCACTGCAGCCTGGGCAACATAGCAAGACCCCATCTCTAAAACAACAACAAAAACAACAACAAAAACTACTCTCTTAGCAATTTTTAAGTATATGATACATTGTTATTAATTATAATCACTGCATTGTGCAATAAATCTTCTGAACTTATTTCTCCTGTCTAAAATTTTGTATCCTTTGACCAACATCTTCAATCCCCACCCACTCCTCCCTCAGACCCTGGCAACCACCGTTTTATTCTCTGCTTCTATGAGTTCAATTTTTATTTAAAATCCACATATAAGTGAGATAATTTGGTATTTATCTTTCTGCACTTGGTTTATTTCACTTAGCATAATGTCTTCCAGGTTCATCCATGTTACAAAATTTTCTTCAAGGCTGAATAATATACCATTGTGTATATATACCACATTTTCTTTATCCATTCACCTGTTGATAGACACTTTGGGTGATTTTATATTGTGGCTATTTTGAATAATGCTGCAATAAACATGGGAGTATAGATGTCTTTTTGACATACTGCTTTTATTTCCTCTAGATATATATCAAGTAGTGGGATTGTTAGATCATATTACATTTCTGATTTTAATGGAACCGTTTTCTCTAATGGAAGACTGGATGTTTCTATTACTTCTTTCTACTGACACAACTTGGCATTACCAGCCAGCTTTTTTGATTTCTTTGGTTTTTAGACAGGCAGGGTTAGAAAACAAAATATTGTGGCAATCTACGTCCTATGTTTGTCAGAGTAACTTTCCTTTCTTTAGTCTGGAGTATTTTTCTCCACATGCACTGGTCCTTTTCTTTAGCTCACTGAAGCTATAGACTAGCTCATTTCTTGCTCAAATATGTGCACAACTTCCTCTGAAACACAGAAATCTTCAGTTTTCCCACAAATCTTTTTTTTTTTTTTTTTTTTTTTTTTGAGGCAGAGTCTTGCTCTTTTGCCCAGGCTAGAGTGCAGTGGCATGATCTTGGCTCATTGCAACCTCTGCCTCCTGGATTTAAGCAATTCTTGTGCCTCAGCCTCCTAAGAAGCTGGGATTACAGGCATGCACTACCACGCCCAGCTACTTTTTGTATTTTTAGTAGAGAAGGGGTTTCGTCATATTGGCCAGGCTGGTCTCAAACATCTTGCCTCAAGCAATTTGCCTGCCTCGGCCTCCCAAAGTGCTGGGATTACAGGTGATTTAGCTGATCCCATAGACCTTAAGTCCTTTACCCATTCTTCCTCTCATTCTCTCAAAAAGGCCCTAGAAACAGCTCCCACATTAGCACTCCCTGACTTATCCCAACCTTTTTCCTTACACACAGCTGAAATACAAGGCTGTGCTGCTGGAGTTCTCACACAGGAGCCAGACCCACGACCTGTAGCCTTTCTATCCAAACAACTTGACCTTACAGTTCTAGGCTGGCCCTTATGTCTACGTGTGGTGGCAGCTGCCACTTTAATACTTCTAGAGGCCCTCAAAATCACAAGCTATGCTCCACTTACCCTCTACAGTTCTCACAACCTTCAAGCATTAATATCCTCCTCACACCTTTCACACTTACTGTCTGCCCCTCAACTCCTCCAGCTCTATTTACTCTTGATTGAAACCCCAACAGTAACTATTACCCATGGGCCCCATTTCAACCCAGCTTCTCACTTAGCACCCAGCACAAGTCCTGAGCCACAGGACTGTATCTCCCTAATACACATAGCATCTTCCCCCTTTCCTCATATTTCTATTTTTCCAATCCCAAACCCAGACCACACTTGGTTTATTGACGACATTTCTTCTAAACCCAACCAATTCTTGCCAGCTAAATCTGGTTATGCTGTTGTGTCCCACACCTCTATTATGGAAGCTACTGCACTTCCTCCCTCCACTACTTCCCAATCAGCTGAACTGAGGGCTTTAACTCGTGTGCTCTCTCTCGCCAAAGGAATGTACATTAACATTTACACTGACTGCAAATGTGCTTTCCACATCCTACATAACCATGCTGCCATTTGGGCTGAAAGAGGTTTTCTCACCACACAAGGCTCTTCCGTTATCAATGCCTCTCTAATAAAGGCTATCCTTAAGGCTGCTCTCCTGCTGGCCAAGGCTGGGGTCATTCATTGGAAAGATCACCAGGAACCAACTGATCTTATTGCTAAAGGAAATGCCTATGCCGACTGGACAGCAAAAGAAATAGCAAATGCCTCCACACCTGCAAATATTCCAGCCCTCACTCCAAAGGCCAGTATTTTTCTTTCTCCTCTATCACCTCCACCTACTCCTCTTCTGAAAACCTGCTCTACCAGTCTTTTCCAACTCAGGGCAAGTGGAAAATTCCTTCTTCCTCAGCTTAATTCAGGAGACAAAGATTATTTTACTTATTATCTCTCCTGCATAGGATCTGCAATTAGAACCATTAAACCTCTCCGTTCAGACCTCCACTCACACCTATGGAAAAAGAGTAATATAATGGATCATTGGCTTAACAACAGGGAATCCTATTCATATGATGGGAAATGGGGACAAAAAGCTTTGGTACATAAAAAACTCACTGCAAAAAGCTTTGGCCTAAAAAACTCACTGCCACCTACCTTAAAGGTATTATGCTTAATTGCTATGCTTAAAGGTATTATGCTTAATTGCTATTTTTAAAACATTTTTCTATTAGGACAATTCCAAACTCAAAAATATGCTAACTGGTGCCTTGTTGACCACACAAAATCGTACACAAAAACTTTCTAGATCAATGTGCTATAAAATTAAATTTTCTTTAGGTGTCCATGCCACCCCTAAGTCATGCCTGAAGCAGCCCTGAGAAACATCGCCCCTACCCAAATAACCCTCAGTAAAAACTTTCATTTTCTTTATCTTCTCTTATAACTTTATATTTTATAAATAAAAAGACAGGAATGTCAGGGCTCTGAGCAGAAGCTCAGCCATTATAACCCCTGTGACCTGCACATATACATCCAGGTGGCCTGCAGGAGCCAAGAAGTCTGGAGCAGCCAAAAAACCACAAAGAAGTAAAACAGCCAGTTCCTGCCTTAACTAATTAACCCACCTTATGACATTCTATCATTATGACTCGTTCCTGCCCTGCCCCAACTGATCAATCAACCCTGTGACATTCTTCTCCTGGACAATGAGTCCCGTGATCTCTCCACCATGCACCTTGTAACCGCCTCCCTTTCTAACAATAGATAACCACATTTAACTGTAACTTTCCACTGCCTACCCAAGCCCCATAAAGCTGCCCCTCTCCTATTTCCCTTTGCTGACTCTTTTTTTCAGACTCAGTCCACTTGCACCCAAGTGAATAAACAGCCTTGTTGCTCACACAGAGCCTGTTTGGTGGTCTCTTCACATGGATGCGCTTGACACTCACCTTCCGTTTTTGTTTGCTTTGTTGAAGATCAGTTGGCTCTAAGTATTTGGCTTTCTTTCTGAGTTCTTTATTCTGTTCCATTGGTCTATGTGCCTATTTTTATACCAGTCCCATGCTGTTTTGGTGACTATGGCCTTATAGTTTAGCTTGAAGTCATGTAATGTGATGCCTTCAGATTTTTTTCTTTTTGCTTAGTCTTGCAAAAAGCAAGATTATGTGGCCTCTTTTTTGGTTCCATATGAATTTTAGGATCTTTTTTCTACTTCTGTGGAGAATGATGACGGTCTTACTGGTGGAGGGTGTCCAGATTCTTGATGTCTTGAACAAAGATTTGGACAAGATGCACAAACAAAGCAAGGAAAGCAAAAGCAGAGATTTATTGAAAATGAAAGTACATTCCACAGGGTGGGAGTGGGCCTAAGCACAGGGGCTCAAGAGACCTGGTTACAGAATTTTCTGGGATTTCAATACTCTCTAGAGTTTTCCCATTGGGTATTTGGTGCATGCTCTATGTAAATGAAGAGAATAAAGTGAAGTTACGAAGTCATTTACTCAGAATGCACCCTATGTAAATGGAGATGATGTTACTTGGTGTGTATGATCTATGTAAATGGAGAGGATGAATGTGAAATTACAAAATGTAAATGGTGTAAGTGGAGAGGATGAAGTGAAGTTACAAAACCATTCACATTCCTGTCATTGCTGAAGTGCTTCCATTTGATTTAGTTCTAGGAAGTCAGCCTGGATCAGCCTTATGTTCCCTGCCTCCAGGCACTATTCTCCAGCCTCAGTGGTATTTTGACAGGAATTGCATTGAATTTGTAGGTTGTTTTTGCCAATATGGTCATTTTCACAGTATTGATTCTATCCATCTATGAGCATGGGATGTGTTTCCATTGGTTTGTGTCATCCATGATTTCTTTCAGCAGTGTTTTGTAGTTTTCCTTGTAGAGGTCTTTCACCTCCTTGGTTAGATATATTCCTATGTATTTTATTGTTTTTGGAGCTTTTGTGAAAGGGGTTGAGTTCTTGATTTGATTCTCAGTTTGGTCACTGTTGGTGTATAGCAGAACTACTGATTTGTGCACGTTAATTTTATATCCTGAAACTTTGCTGAATTTATTTATGAGTTCTAGGAGCTTTTTGGATGAGTCTTTATGGTTTTCTAGATATACAATTATATCATCAGCAAACCGTGACAGTTTGACTTCATCTTTTTGATTTGGATGCCCTTTATTTCTTTCTCTTGTCTGATTGCTCTAGCCAGGACTTCCAGTACTATGTTGAATAGAAGTGATGAAAGTGGGCAGGATTAAAGTCTGTTATCACTCGCCTGCTACAGCATGGCCTTTTAAAGCCTATAAACTCCCCTTACAATTCTCCCATTTTACCTGTCCTAAAACCAGACAAGGCTTACGGGTTAGTTTAGGATCTGTGCCTTATCAACCAAATTGTTTTGCCTATCCACCCCATGGTGCCACACCCATATACTCTCCTATCCTCAATACCTCCCTCCACAACCCATTATTCTGTTCCGGATCTCAAACATGCTTTCTTTACTATTCCTTTGCACCCTTTATCCTAGCCTCTCTTCACTTTCACTTGGACTGACCCGGACACCCATCAGGCTCAGCAAATTACCTGGGCTGTACTGCCACAAGGCTTCACAGACAGCCCCCATTACTTCAGTCAAGCCCAAATTTCTTCCTCATCTGTTACATATCTTGGCATAATTCTCATAAAAACACATGTGCTCTCCCTGCTGATCATGTCCGATTGATCTCTCAAACCACAACACCTTCTACAAAACAACTCCTTTCCTTCCTAAGCATGGTTAGATACTTTTGACTTTAGATACCTGGTTTTGCCATCCTAACAAAACCATTATATAAACTCATAAAAGGAAACCTAGCTGACCCCATAGATCCTAAATCCTTTCCCCACTCCTCTTTCCATTCCTTGAAGACAGCTTTAGAGACTGCCCCCACCCTAGCTCTCCCTGACTCATCCCAACCCTTTTCATTACACATAGCTGAAGTGCAGGGCTGTGCAGTCAGAATTCTTACACAAGGACCGGGATTGCGTCCTGTAGCCTTTTTGTCCAAACAACTTGACCTTACTGTTTTAGGCTGGCCATCATGCCTCTGTGCAGTGCCTGCAGCCACCCTAATACTTTTAGAGGCCCTCAAAATCACAACTACGCTCAATTCACTGTCTACAGCTCTCATAACTTCCAAAATCTATTTTCTTCCCCACACCTGATGCATATACTTTCTGCTCCCTGGCTCCTTCAGCTGTACTCACTCTTTGTTGAGTCTCCCACAATTACCATTGTTCCTGGCCCGGACTTCAATCCAGCTTCCCACATTATTCCAGATACCACACCTGACCCTTATGACTGCATCTCTCTGATCCACCTGACATTCACCCCATTTCCCCGTATTTCCTTCTTCCCTGTTCCTCACCCTAATCACATTTGGTTTATTGATGGCAGTTCCACCAGGACTAATCGCCACTCACCAGCAAAGGCAGGCTATGCTCTAGTATCTTCCACATCTATCACTGAGGCTACCACTCTGCCCCCCTCCACTACCTCTCAGCAAGCCGAACTAGTTGCCTTAACTCAGGCCCTCGCTCTTGCAAAAGGACTACGCGTCAATATTTATACTGATTCTAAATATGCCTTTCATATTCTGCACCACCACGCTGTTATATGGGCTGAAAGAGGTTTCCTCACTATGCAAAGGTCCTCCATCATTAATGCCTCTTAATAAAAACTCTGCTCAAGGCTGCTTTACTTCCAAAAGAAGCTGGAGTCATTCACTGCAAAGGCCATCAAAAGGCATCAGATCCCATTGCTCTAGGCAACGCTTATGCTGATAAGGGGGCTAGACAAGCAGCTAGTGTTCCAACATCTGTCCCTCATGGCCAATTTTTCTCCTTCACATCAGTCACTCCCACCTACTCCCCCGCTGAACCTTCCACCTATCAATCTCTTCCCACACAAGGCAAATGGTTCTTAGACCAAGGAAAATATCTCCTTCTAGCCTCACAGGCCAATTTTATTCTGTCATCATTTCATAACCTCTTCCATGTAGGTTACAAGCCGTTAGCCCATCTCTTAGAACCTCTCATTTCCTTTCCATCATGGAAATCTATCCTCAAGGAAATCACTTCTCAGTTTTCCATCTGCTATTCTACTACCCCTCAGGGATTGCTGAGGCCTTCTCCCTTCCCTACACATCAAGCTCGGGGATTTGCCCCTGCCCAGGACTGGCAAATTGACTTTACTCACATACCCCAAGTCAGAAAACTAAAATACCTCTTAGTCTAGGTAGACACTTTCACTGGATAGGTAGAGGCCTTTCCCACAAGGTCTGAGAAGGACACTGCGGTCATTTCTTCCCTTCTGTCAGGCATAGTTCCTCAGTTTAGCTTTCCCACCTCTATACAGTCTGATAATGGACCAGCCTTTATTAGTCAAATCACCCAAGCAGTTTTTCAGGCTCTTGGTATTCAGTGAAACCTTTATATACCTTACAGTCATCGATCTTCAGGAAAGATAGAACAGACTAATGGTCTTTTAAAAACACACCTCACCAAGCTCAGCCACCAACTTAAAAGGACTGGACAATACTTTTACCACTTGTCCTTCTCAGAATTCAGGCCTGTCCTTGGAATACTACAGGGTACAGCCCATTTGAGCTCCTGTATAGATGCTCCTTTTTATTAGGCCCCAGTCTCATTCCAGACACCAGATCAACTTGGACTGCGCCCCAAAAAACTTGTCATCCCCGCTATCTTCTGTCTAGTCATACTCCTATTCACCATTCTCAACTACTCCTAAATGCCCTGCTCTTGTTTACACTGCCGGTAAACTGTTTCTCCAAGCCATCACAGCTGTTATCGCCTGGTGCTATCCCCAAACCGCCACTCTTAACTCCCTCTTAAAGTAAATAAATAATCTTCGCTGGCAGGGCTATGCTGAACCTCCTTAGGCACTCTCTAATTAGATGTCCTAGGTCCTCTCAATTCTTAGTCCTTTCAAACCTGTTTTTCTCCTTGTCTTATTCCATTTAGTTTTTCAATTCATACAAAACCATATCCAGGCCATCAGCAATAATTCTATACGACAAATGTTTCTTCTAACAACCCCACAATATCACCCCTTACCACAAAATCTTCCTTCAGCTTAATCTCTCCCACTCTAGGCTCCCATGCCGCCCCTAATCCCGCTCCAAGCAGCCCTGAGAAACATCGCCCATTCTCTCTCTATACCAACCCCCAAAATTTTCGCTGCCCCAACACTTCACCACTATTTCATTTTATTTTGCTTATTAATATAAGAAGACAGGAATGTCAGGCCTCTGAGCCCAAGCTAAGTCATTGTATCCCCTGTGACCTGCACGTATACATCCAGATGGCCTGAAGTAACTGAAGAATGACAAAAGAAGTGAAAATGGCCTGTTCCTGCCTTAACTGATGACATTACCTTGTGAAATTCCTTCTCCTGGCTCATTCTGGCTCAAAAGCTCCCCCACTGAGACCCTTGTGACCCTCCCCCCACCCCTGCCTGCCAGAGAACAACCCCCTTTTGACTGTAATTTTCCCTTACCTACCCAAATCTTATAAAACAGCCCCACCCCTATCTCCCTTCGCTGACTCTTTTCGGACTCAGCCCGCCTGCACCCAGGTGAAATAAACAGCCTTGTTGCTCACACAAAGCCTGTTTGGTGGTCTCTTCACACAGATGCGCATGAAATTATTGGACTGTTCAGAGATTCTATATCTTCCTAGTTTAATCTAGAAGCATTGTATATTTTCAGGAATTTATCCATCTCCTCTAGGTTTTCTGGTTTGTGTGCATACAGGTATTCATAGTAGCCTTGAATAATCATTTGTATTTCTGTGGTATCAGTCATACTACTTCCCATTTCATTTCTAATTGAGCTTATTTGGATCTTCTCTCTTTTCTTGGTTAATCTTGCTAATGATCTATTAATTTTATTTATCTTTTCAAAGAACCAGCTTTTTGTTTCATTACTTTTGTATTTTTTTGTTTCAATTTCATTTAGTTCTGCTCTGATCTTCGTTATTTATTTTCTTCTCCTGGGTTTGGGTTTGAATTGTTCTTGTTTCTCCAGTTCCATGAGGTTTGACCTTAGATTGTCTATCTGTGCTCTTTCAGACTTTTTGATGTAGGCATTTAATGCTATAAACTTTCCTCTTAGCACCACTTTGGCTGTATCCCAGAGGTTTTGATAGGTTGTGCCACTATTATCATTCAGTTCAAAAAATTCTTTAATTTCCATCTTGATTTTATTATTGACCCAATGATCATTCAGGAGCAGATTATTTAATTTCCATGTATTTGCATGGTTTTGAGGGTTCCTTTTGGAGTTGATTTCCAATTTTATTCCACTGTGGTTTGAGGGAATACTTGATATAATTTTGATTTTCTTAAATTTACTGAGACTTGTTTTGTGGCCTATCATATTATCTATCTTGGAGAATATTCCATGTGCTGATGAATAGAATGTATATTCTGCAGTTGTCAGGTAGAATATTCTGTAAATATCTGTTAAGTTCATTGTTGTAGGATATAGTTTAGGTCAATTGTTTCTTTGTTGACTTTCTGTCTTGATGGCTTGTCTAGTGCTGTCAGTCATGTATTAAAATGCTGTCAGTCATGTATTAAAGTCCCCCGCTGTTATTGTGTTGCAACTATCTCATTTCTTAGGTCTAGTAATAATTGTTTTATAAATTTGGGAGCTCCAGTGTTAGGCACATATATATTTAGAATTGTGATATTTTCCTGTTGGACTAGTCCTTTTATCATTATATAATGTCCCTCTTTCTTTTTGTTTTTTGTTGTTGTTGGTTTTTTTTGGTTTTTTGAGATGAAGTTTCACTCTTGTTGCTGAGGCTGGAGTGCAACGATGCAGTCTCGGCTCACTGCAACCTCCATCTCCTGGGTTCAAGCAATTCTTATGCCTCAGCCTCCTGAGTAGCTGGGATTACAGGTGCCTGCCACCATGCCTGGCTAATTTTTGTATATTTAGTAGAGAGTGGGTTTCACCATGTTGGCCAGGCTGGTCTCAAACTTCTGACCTCAGGTGATCTGCCTGCCTCGGCCTCTCAAAGTGCTGGGATTACAGGTGTGAGCCACCACATCGGGCCCCTTTGTCTTTTTTAACTGCTGTTGCTTTAAAATTTGTTTTGTCTGATATAAGAATAGTTACTCCTGCTTGCTTTTGATGTCCATTTGCATGGAATATCTTTTTCCACCCCTTTACCTTTTTATGTGAGTTTGTATGTGTTAGGTGAGTCTCCTGAAGACAGCAGAAACTTGGTTGATGAATTCTTATTCATTCTGCAATTCTGCATCTTTTAAGTGGAGCATTTAGACAATTTACATTCAATGTTAGTACTGAGATGTGAGGTACTATTCTATTAATCCTGCTATTTGTTGCCTGAATACCTTTATTTTCATTGTATTATTGTTGTGTAGGTCCTGTGAGATTTATGCTTTAAGGAGGTTTTTTTTTGGGGTATTTTGAGGATTTATTTCAAGATTTAGACCTCCTTTTAGCAGTTCTTGTAGTGCTGACTTGGTAGTAATGAATTCTCTCAGCATTTGTTTGACTGGAAAAGACTGTATCTTTCCTTCTTTTATGACACTTAGTTTCACTAGGAACAAAGTTCTTGCCTGATAATTGTTTTGTTTAAAGCAGCTAGAAATAGAACCCCAATCCCTTGTAGCTTGTAGGGTTTCTACTGAGAAATTTGCTGTTAATTTGGAAGGTTTTCCTTTATAGGTTACCTATGCTTTTGCCTCACAGCTCTTAAGATTGTTTCATCTTGACTTTAGATAACCTGATGACACTGTACTTAGGCAATGATCTTTTTGCAATGAATTTCCCAGGTGTTCTTTGAGCTTCTTGTATTTGCATGTCTAGATCTCTAGCAAGGCTGGGAAGTTTTCCTTGATTATTCCCTCAAATATGTTTTCCAAACTTAGATTTCTCCTCTTCCTCAGTGATACCAATTATTCTTAGGTTTAGATGTTTAACATAGTCCCAAACTTCTTGGAGGCTTTATTCATTTTTTAAAATTATTTTCTCTTTGTCTTTGATGGATTGGGTTAATTTGAAAGCCTTGACTTCAAGATCTGAAATTCTTTCTTCCGCTTGTTCAATTCTATTCCTGAGACTTTCCAGTGCATTTTACATTTCTCTAAGTGTGTCTTTGATTTCCAAAAGTTGTGATTGTTTTTTATTTATGCTATCTATTTCACTGAAGAATTTTCCCTTCATATCCCGTATCATGTTTTTTATTTTTTTAGGTTGGACTTCACCTCTCTCTGGTGCCTCCTTGATTAGCTTAAAAATCGACTTTCTGAATTCTTTTTCTGGCAATTAAGAGATTTTGTCTTGGTTTGGATCCATTGCTGGTGATCTGGTATGATCTTTTGGGGGTATTAAAGAACTTTGCTTTATCATATTACCAGAATTGTTTTCCTTGTTCCTTCTCATTTGGGTAGGCTATGCCAGAGGGAAGATCTGGGATTCAAGGGCTGCTGTTCAGTCTTTTGTCCCATGGAGTAGTGCTTTGATGTGGTCTCCCCCTTCCCCTAGGAATGGGGCTTCCTGAGATCCAAACTGTAGTGATTGTTTTTGCTCTTCTGGGTCTAGTCCCCAGTATGCTACTGAGCTACCAGGCTCTGGACTGGTACTGGGGAGTGTCTGCAAACAATCCTGTGATGTGATCCATCTTCAGGTCTTGCAGCTGTGGATACCAGCACCTGCTCTGGTGGAGATAGCAACGGAATGAAATAGACTCTGTGAGGGTTCTCAGTTGTGTTTTTGCTTAGTGTGCTGGTTTTGTGTTGGTTGGCTTGCAGCCAGGATGTGGTACTTTGAAGAGTACATAGCTGCATTCCTATAGGGAGGATGCAAACTTGCCCTAGGGACACCTGGTTAAGCCTTCAGGTTTCTCAGGTGATGGGCAGGGCCATAGAGCTCCCAAGTGATTATGACCTTTGTCTTTGGCTTCCAGGCCGGGTAGAGAAAGACCACCAGGTTGGGGCAGGGATAGGCATGCCTGAGCTCAGCCTCTCCTTGGGTGGGGTTTGCTGTGGCTGCTGTGGGGGATGGGGTTTTGTTCCCAGTCCAACGGAGTAATATTTCTAGGGGAATTAGGGCTGCCTCTGCTGAGCCATACAGGTTGCCAGGGAAGTGGGGGAAAGCTGCAGTCACAGGCCTCACCCCATTCCCATGCAGCCACAGTCCTAAAGGCTGGTCTCACTCCCACCGTGCCCCACTAACAGCACCAAGTCTACTTCCAGGCAGCTGGTGACCAGGGCTGAGAACTTGTCCTAGACCGCGAGCCTCCCTGCTGTGAAAGAAAGCTGACTTACTGTTTTTCGGTGTCTTGGGGAGCCTGCCGTGGTGATCCAGTTCTTTCAAAGAGTCTGTGGATTCTCTTGGCTTTCCTGATATGTTCCTGCGGTAGTTCTTGGAGCAAAAGTTCACAATGTGAGTCTCCACACGCTGCTCTGTCTGTCCAAGTGAAATCTGCAAGCTAGTCCTGCCTCCTATCTGCCATCTTCATGTTTTTTTTCCTATAACATTGTTTTTAAGCAGCAATAGAAATAAATTTTTCTATAAGCACTTTAATTCCATGTTTCTACATCCCACCTAATTATTTTCTCAGAGAACAAAGAAAGCTTAGTACGGTGAAAAGAACAAAAGTTTTGGAAGTCAGATTGCTTTTTCCTAACTTGGGAGTCCTTAGAGTAGTTAATTAATCTCTCTAACCTTAATTTTTTCAACTATAAAATGGGAATAATAATATTGTCATGCCATTGTAGACTGCAGTGTTTTCTAAACCTGCCTAATCTGAATCAAAGAAGTCATTTGTTAAAAATGCAGGTTCTCCAGTTCCTCTGCAAATTCATTTCAGTATGTCTTAAGAGGGCCTATTAGAAGAAAAACCAGTTCCCCAGGTGACTTAATATTATCACAGAAATTTGAAAAACACATATATAATGCATATGCATGTGTAAGCATTAATTTCTGATACAGATAGACAATGATCCATGGCAGCTTGTGTTGGTAAGTCCCAACCACTTTTCTGTTTATTGCTGCAAGAAAAAATTAGCAGTTTATTACATTGCATAATATTACATTGTATTTTGTAATTATAAAAAGTATAATGAAAATATACAATATTAATTTGTCACTAATTGTATTAGTCTGTTTTCACACTGCTATAAAGATACTACTGAGACTAGATAGTTTATGATGAAAAGAGGTTTAATTGACTCACAGTTTTGCATGGCCAGGGAGGCCTCAGGAAACTTACAATTATGGCAGAAGGCAAAGGGGAAGCAAGGCACATCTTCACAAGTTGGCAGGAGAGACAGAGAGAGAGTGCAGGGGAAACTGCCACTTTTAAACCATCAGATCTGATGAGAACTCCTTCACTATCAGGAGAACAGCATGGGAGAAACCACCCCCATGATCCAGTCATCTCCCACCAGGTCCCTCCCTTGACACATGGGGTTTACAATTCGAGATCAGATTTGGGTGGGGACACAGAGCCAAACCATATCACTAATGCTTTCATGTATGTGATTCACATTTTGCCCATTCCTTTTAAAGCTTTTTATAGGTGAATTCATTTTTCATCTTCCTGACTTATAGAATATGGTTCAAAATAGGCAACTAATAAATATGTATCAAATGTATGATTAATTCACTTTCCCCTTATGATATTCTTGAATACATTATGTCAATGTTTTAACTTTAGACTCTAAAGATGTTGTTGTGGGCAATTAAAATTGGATTGGATATGTCAAATAAATGATTAGTAGTCTGCAAACAATAGGTTCAGGTAGGTAATGGCACATAGATTTCACCAGGCATAGATTCTTGTATGTTTTTAAGTTTCCAGAATCTTTAGCTTACATTCTATCAAACTGCACATATAAATATTTGAGAAGGTGATTATAGTGAGTTGACTGTTTCTCAAACTTTTTTTTTGTTTCATTGATGCCTATGGTTAAAAATATACCAGATGTTAGAGCTGAGAAAGATTACTTTTTGTGTATCCTGTATTAGAATATGAAATATAAAGACCTCTTGAAGAAAGTTTTTTATTTCTCTCTGTGCCTGGAGAAAGAGATAAATTCCAATGAATTTTGAAATGTCTAATGAAATGCCTCATGAGCTACCAAGCCTGGTAGAGCACAGAAAATTCCCTAGAGGACGAAATCCTAGAGGAGAGATTCCTGTGCATAAACAGAAGTAACATATTCAAGTAAAATATATTTATAGATCTTATAAAATAAATTTAATTTCTCTCTTATTTTGCAAAGACATTATTTTCTATTTATATATACTCAAAACCCTTATTTCTGCTTATTGTAGTTTGTCAAATATTTCTTCCCCTGTTTTCTTTCTTTTCTGTTTTGGACAGGCAGGGGAGTTCTGCTTAAGACATAAATATACATTAGCCCAAAGTTCCTGTAGAGGAAAAGAAAAGAACATCGAAAGAAGAATAATATTTTGAGTTGGTAATTTCTCAGAGAATGAGAAGAATGAATGTTTTATTTGTATTCCACTCTCTTTTAAATGTGTTTCTTAGTTTTGCAAAAGTGAGATGGGTATGCAATTTTCTATAAATTATCTCAACAAATTATGGGTGAGCACAGACCTGTGATTTTCTTGGTAGGGCAGGTCTATTCTAGGGATTAGGACTTTGGTCATTATGCTAGATTTAAGTATATGTTTAATCATTTTCTTGGGCTGGGCACACAGACCCTTATAAATTCGAAATGACACAGATATGTATCTAACAGAGTTCTTTTTTGGAACTTATTCCTATGAATATTAGGGGAAATAGGATATTGATTGGAATCTTGATGCTGAGTGAAAGAGGGTCATGGAGAAACCATTTTTAGTTGTTATAGATTACAATAATAACCAACAAAATTGCCTGTGAAATTGGTCTAGAAGTGGAGAGCAAATGGAAATAGACTTTTTGGTGGTTTGCATATTGATGTGCTCAAAACCTCTAAACTAGTACCTTATGCATTTTATCTCATCCCTATCATGTGAGGTGTCCTCAGAGTAGGATGCATTTTGACTTAGAAAACACAGTCTTTTAGTCTAATAAACATAATCTCATCAGCACATTATAGACATTGTGCATATTCCTCATTTATCTTGCTAAAGGTACAAGCATACAATAATGGTGTCAACTCGATGGATAGATTGCTTTGGGTCAGACTACTATTGCCTCTTCAAGCATGTGGCCAGATTCATTCAATTTTGTTTTTTTATTTGTGTTTTGTTCTTGTCTTATTATCTGCTATTCTCTCTCATTTCTTTTCCTACTCTCATTTATATGTAACCGACACTTTGTTGATCCCAGTAGCCCCTGGGGAGTAATGGGATCACCTTAATCATGATAATTTAAAGTTTTCTGGCTCTTGTGTCCCCTCCTCAGAGCTTAGCTAATAATCCCTTCAATGTTTTTTGCTTATCCTACTCTCTCCCTAGAACCCAGACATACATCCACGGCAGGGTCAGACAAACTCAAGTGGCACTTGCCACACTGAACTCAGAATCACTACATGAAGCTCATCGTGTCTGGCTCCTTTTTTGAAAAAGTTGAGTTCTCCCAGGAGGCTCCTCAGGTTTTTGCAAAAAGGCTTGAGTTTATTTGCTCCATCAGGTTGGCAAAAATGTTTGGATCACACCTCCACTCAAGCAACATGTCTGGATTCTCAGAGTCTCCTGATGCAAACAGGTGGGCTCAGTGATCATTTAAAACAAAATGCAGGTCTTCCTCCACCCAGCTGATTTCAAAACCAGTGAACTGATCAACAATTTGAATAAAGAAAACTACTTTAGGATTCAGTGTTTTCAGACATTACCTTCTTTAAACTTTTTTTCTTCATTTCAATAGTGTTTGAAGTACAAGTGGTTTTGAGTTGCATGGATGAATTGTATAGTGGTAAAATCTGAGATGTTAGCGCACCAGTCATTCAAGTCATGTATATTGCACCCAATATGTATTTTTTATCCCTCACACCCCCTCAAACCTCCCCCTTCTGAGTCTCCAAAATCCATTATATCACTTTGTACACCTTTGTGTATCTATAGCTTAGCTCCCACTTGTAAGTGAGAACATATGGTATTTGGTTTTCCATTCACTTAGAATAATGGAATGGAAGCTTCATCCAAGTTGCACAAAAGACATTATTTTGTTCTTTTTTATGGCTGAGTGGTATTCCATGGTGTATATATGCCGCATTTTCTTTATCTACTCGTTAGTCAATGGGCATTTAGGTTGGTTCCATATCCTTGCAATTGTGAATTGTGCTGCAATAAACATATGCATGCAGGTGTCTTTTTGACATAATGATTTCTTATTCTTTGGGTAGATATGCAGTAGTGAAATTGCTGGATCAAATGGTAGATCTACTTTTAGTTCTTTAAGACATCTCCATACTGTTTTCCATAGAGGTTGTACTAATTTACATTTTCACCAGCAGTGCATAAAGTGGTCCCTTTTTACCACATCCACACCAATATATATACTTATCTATTGTTTGTTGGCTTTTTAATAACAGCAGTTCCTGTAGGAGTAAGGTGATATCTCTGTGGTTTTAATTTACATTTCCCTAATGATTAGTGAAGTTGAACATTTTTTCATGTTTGTTCGCCATTTGTATATCTTCTTTCGAGAAATATCTATTCATGTCATTTGCCTACTTTTTGATGTGTTTGTTTTTTCTTGCTGATTTGTGTTCCTTGTAGATTCTGGATATTAGTCCTTTTTCAGATGCATAGTTTGCAAATATTTTCTCCCATTCTGTGGGTTTTCTGTTTACTCTGATGATTATTTCTTTTGCAGATATTACCATCTTGGTAAAGATTTCCTTCACCACTTATACCTTCCTGTGCACACAGACACACATAACCAGGGTTTTTGTTCCTCCTGAGACCTTTTTCCCTCTGCACCTTCACACTAGATTGTAAGTTATTTTCATGTAGGATGTGTGACAATGTAGGATTCACTATGTATGACAGGAAGATGTCCAATAGATATATGTCAAGTGAATGAATGAATACCTGAGATTTACCTTTAACAAAACAGCCTCGTAAGATGCATCAAGTGTGTGAAGCTCTTAGCACAGTGTCTAGCACCTACTGAATGCTCAATAAAAGTATTCAATAGGTGCTAGACACTGTGCTCAGAGACTAATGTAAGAGATTATTTGAATCATTATTATAATAATTACATATATTATCATATATTATCTTACAACTAATGTAAGAGATCATTGTAGTCACTATTATCATAATTTTCATCATGTCTCATATTGTCCCTTGACTTAAAAAGATCTCGGTGTCATAGAAACTAAGGTTCTTAGCCAAATATATTTGGATCGCCTGCTTCCATTTCTAGCTTCAAGCCAGTGTTGCATGTTCTGTTTTAGATAGGAGCCCCTTTTGACCCTAATATACGTCATCCCCTTTCCCAAAACCCAAATTCATTTAACTGGCTCATTCCATCTTTTAAATTTTGGCTCAATGTGAGCTTTCTCTAAGAAGCAAAAGGACATGGAACTTTAAACCTTTCCCTATATCTGCAGATACAGATAGTGAATTGAGGGGTTTTATGTTGTAAGTACTGTACAGAGATATTCACACAGGTGCTGGAAAGAAAACTACAATCCCTGGATGTTAAAGTTTTCAGATTCTTGCATAGTTCTCCATAAAAACAATAACATATGAAGAGGATTCTATTATTAAAAGATACATGTGTAATAAATGAACTTCATCTCCCTGAAAATTTTAAACAATACAGCATGAAGTAAAAAGCTCAAATGCCCTTTACCCATCTTCAATTCTACTCTCTTTCCCAGAGGTAATCACTAAGCGGTACTAGCCGCTCAGTGGGTATCAATCCAAAATGATTTCAATGTATTTATAAAATAGGGTGCACGTTACAGTTGTAAAAGTGTTTTCTTATATGTTATCTCACTTGTTTCTTATGAAAGGTAGGTATATCCAGATATATGAGATGAAGACTTATGGAGGCTCACTTGCCCAAAGTTTCTCAGCTGGTCATTTTCTCAGCAGAAGTTGAATTCTTGATCCAGGTCTCTGAAGCATGTGCGAGGTATTGCTGTAAGCATTTTGCATGTGTTATCTCATTTAACTTTTATGCTGTCCCCTTTAAGTAGGTGTGATTATAATCTCCATTTAAAGATGAGAGAACTGGGGTTCAGAGAGGTTAAATAAGAAGCCCCAGACAAACAGTTTGTCAGTGTCAGACTTGAATCCAGGAACGCTCCTTTTGAGCCTGGAGATTCACTAGGCTCCATTAATCACCATGTTATATTAATCACTATGTTATAAATGTATTATATTGTATAGTCTCCTGTTTTTGCATATGCCATCTCACAGTGGTATATATTTAAGTCTGATAGAAAGGGCGAGAACATAGTACTCCTATAAGAAATGGTTTAGATCTAATTTATGCTGTTGTACTTCTCTATGTTGCTTATATTTTTATATCTGATTAGAATATATCTTCATATACTTAAAGCTCTGTCAGCAGCTCTACTTGGTGTGAGGTGCTCAATAGCTTTCTTCTTTTCCTTTTTAAAGTAAGACTAAGGAAGATATATTATTTTCCTATCAATCTTGATTGAGTGTGAACTGCAGGTGGGTAAATAGTGAAGATGACGTGAGAGCTCTAAAAGTCTCACATTGAGAGTTGTCTGGTACATGTATCTAGAAAGTTATAACTTAAAAATACTTCAAGTTTAGAGACTTTGAGTCACAGCCCCTCATTTAGGTATGATGCAAGAATACTCACAAAGGTAATTCTTTCATATAGTTTTTTTAAAAAAAATCCACATCTAAATAAACTCATGTTAGACAAAAGAGAAAATAAAATCAGTGGGTATTCCAGTGGTGACTCTTATCCAGGAATCCAGGAACCCAAAGAAGTTTAAAAACAACAATAGCAACAACGTTAGCAGCAGCTACAGTTCATTAATCCCTATAACTTCATTGCCACTGATAGTGACAACTTTTGAGAAAGAAAAGTGGTGTGGTGTGGTGTGTAAATATGTCGGGTAATAGGAACAAAGGAGAGTCAAGGGAGAAAACAAGGCTCTGTGGTGCATTATCTCGAGAAAGGCAGACCCAGGGTCAAGTGTGGGAAAAGCTCAGTGCTATATTTTAAAACATGTCCATGTTTTCTTCTGATGTCACTTTAAGAAATTTAGCTACTGAGAAGCATTTTAAACTTACTGCCTAAAACAATTTTGCTTAACTATTATCAACTAAAATTTCTTTCCTTTTTTTTTTAAAGACCATATTCCAGCTAATGAAAGCATTAATGTCCTTCTGGTTAATTGTCTTAGTCTAAGAAAACAGTAAAGAAAAAGTCCTACTCAATATTTGGCCCTGGAAAATCTGACAGAATTCCTCTGCCTTTGGGATAGATGGCATATTGAGTTGGTCACTGCCTGGAGAAGGACTTGAACAATAATGAAAACATGAAGGCTCAGTAATCATCAATCTTGTTGTAGTTAACTAACTTTTGACAAAACTATTCTATGTGTCATGCTTTATTTTTTCATGTTTGGCCCATCATTTAATAAAAGATCATAACAGAGGTGGGTTAACACAATTTTTTTCTTACTAGCAAGTTGATAAAAATGTTTTTGTCCCAACCAGAGCAAAGGTCTGTGTTGTATGAATCATCTTTGTCAGTGTCCCAAACCCCGTCTTTGTCCAGAAATGTCTAGGTAGAGAATGATTTATCTAAAGTCAGCATACTCTGTATTTATGAAACCTACTCCCTCAAACTACCTTTCTAACCCATCTTCTGAAGTCACTCTAAATCTTATTTATTGATTCTCAGTAATTTGCTACTGATATTTTTGCTCTAAGTGTACTAGTCCATTCTCATACTGCTATAAAGAAATACATGAGACTGGGTAATTTACAAAGAAAAGAGGTTTAATTGGCTCCCAGTTCCACAGGCTGTATAGGAAGAATGGCTGGGGAGGCCTCAGGAAGCTTACAATCATGGCAGAAGGGGAAACAGGCTTATCTTCACATGGCCAGAGCAGGAGGAAGAGAAAGAGAGAGAGACAGGGGAGCTGCCATACGAGTTTAAACAACCAGATCTTGAGATAACTCATTTCCACGAGAGCAGCACCAAAGGGGAAATCCGCATCCATGACCCAATCACCTCCCACCAGGCCCCACCTCCAACATTGGGGATTACAATCTGATGTGAGATATGGGCAGCTACACAGACACAAACTATATCACTAAGTTCTATCTAAAAGATTTTCAATCGTTTTATAAAGAAAATAAAATCTGTATGGGTATGCATGTGTGTCTTGAAAAATAAATTTGACAAAGAAGTTTCCTTCTTTTAAAAGTCCCTGAGTATTTCTTATTTCATAGGTTCTCAAAGTTTGTTCCCTAGACAAGTAGCATTGACATCACCTTGGAACTTGTTAGAAATGCAAATACTTGGGCTCTAGGCCTATTGAATCAGAAACTCTGGAGATAGAGCCCAGCAATCACGTTATCATGTTTTGACAAGTTCTTCAGATGATTTTGATGCTCAAGGTTGAGACCCACTGTGTCATGATTAATTTTATGTCAACTTGACTGGATAAGGAATACCTAGATAGCTAAAGCATTACTTCTGGGTGAGTCTGTGAGGGCATTTCCTGAGGAGATTGGAGTGTGAGTCAGTGGATTGAGCAGGAAAGATCCTCTCTCAAAATGTGGGCAGGCACCATCCAGTTGGCTGGGGGCCAGATAGAGCAAAAAGAGGAAAGGATTTCTCTTTCTCCTGCAGCCAGGACACTTTTTCTTTCTGACATCAGAACTCCAGACTCTTGGGCCTTTGGAATCCATAATGCATGCCAATGGCACCTCCAGGTTCTCAGGCCTTCAGCTTTGGACTGAGCATTACAGCACTGGCTTCCTTACTTCTAAAGCTTTCAAACTTGGACTGAGCTATGCTGCCAACATCCCAGGTTGCCCAGTTTGCAGGTGGCCTGTTGTGGGAGCTTTCAACCTCCATAATTAAGTGAGCCAATTCTCCTAATAAATCACTCCCATCTCTCTCTCTTTCTCTCTCTAACTCTCTATTGTCTCTCTGTCTCTCTCTATCTCTTCATCCATCCATCCATCCATTCATCCACCCATCCATCCATCCTATTTGTTCTGTGCCTTTGGAAAACCCTGACCAATACACACTGTTTCCAAGTGACCTCCCTAACTTTTCCTAAAATATTATCTCAGCACAGCCATGTGTCTATAAAAACTTGACAAAATCTGTTTCTTGAAATCTGTGGATTTCTTTTTAAGTTAAAAATTACAGATAGGTTTTACTCTTTCTGAATCTCATTTTAATTTAGTTGTGGTGAATACCAAGTAGCTACATTCATCGATAATTCATAAGTTGTAAACCCACAAGTCTTTGGGGCCAACAAGGTGGCATAGGTAATATAAAACCAAGTAAGAAAATAGAGAATAGTGACAACTGTGTTAACAAATGAAGAGTGTATTCCTTCCTGCTTAAATCTATTGAAACTCATATTTAAAAGAATATTGTATGGTAAAACAAAACAGACATGTTTATACTACAGCCTTCAGTTTATGCTATTGTCTATTACACTAAGAAAATCTATTTAAAGCCTATCTCAAGAAAATGATTTGTATTAAATAAATAGGGATACTATTTAATTCTGATTGCTGAAATTGCATATATTTCTAGATAAATATGAACCTCAGAGTAAATAAAAGAAAATAAAAATGTATAGTATGCTTTGAGTCGGACTTTAGAAAATCAAAGTAGGATTTCTAACAAGGTTTAAAGACTTATGCAGGTTTTGAGATCTTTTTATGATGACTTGGTTTTATTTCCTCATCTGATTCACTTAGCATTAAGCTAAGAAATATATGCAAGAGCAAATCCAAGACAGCTGCCAATTGAAAAGAAATTAAAACATGAAGAGGCAGAGAAACTAACATAATATATACCTTTTTGATCTAAGAGCACCATTTTGCAGGACTCTTGGGTTTTTGGATAAAAAGTTAATATAAGTAATGCAAGTGTTACTGATTTCCTTTCATCCAATTCATAGAAAAGAAAATGACATTTCTAGGTTTTTTTCCCCTTCCAAGAGAAGATAATAACTTTCTGGTTAGCATAAATTTCCCCTTTCCTTTTCCTCAAAAATAGACATACTGAAAAAAATAGACATTTCTTTCTTTCTAGCTTAATAAACATTATTTATTTTGGGCTTCTAAAAACTATAACTATAAAATTAAAGATTTAGATATAGGCTCTCTTTTATTGCTTTCCTTCAAACAACATAATCTATATGTTTTAAAACTCATATCGTTATATTGTAATATCAGTGAAATTCTCTGGTATTTTCAAACATCAAGTAGACAAAACTCTAAACATTGATCTAAAAAATTTACTAATTGTAAATTAGAGCATTCGTCATCACACTGTTCACACTTTCTGGGTTGCAGTCTTAGAAGAACTAAGATACTGGGCAGCCTGTCCTCCAATTTACTCGACTTAAAAGGCAATCAAGGTTGATCTCAGCTATTCTATGAGGCAGACAGAGGGAATTCACTCCTCAAAGACAATTGCTGTAAATTCTATAAATTCTTTGAAACTCAAAACATTTCTTATGAAACTGTAGAGAAAATTAGTGTCTATTAACAAACTTATTATCCTCTAATTCTCACAGCACAAATTATATGTATGGAAACATAAAAAAAAGCAATATTAAGGGTAAGATTACAGCAAATAATCTTTTCCACCTCAGTCTAAAAATATCGACTCAAGAGATAAGCAAAGGCAAAAGAATTGTTGTTATAAAATAAGCCATAACATTGGTCCATTGATTGGAGATAAAAATGTAATTTTCTCTTAAATTATCCCATGGGTTGCAATTTAGCAGTATTAGACTTCAATAATCACACGAGTTTAGGTACTTTTCTATTTAACTTAGCAGTTCTCTCAAGAGGAATGAACTATGGGGAATCAAAATGAATACAGATTGCTAACAGAGGAAGCTTGGGCAGAATCTTGCCTAGGCTGGCATTTAGGGCTCCTAAAATTACTAAATGTACTAATTTACTAGTAGATTTTAACATACTAGTTCCTTAAAATGTCCTAATACATTTTAAGCCCAAGGGGCTGTATATTAGTTAGGGAAAAAACGAATAGGATATATATGGATATATATGAGGAGATTTATTATGGGATTTGGCTCATGAGATTGTGGTGGCTGTGAAATCTCATGATATGCCATTTGCAGGCTGGAGAACTAGGGAAGTCAGTAGCGTAATTCTGTCTGAGTTCAAAGGCCTGACTCTAGCGTAGCTGGTAATGTAACTCCCAGTCTGAGGTCAAAGGCCTGAGAACTGAGAGTGTGGGTGGAAGAAGGTCTGAGAATCAGGAATTCTGATGTCTGAGAGTGGAAGGAAGATGCATGTCCTAGCTCGGAGAAAAAGACAATTCACCTTTTCTCCACCTTTTTATTTTATTTAGGCCCACAATGATTGGAAGATGCCTACCCACATTGATGAGGGTGAATCTTCTTTATTCGGTCCACTGAATTAAATGCTAATGTCTTCTGGAGACACCCTTATGGATATACCTAGAAATCATATTTTACTAGCTATATGGGCATCCCTTAGCCCAGTCAAGTTGACACATAAAATTAAACATCACAAGTCCATCCCTTGTCGACTTGGTATCCTTAAGCATCTCCTTAAACCATATTTGATCTCAAAATAAACACAACGATGAGGTTATAATTCTACCTAACAAATACAACTATCCTATGTATAGCTAAAAATTCATTAATCCCTTCCCCAGAAGACGTAGTAAAGTCTTTGAATGATGTTTACTCTTCTCTTGATATCCTGTAACTTAAGTAATATGATGTAAAATTTGCAATATTTAAATGTTGATATAAAGTGAATACATCTTATGTTACATAATTAGGGAATAAGAGAGGAAATAAAGCAAAGATATTTGCTTAAATATGTGTGTATATATATATACACATATATACAGAAATGAATTCATAACAAAATAAGAAAATAATTATGACAATTATAATCCTTATTTCTGCAACTTATCCTGTGGTCACAGCTAGTATTTATAACTTCCTTCTTCTACTCATTCTGTATATTCTTTGCTTTCAGCAAGAACCTTGTCTGGCTATGGTTCTTTATCTGTTGGGGTGATCCAAACTTTCATTCTTGAAGGGTCCCCACTAGATTGGGTTGTTGTATTTTTCATTGACCTTAATCACAGGGTGGGCTAATATTAAGA